>NC_088706.1:11625606-11928636 GCF_028017835.1 Emys orbicularis | reverse complement strand
GACTGGCCCGAGCCCTGGAGAACAGACTGTAGGGAACAAGCCTCGTCTGGCAGAAATACCCTCGTGCCAGGGGCTGGTGACTGAAGAACTGTCTCCACCCCCCTGGGCAGCAGCCACATCAGCTTCCTGGATGCTGTTCCCTACCAGTGGGCCTGACCCCCCCCAGCATCCCCCCGGATGCGGAAGGGAGTTCAGCCCTTGGCCGCTGTCTGCCGCATGTGCGAGCAAGGGGTAGGCTAGCACTGGTTGTGATTGTGGTTTGGATGCAAAGAATGTCTGCAAACCAAGGACTGAGACTCTGATTCCATGCAGCCCCGACCCCAACCCCAAAGAGCCTTTCCTTAGGGTCAGCTTCCATTTGCCTCCAGCCCAGGCTGGATCTGAACAGGGTCAACGCCCGTGAGTCCATACCAAGTGCTGGGCGTGGCTGGGGACAAGTGGGGAGGGAGGCAGCGAAGGGTGAGCAGAATTGCTGAGCCTTTGAGGTGGCCGCTGCTCTGTGCTCATGACCCAGCAGGAGACAGGTGCTGTGGACTGACCTTTGACCCTGGATATTAGGGTTCCTGCAGCTGTCAAGGTCTCCAAGGTGTTGAGCAGTGGGTACTTGTAGATGACCTGCCGGAGGATGCGCAGGGCTTCCCCCAGGCACTCGTGGGCTAGCGGCCGTTGAGACTCCAAGGGATCTGCAACAGAGAGGGGTCAAAGCGGTCGTTACAGCCCTGATTCTGTAAAGTCAACGTTGTGCTAGCGACGGGCGCTCTGTAGGACAGGAGCACCGGGGTAATAGCAAGGCGAGCTCCCACACACAGACCATTCCCCTGGGCCTCAGCCTCACCTGCAGCATCCTCTGCTCTTCCAGTCCTGCTCCCCCACCTGTACTAACACCCCAGAACCCCGACCGGCAGCCCCTGCACCCATTGTCGCAGTGCGGAGTTCCTTCTGAGCAGACATTTCCAGTTGTGCAATGGTTTTATGGGACCGAGAGAGGCTGAAGCCTACCGAACCCATGTCACTGATGAGCCGCCCCATCTGAACTGAAGTCTAACACAGTCCACCCAGCTCATCTTGATCAGTCTGCTCAGGGTGGTGGGAGGGCAGGGGGAACGCCCCCTTTCCTGGCTGATTAATCCCGTGGGAGCTTTGGAAGGAGCCAGATTTACTCTGTGCTCGGGACTCTGGAGTGCTCTGTGTCACATCACTGCCTCCAATCTCTCTACTGGTGGCTTCCCCACCAGTGTCTCCAGCCTGCCCAGCGTATCCCCGCCCAGGAAGATCCCTGCTGGTGCCTCTGGCCTGCCCGTACCTTCTCCCAGCCTCCTCCCTCTCTTGGACTGCTCAGCACCTGTCAGTCACCCCAAGACAGGCATCAGCGCAGGCTCCTGTTCCATGAGTGGGTTCCGCTGTGCTGATGGGATGGTACCAATATCCCCCCACCCCTTAGGGAAGGCTGCCTAGACTGTCCCGGCCAACGCATCTCACTCCCTGTTGGAACGGGCACATTCATGCTCAACTAGGGTGACCATATATCCCAAAGGCTGGGGCTGGCGTCGCTGCTCACCCGAGCCCTGCAGCATCGCTGCTCACCGGAGCCCTGCCTCCCCCCGCCCCGCGCGTGGGGCTGGCATCACCGCTCACTCCCCCCCCCCGCGCGTGGGGCTGGCATCACCGCTCACCCCCCCCCCCGCACGTACCTTTGCACCCCACATTTTTGACAAAAGTGGGCATTTGTCCCGTTTGCTTTTGCCAAATGCCCACTGTTGCCCAAAAGGTCAGGATGGCCAGGACAGGGCTAAAAAAAGGGACTGTCCCGGCCAAAACAGGACATAAGATCCCTATGCTCAACAGACGAATGGCGCTTCCAGATGGCATCCTTCTCTAGCGGCCAGCAGCAACTAACATGGGTGCGTGGGATTCTGAGTCTCCCTCATTACATACTAACACATTATTGCCTCCCTAGGCAATTTATTCTGGTGGTTAAGCACTGGAATAAATTGCCCAGGGAGGTTGTGGAATCTCCGTCATTGGGGATTTTTAAGAGCAGGTTGGACAAACACCTGTCAGGGATGGTCTAGATCATGGATCGGCAACCTCTGGTAAGCACCCTGGCAGGCCAGGCTGGTTTGTTTACCTGCCGTGTCTGCAGGTTCGGGCGATCACTGCTCCCACTGTCCGCGGTTCGCCGCTCCAGGCCAATGGGGTCAGCGGGAAGCAGCGGCCAGCACATCCCTCGTCCAGCGCCGCTTCCCGCCACTCCCATTGGCCTGGAGCGGCGAACCGCGGCCAGTGGGAGCCACGATTGGCTGAACCTGCGGACGCAGAAGGTAAACAAACCGGCCCGGCCTGCCAGGGTCCTTACCCTGGCGAGCCGCGTGCCAAAGGTTGCCGATTCCTGGTGCAGATAATACTTAGGCCTGCCATGAGTGCAGGGGACTGGACTAGATGACCTCTCGAGGTCCCTTCCAGTTCTATGACTCTGTGATTCTATACAAAGCCCCCGTCCCCGCCAAGCCCAAGCCCATTAAAACCCACCCCTTCAGCTTCCTGTTTCTGCCTCGGTTTGATCACCCATCTTCCCTCCTCCCTGAGAACTGCCCTTCCCAAGGCAGACCCTCCGCATTCCAGCCCTGGCTGGGTTTAAAGGCCTGAGGCCAGAGCAGCATCCTAAGGAAGAGGAAAGACAATAAGGCAGGATCAAGGAGATTTCAGGGAGTGCCCTGCTTGTTAAATGAGTCTTGTCTGTCTGGTAACGCTCAGCGGCTGGCTGGCTTGGGGGGGAATGTGTGTGTCGGGAGTGAATTTTAGTTGGGGTGCTGGGATGAGATGAATAAAGAGCCTTCGGAATAGCACTGGGAATTCCATGAGAGACGAACCCTCTAGCTTCTCGAACCTGTGGATGAGTGGTTGGTGCCTGAGAATCAGGCAGGGCTCAGCTATTAGGGTGATGGGGGGCATATAAGAAATCAGCATAGCCTTGCTGACTTCAATGAAGCTGCACCGATTTGCACCAGCTGAGGATCTGGCCCCTGAATTCCGGCACTGACTCTCTGAGTAACCTTGAGCAAGTCACTTAACTGCTCCGTGCCTCAGGTTTCCCCATCGGGAAAAATGGGAACAATACTTACTTTTGGCCAATGCTGTAAGACCTCTGGATGGAAAGCATGAGAGGAGCATAAAGCATTGTTCTTCGGACTGACTGCTGGGGCTTAGAACACACTGCACTAGAGCTAAATGCCTGGTAGCAGCATTGTGGCCTAGTGGATAGACCACTGGACTGGGGCACAGGAGACCTGGGTTCTAGTCCCAGCTCTACCACTGACTGACTGGGGGCAGGTCACAGCCTCTCCCTCTGCCTCAGTTTCAAATAGATTCAAGATACTGACTTGCTTTGGGACCTATAGATGAAAAGTGCTATAGAGGAGCATATATGGACTCACTGCATTGCTAGCTAGTAGCAGCCTCTCTACATGTTCCCAGCCCCACAGGGGAAAGGAAAGGCAGAGTGATGAGAAGAAATTGACCCAAGGGAAAGTTTAGGTGAGTGTCACAAAAATAGACTCCAAACAGGTGGATCTGCCCCCACAGGGAAGTGTTGGGAACCCTTCATTGCTTGGGGTGCTCTGAACCAGCTCAGCCCAGGAGAATGGACCAGAGGGAACAACACTGCAGTAGTAGGTGGAGATGGAGAATGTCTTGGCTGTCTCCATCAGTGGTTCGCTGTATCCCAAGGCACAGATCCCCACCAAGAGGGAGGGTCTGGCTGACCCTACACAGGCATTTAGACCTGTGCAAAGCGGACGTTAAATGCTCCCGGTCTGGCATTGAAAGCATTGGCCACCCACTTTGCCATGAGGTTTTTACACCCCAGGTGCAGGACAACGGAGAATCAGGCCCTGGGAGTTTATTTCTGGCTGTGGTGTGACTGTGGTGTGACTGGGACAGCAGGAGGGAGATGGGAGGCATTTGACCCCAGTGATTTTTCCTCGGTGGCGGTTTCCCTTGAAAGCAGTTTGAGAATTTCCTCCTCATTTCCTTTCCTTTCATTCCCTGCCCGGATGTGAACTCCCTGCCACGCAGCCCGGAGGGACCAGTGGCTTCTTGTTGCCTCCTCCCTGCTCAGCCAAATTTCCATTATTGCCGTCATTTAGGATGATTGCTGGGTGGATTTTCTCAGCCACCCATCGGAGATGCAGCAAATAAGCGGGCTGCTCTCCCTACGCACACCCCAGCTCACTCTTTGAGTGAGCACGGGAACTGGCTCCAGGGTCCTTGGGAAGTTTGTTTACTGGCAGGAAAGGAAGTTGGATATTGGGAGCTTCCCCAGGAAACCAGCCCCTTCTGCGACTCTCCAGATAAAGCTGCCCACCAGCATCCCTTGTTTCTGCCCCATCAGCCCTGTGTGTGATCACAGACTGAGAACGTGCAGTAGAATTCTGCCCCTGGGGCTCCAGAAGCTACCAGCATGTCCAGGGGAAAACATACATTGCTTTTCCTTCAGATGCCAAGCACAGAGGTGTAGAGCGAGTGACAGGCTCTCTTCCCAGCTCTGACAGGGGAATGTGAGCTGATCTAGTGGTTAGAGCAGTGGACCCGGACTCAGAAATCCTGGGTTCCATTCACTGCTGTGGAATGGAGTTTGATTGATTAGAGCAGCGGGGACTGGGAGTCAGGATTCCTGGGTTCCTTCCCCAGTTCTGCAACTGCAAGACCTTGAGCAAGTCATTGTCCCTTCTCTGTGCCTCAGTTTCCCCATATGTAACACGGGATTATTCATGCTTTTCTACCTTACATGGGTGCTGGGAGTATTCATTAATGTTCATAAAGTGCTCTAAGATCCCTGGACGAAAGGTGATACGTGAGCAGTATTGTTCCTGTTATCAGTCTGCTCACTGCACTGAGATTTTGCTCTGCTACATCAGTGTAAATCCAAAGGAACTCCACTGACCTCACTCTGGTTTCTACAGGTGCAACTGAGAGCAGAATTTGTCCCTGGTGAGAACATGGGCCTATGCGGGGCACTCTAAGCTGCATTGCCATGGGCGTGGGACGGCTGCATTGCCCCAGAGTGAGCGGCACTGCTAGGAGGTAGGGAAGCAGGCCACATATAAGGGAGGAAAGGAAGGGGTGTGAGGTCTAGACTGGCTGATCCCTTTAATCCAATCCTGGATGCTAGGAGATGGGGTGACCTCAGCACTGACAAGCCCAGGGACTAAGCCCAGCGTCGGTGACTCTGGGACTGGAGGGTGCAGCCTTCTTTGGAGAGAAATCCGGGAGAGAGGGAGCCTGGTAGAAAAGTGACTGCTATGACTGGGCAAACCCTCCATCCCAGGCCCCTATCTCAGTGTCAGGGGGGAAGGGATTTCCCATGCATTCTCTGTCTCCTCTTACGTTTCCAGGCTATATCCGGAATGGAAGGCAGAGAGGCCGGGTGGGGCTGGGGGCAGGGACAGAACTGGGATCTGTGTCACAGCTGAGCAGGGATGGACAAAGAGATGTCATGGGAGAGTTGGACCCACCAAAATGGTGCGATCCCCTACAACCATTGCTGCATCCCTTCATGCACACACAGTTCCTGCCTCAACATCTTCAGTCTTCCTCCAGAACCCACACGGCGTCCCCCTGAGCCCGGTCTCTCTCCCTTCCTTCACCCTTTTACATGGCTTTAGGAGCTGGTTGAAAATCTCCCCACAGAATATGTTCCCGCTTTGTTGAAATCAAACTTTTCGGGGGGAACGCGTCAATTTTGACTCAATTTCATTGCCCGGGGTGGGGGAATCAAAACGAAGCGTTTTGACATTTTCATTTTGAAACGGTTTTTCATCGAGTTTATTTTAGATGATTAAAAAAAATTAGAAGTCAAAATCCAGCCAAAACAGCTTGATTGACCCAAAACAATGGGGGGGGGGGTTGCCGGAAATTTTGAAATGCCATCCTGTTTCAGAACAATTTCCCCTCCCCCCAAATGTTGGCATTTCTTGCAGAATGGAAATCCCGGTTTTTGACTAACTCTGCAAAAGCTACTTAACCTTCGCCTTCCATCCCCTCTCCTCCAGACCAACAGCCTAACAGGTCAGATCCACAGCCGGTATAAACAGGTGCAGCTCCATGGAGTTTGGCCCGTGGATTTTTTTCTCCCACTGACCCAATACAGAACCAGGCTCCCACTCCAACCACCGTGCCAGGGTCCAAGTGCCCTAAGCAACCGTATTCAGTTGCGACCAGGACCACGCAGGGCTGGCCGAGCAGGGGATGCAAGGTGAGCCACACTTCAAGGTGGACTTTCATCTGGATACGGGGTCCAAAATCAAACCTTGGTGCGAGAGACCTGGGCCCAAGGTTCCTCCCCACCCCTTTCAGAATTGAATCATGGGTCACTGCGCCTCCCTCCCTGTGGATACTCCCGCCCCATGTTACACACTGGGGCCTCGGGCTGGTGTTTTTCACTGGAACAGGGACCGCAGTCAACATGTTTGCATGGCTGGCAGTGAAAAAACAAGTCATCATGTGACCCCCCAGCTGGGCCCCACCCGAGCCAGGGGTGCGGGAAATATACAGTTTCCTTTGTCTCCTACAGAGAGAGAAGCCTCTTAAAGGGACAGGGCAGAGACTGCAGGGCCACTTCCCGCCCCAGCCTGGCCTCCTGGTAAAGAAGAGAGTGGCCTTTGGGAACCCAGGTTCGTTCCCGGGGCGAATGGGGCTCGGGGAGAGGCGAGGAATGTGCACAATGCCACTCCAAGGGCTTTATCTGGGTGCCACCAGCCATCGCTGGCGCTGCAGTAAACAGGAAAGGCAGGCAGATGAAAATAGCTTGCAGGCAGGAAGTCATGTTATCCTGTCCCAGATCCCCCTCCCCTGCTCAGCCTCTTACCCCTCTTCCTCGCCTCGCGTGGCAGCTGCCACTGCTCAGCTCCAGGGCCAAGAGGAAAGGCTGGAGCAAAGCAGTTGCATGGCCACCGTGGGGAGGTCGGGCCCGGTTCCTGAGCAAAGCCCCCCCAGGATGCTGCAGGCACAGGCTTTCTGCTCTCCCACTCTGGGTGACTCCACCACCTCCCAGCTGTCCGATCCATATGGGACCCCTTCCTCTCTGGAATCACCCCCATGCACGGCCCTTTTCTCCTGTGAAGCCACCCCGCTCTCTCCCCTATAGCCGTGCATCTTTGGACGCAGGCGTCCAATCAGTGCCACGGAGTGGCCAGTGGGGGAGAGCACTCTCACCGCCCTTCCTTTGCCCATTACCACTCTCAGCTGCAGGTGCTGCCTGACCCTGCCTGCTGCTTTTCTAGCCTGTGCCTGTGCCTTCTCCTCTTCACAGCTGCCCCAGTCACTGCTCTGCCTCCCCCACTCTGTTGGGGCCAGCCTGCATGTGTCCCTTCCACCCCAGAGGTGGCTGCATTCCACTGAGAAGTGACACGGTCTCTGGAGATCAGATGAGCAATTAGAAATTTTGGCTCACACTCGCTGGGGGGCTAGATTATGCCCCCCCAATCTATCAAGGCAAAATGACCGTAACATATTACAGCACAATTGTTAGCAGAACCAGTGCAGCTGGTTAGGGAGAGCAGCTGAGGGGCATTCCCAGGATATTAAAAATCACACATCCTGTGGCCCCTGGCAGTGCTCCACTGCTGGGGCCCAGTTCCTCCAGCCCAATCCCCCCCCCCCCCCCCCGCGAAGCTTGGATCACATGACACGCCTGAGCACAGGTAGGGATGAGACTCCATTGATTTCAGTGGGGCTGGGCTCATTGACATCAGCTGAGAAGCTGGGAGTTCTCTGTGGGGGATGAGTCCAGGATACCTTCCTAATTAGCACTATGGAGTTGGGGTTCATTGAGCCAAACATGAGCCCCAGGAGGTGGATCAGAGTCACCCCCATTTTGCTGCAAGTGCTTCTGAGTCTCCTCGGCCCAGCTTTCTGGCCGGATCGTTCCACTCAGTTCAGTGGAATTGCTCCTGGTTTACGATGATGTCTGTGAGAGGGGAATCAGGCTCGGGTGGGGTTGTTTCATGTTCCCACCTGCATGAGGGAGCAGAGAATTCTGCTCTGGGAACAAATTAGGGCCCCTTTGCACAGGGCTACATGATGACACGAGGTGCAGCGGAGATCAGAAAAGAGCTAGAAATCAGAATCCATTTCCAAAGTCTCTTACGGTCGTTAATCCTCACAACACGCATGGGAAGTAGGTAAGTGACTAATATTACTGAGGAAACTGAGGCCCAGAGCAGGAGAATGGCGTGTTCAGGGGCTCAGTGTCAGAGCCAGGATTAGAATGCCAGAGCTCCTGCGTCCCACTGGCATGCCTGCGTGGGACTGCCCAGGTTCGAGGGGGAGAGGAAGTATTGGCAGGCAGGCTGCCTGGCACCAAGATCTCGTCGGGATTATTTCTTTGATGTTATCCCCTGTGAGCTCAGGGGCTCACAGAGGGTTTGATGCCCATGCCCTGCAAACAGCCTGTCTTCTCCCACCCTGCAGAATCATCTTCCTCAATCCCCAGCACTCAGGAGGGTGAATCGAGCTCAAGCATCTGGGAGGGGGGGTCGGGCATTTCCAGCACGTCAGCCACAGGCAGCCGTGACCCATGTGGGTGATTCATAGCTGTGTGACTGGCGCAGGGAGCAGCAGAGCACAAGACCAGTGCTGACGTCGGATCCAGGAGGCCAGAGCATGGCATGGATCAGCCCCGATGCATGCACCAGGCCACCAAACCCATGGGCCTGTTTCTATGGGGTGGGTAAGTGCCGGCTGCAGGGGTCTTGTTGCCAAAGGCAAATCAGCCAGTGTCCCCTCTGCCAGCCCCCCGTGCAAACAGGGCGAGGCCCTGATTTTCAAAGCCTTCTCTGATTTTGAGGGGTACATTCTCAGTCCTGGGCCTTATTGTCCGAGGGGCTTAGCACCAATTGAGGTCACTGGGTGCTGCCAGTGCCCAACACCTCTGGGAAATCTGTCCCAGGGTGGCTCAAATCAAGCATCCCAAAATGGGAGCACCCAGAAATCAGAGGCCGTGGCTGAAAATCCGAGGCTCCAGGTTATTTCTCTGCCTTAGTCTGCCTTCTGCTGGCCTGCCTGCAGCAGGGGGCATTGCAGGACACAAGGGTCCCTTTCAGAGCCAGGGAGCTCCCCAGGGCCTTCCGTTCTATCCCACCTGCCCCTGCCCCATTCTTTACCAGACACGATGGAAACCCCTGTTCAGGCCTTTACGTTCCGCAAGTCCCTATGGGAGCAGGAGGGCCCAGGTGGTCGTGAGCACTTACCGTCTCTGAGGACCACGTCTCTCAGCTTCTCCAAACCCTCGGCAAACCGGGCCACGTCAGCCAGGAGCTGCGAGATGTCCTCCACATCGATGAAAGTCCCCTCCCCGCTCTCGATGGGGCTGTAAGCAGCAGGGGTCTTCTGTCCCTTGGCGATGCCCCGTGTGCCCGCAGGGGACAGAGGGAAGCCAGCAGCGCTGGCGTGCCGGCTCAGGCTGGTGGGGCGCTTGAGTGTGCCCACTGTGCTGGGGCTACTGCTGAGCTTGGCGCTGGACATGGACAGGTCCACCAGGCTGGAATTCGGCGCTTCCAGGCCGTCCTTCCGTGGCAGCTCCTGATGGGACAAGAACATGAGTGAGGGTGTAACGGGCCAGAAGGAAGGGGCTTCCAACCCTCCCAGAGCCAGTGGGGAGGAACCAGTCCCACCGGCCTTACCAAGGCCGTCCTCACACTTATGAACCGTCATCTTAATTAGGGGAGGCAGTGCAGGGGTGAGAGCAGGGGAGAGGGAGCCAGGACTTTTGGGTTCTAGCTGCAACTCTAGAAGAGGAGTGGGGTCTAGTGGGTAAAGCCAGGGTGAGGGCTGGGCGACAGGACTCCTGGGTTCTATCCCTAGTCCTGAGATTGGACTATGGGTAGTTGTTACAGAAGGACACTGGGAGTCAGGACCGCCTAGCTCTGCCGCTGACTTTCTTTGTGACCTTGAGCAAGTCACTTAATCTCTCTGTGCCTCAGTTTCTTCATTTAGGAACCTTTTACAAGGAGGCTATGAGATTTAATGAGTTAATGGGCCCGATTCTGATTCCAGCAACCCTGGTGTAACTCCTGCACTGAAACCTGAGGGGTTACTCTGCATTTTCACCCGGGGAAATGAGATCACGGTCTTATCATCAATTAAGGTGGCTACAGAGTTTGCATTTCATAACAAGAAGAGGTTTAAGGAATTGAAGGAACATTTCCTCCAGCAATTGAGGGACAATCTCCGAAGATGAAGACAGTGACCCAGCTGGGGAGAGGAAAATGACTGAATTGCGAATAAAAGTTGGCGGGTTTAAATGATTCACCTCTCAGAGCTATAAGAGTTGCATTCTTTGCCCTGTGTGTGGAACTCCCGCTGACATCAGTAAGAATTCAGGTCAACAGTGGGGGTAGACCCCCCGTGAACCACAAAAGGACTGAACAAAGATGAATTATGATTTCGATACAACAAAATGATTGCAGAAGTCTTGGAACAAGACCGTCTTGATCCCACTAGCACTAATACAAGTCTACTCAGACTTCAGGAGCCAAATCAGGGATCAACGTTACCCGAAAGAGCCACAGGAGTGTGAATTCAATGTTTCATTGTCTATAGTGCTATTCCTATATCTATTATTCTCACAGCAAATCCGTTAACTTAATTGGTTAATACCAGCGTAAAAGCATCCTGATCGGTTAATAACTTAGATTGGTTAATAATTAAATCTCGCTGCGTTTTAATATCACTTGCTGCACAGAGCTGCAGGAGACCCGCTAAAGAGTCACTTGCAGCTCACAAGCCATACTCTGAGTATCACTGGCTTAACAAGTTGTGAAAGCTGTGCTGTTCCTGATCCAGCCCGCCCGGCAGGAGGCGCTGTAGGAAGCGTTGTAGAAACACGGGCTATAATTTAGCTCGCGATCTGTCCCAGCATCTCCCTTCTGGAGGTGCTGCCCAGACTGGGATGAGGTTCCAAAGCGTTCTAGATTTATAGAGTGCCACTAGGCCAGACCCTGAGGTACTGATCCACTTGCGTCCTTCATCCATTGCTCTGTACCACACAGCGACAGCCAGGCACAGAGCTTTATAACCTCAGTCCCTGCACCACTGGAAACACCCACAGGAGCTCAAGAAGCAAAGTCCCGCAGGGGTGAAAATATGATGTGGCCTTAACAGTCTCAGTTGCCTAAGACCTTCCCCCCAGGCTTTCAACACGTAAACAGCCCTTGATGTTGGACCTTTCACAAGCATCAGTCATCAACTCAGAAACCACAGACTGTTCTCTCTGATCACTATGAGCTGGTTTCTTCCATGTCCCTGCTGGCTGCCTGGCTTATATCAGTTACTGGTGATCTCTCCTCCACTGTCTCTTTTGGTGTCTCTCTCTGCACCGTGGCCCCTTTTGCCATGTGGAATTACAGTGTTAACTGCCCTATGCCACGTTATATTGGGTTGTCCTCTACCGGGTAGATTGACAATAGGTCATTGTATGTCACACAAGGTTCCATTGGACGCCCAGTGCCAACGTCAACTTAGAGCAGGTTATTCTGTTCATGGATTTGGAGAACTTTCCTGTGCCTTGGCTTTGAGTCTGGCCTAGGATCCAGAGCATGTGACACTGTATCGTAATCATGCACAAATGCCGTTAAAGGGTATGGCTGGTGCAAACTGACCAAAGCCAGGAGATCATGGAGAAGCCGAGAGTTCAGACTATGTTCTCCAAACACCCGGGCACAGCTGGGGGTGCAAGAGGACAGACATTGCCTCCAGGCTAGGGTGTCCCCCTTAGGTGATGTGCCGTGATCTCACACTGGGATGAAGACACCATGCTGGGATGTAACGCGACGTGACATTGTCGTGACAGTGTCACCCCACAATGGTTCAACAGCCGGAGCCCCACTGGAGCTTTTCCATTCCCAATTCAAAGAAGATTTGTTGGCTTCCTGCGGGGGATTTCAGGTCAAATTCAGGATGACTCAGGCCTGTTGTGTGTAGCTGCTGAAGGAAGAGCTTGTGATGGCCCAGGGACAACTTTGAGTTCTTCCCATGCAGTCCCATTGACTTCCAGGGAGTCCAGTACATGTAAATAACAGCAGAATTTGGCTTGATACGTTTCCCTTACGTCTTTTATCGGGCATTTCCTATTCTACAGGTTTTGCATGTGAAATGCCCTGTCAGCGTATCTGTACTGGGAAGACACCTGGTCTTTCAAAGCCAGTGACAGGAGAAGGCTGGAATAAACATAGAAGTCATAGGAGGGCATTCCCGTGGACTGGAGACCCATGAGCCACTCCGTGCCAACCATGTCTGGTTTGTGGGTAGAGTTGCATCAGAAACCATGGCTGATAACAGAAACAGTTTCAATTACAGAAAGGAAAGGACCAGCCAGCCTAGCTGACGATGCCTTCTCTCTGGCCAAAGGCGCATTATTTAGCACAACACAAAAGGAAAGCAGGAGTTACCTAGGAGAGCCCATGAAACCACTGTCTGATCAAGGACTTTCTAGAGCTACCCATAAGGAACTGCATGGCTCAGGGACTTGGTGGCGTCTTCCACCTCTAAGCCAGTGATTCAGATCCACGCTGCTTTCAGTAGTTCCTATCAGACGGCTGTTCGGCAGCCTGTGCGTGAAATGAGTCTGGTGGGTCTCAGCCCAGTTCTCAGCAAGCGTGACAAAACCCACCCCAGCTGGCGGCGACTGGGCCTCGTGGTGGCAGCGTCAGCTGCGAGCCCAGGAACTGGATGAGCGTGAGGGCTGCCCTCTCCTCTCCCCTAGAGATGGTCCCTCCAGGGCAGGGCTGTGAGGAAGCTTCTACTGCCTTTGCTCCGGCTGCTCGGAGGATAAATAGGGCCCTTCGCTCTCAAACCTGGCACCGGCCTTCGCACGAGGCTCAATTAGAGACAAAAAATGATAAATGAACCCCCAGGAGGCTGGTGGTGACTGTGAGTTCCAAGATCCCAGAAGGATAAACAGGCAAACTGAGCCGAGAGGAATCTTCAGCCCCCCGCGAACCCCTAGCCAGGAGTGAGACGTGATTACACCATTGCAGCCCCCTCTGACGTTACCAGCTATTGGCTCCGTGGACCCTGAACTCTGTTGCTTTGGCAATTGCAGGGTGGTATGTTCCCTGTCTGGTGGCAGCTTTATTATGCCACACAGACTTGGCTAGGAGGCTGGAGGGGTTCTAGTTGAAATCATGGGGCTGGATTCTCTCTCTTTCTCTGTTGCCCCCTGGGTGGAGTTGCATGGACAGAAGCAGAAGGCAGAATTTGAGCTTGGGTTCCCACCTACCTTCAGCCACACCTTTGGTCTGTAGGAGAAGGAGTCCAGGGCATGCTCACGTGAGCCGTGTTTCTTCGCCATTCTCCTGAGCCCTACAGAGTACGGGCTGTAGCTGCTCTTCCCAGCTGTGCGTTTGCTCAGCATCCTCTGATCTTACACACAAGGGGCCTACGGGCTGGACCCATCCACAAACCCCCAAGAACTGGCCCGGAAAGAAGGATGGGGAAGGAGGAGCAAACACAGCCACTGCCCTTTAAGAAGCTGCTGGATGGTTTTCGACGGCTTTGGGACCCACCCCATTCCTTCTTCAGAGAATCTATATTTTAAATTGAGTCTGTTTCTAAGGAGGGGCTGAGGTGGGTCAGGGTGTGTGTCTCAACCACAGCTGTTTCCAAAGCAGCAGGAAGATGAAGCTGGGAGCTTCCCTTTTTGCCTGCTTTAAAAAACATCCACACACTCCTGTCCGTCCTCCCTTTGCTCCCTCCTTCCAGAGCTGGGCCTGGCTCGCAGGAGGACGTTGACCCCAGATCGCCTCCCCCAAACTCTGATTTCTGTTCTCTATAATGTAAATAAAGGTGAGCTCTTGTCTTCCTCCTTCTCCGGCTTTGATCTCATTCCCTCTGGCCCACCTGGCTCAGCCGCTTTGCTGCTGCAAAGTTGCCTTCCATAGACGCGAATGCCAAATCCTACCCGGCTCTCCCATTAATAATCATTTCCCGCGCTTCGCTCCCAATCGCTGCTGCTGCTGCTTAATTTCTCTCGTCCTTCCATTTGATTCCCCCCCCCCCCTCCATTTAATCACATCTTCTCTCCTTTTCAAAACCAACTTCTAAACAGATAAACGATTGCCTCAGGTATCTTCCCCCCCTCCTCCTCTTCCTCCCACCACCCCTGCCCTAAAGGTTGGTAATTTTCAGAGCCACCCTCCCTCCCATTGCATCTTAGCCGTTCACATTTGCATTGATCAGAGGAAAGAGGATGCAGTGTTACTTACAGATGGGGTTTGCGGTATGGGGCTTCCTGCCCTGGTCTTCTTAGATATTGAGGGAGTTTTCATTAACTCGCGTTTCTTCCTTGAAAACATCTTTCCCAAAGATAGAGCGAGGTCTTTCTTGCGTCCCACCCCAGACGATCCCCCGTCTCTTAGCTCCCAGCTGGGGTTCACTTTCTCTTTCTCTCTATTTCCATCCACCAAGTCTTGATCTCAAGCCTTGCGTAGGTGCCTTGTGTAGCTGCAGCCTGCCCAGCTCAGGCGCGACTCCCTTAACAGTTCAACCACATTAGCTCGCTGCTTAACTGTCAGGGCTGAAGCATGTGATGCAAACTAATTTCCTGATTGGCGTGTCAGGCTAACCTGCAAACGCTTCACAGGAAAAGGCAAATGTGCAGAAAGAGAGACAAAAGCAGCTTGATTCCTCTTTTCTTGTTTTGTTTTTAGAGGTTTGACTTTTATTTATTTTTTTTAAGTGGGGAGGGACAAAAAGGTTGTGATCACTGTTTGCAGGGGGGCCGGATCTCTCTCTGGCTCTTTGAGATGAGCTTTCCCTGGGGGTTTCATTAGCCCCGTTTTCCAGATAGGAACTGAAGCCAGGAGAGATTATAGGGGAGATTTTCAAAGACACAAAGGAGAATTACGCCCCAACTCCCGCTCCGTTTCAATGGGAGTCAGGCACCAAATCACCCTTTGTGCTTTTGAACATCCCCCTATTTATGATACTTACCTGGCCTCTAGTGCCAGAGCGCCTTACAAGCTTTATTTGTATAATGTATTTATCCCCCAACCCCCGTTTTACGGATGGGAACTCAGGCCCAGTGAGATGAAGTGACTTGGCCAAGGTCACAGAGAACATCAGTGGCAGAGGAGGGAATCAAACCTTGGGGCAGGGACTGTCTTTTTGTTCTGTGCTTGTACAGCGCCGACAACGGGGGGGTCCTGCTCCACCACTAGGGCTCCTAGGTGCTACAGTAACACAAATCAATATTATTCCTCCCCTGCAGCGCGGCCCAGTGCCGTAACCACAGTATCACCCGCCTCTGGTTTCCTAGAAGCAGCGTGTTTTATGGCACCTAACACATCAGATTATCTTGCAAAATCTTTGCCTAACTGCACCTGCTGAGTGGCTGAGCGAGGGCCTAGTTCTGTGAGCAGGTCCTGAGAGGTACCGCCTGGCCACCACGCGCGTGCCGTCAGGTACCATTAGCCTGTGGAACTCACTGCCGTGCTGTGCCATTAAAGCCAAGAGTTTAGCGATATTAAAAGAGGGATTAGAGACACTGGGACGGAAAATCCAGGGTTACAATAGGAAATGTTTGAAATAACCGAGAGAGGGATAGAAACCCTCATGCTTCACAGCACAAGGAAATTCTGACTGTGATCACTCAGCAGGTAAGTCCCCGGGCAGGTTATCCTGCAGTAACAGGGTTCTTGTATCTTCCTCTAAAGCATCTTGGAACTTGCCGCTGTCAGAGATAGGAGGCAGAGCCAGCCTGTTATGACAGTTTCCTGGGTCCATTCTTGCTGACTGCAGGGCGGGGAGAGGGCAAGCCACACCTTGCAAGATCGGGCCCAATTAACCCATTCTGTGGCCCCTGGAGGGGAGGCAGGAAATTAAGGATTAGAGCCAGTGGGGGAGAACCAAACTTGTAGGGCAAGAGAGCGCAAAGACCCAGGAGAGAGGTAGTTGGGGATTTCCGCTCTCTGGGAAAGGAACCGCAGAGGGGCCTGCAGAAAGGCGCTTGTGCCCTGGGACAGTCCCGCAGGGTGAGGACAGCTGGAGACAAGGCCACTCCTAAAGCAGGCCTGGGAGAGGAGACTGCGGGGAAGAAGGCCAGATCGTTTGAGAGGGATGAAGAGGATTGAGCCTGGAAGAGTTGGAGTTTGGACGTTGTTCCCCCAGAAGGCGTGGGACTCTTAGTGTGACCTGGCTGGAGAGCCAGGTCACCGCACAGACCACCAGAGGAGGAGGGAGAGGCAGAGGGGCTGCAACACTGGGTCTTGCCAGAAGGAGGTGCTCTGGGATGGTGAGGCTATAGGGTGACTACTGGGAGAGGAGTAGTCAGCTGATATGCCTGCGTGTTTCACGTTGCCTGATGAGGTATGGCTGGGTTGTGGGTTTGAGTCTCAGTTCCTCCATTCCTGTGCTTGGGACAGGGCTGCAGGGTGTTGTTAAGGTGGCTTTAAGCCATCTCTGCACTCCCTGAGTTATGGGGTTGTTCAAGGCACTTCTGGACCCCTGGTGCATGCTAGAGCAGCCTCCGGGCTGTTGTACCTTATGCTCTGCTTCCCATGCCCCCCATAGACCCTGGCAATGCTCTGTGGCTGCACACATCCGCTCTGTCTGCTGGGAGCAGAGGTGGTATAGAGCCCTTACTCCCGTTCTACACCAGCCACGGAGCAGGGAGGTCCCCAGCACAAGGAGTATTCTCAGGGGCCCTTCCCACCCACTTTAAGCCCCTGCCCTAGCGTAACCAAGAACTGGTTCCGGTCAGTGCAATTTAAGGGCTTGATCCTCCAGTTGCCTGAGTAGGGACTGAAGGATTGGGCCGAGTGGCTGAAAGGCTCCGGTTGCATGGAGCAAGGTGAGGAGTCTGCCTGTGGCTGGGGATTTGCCTGTGGCGTGATGCTAGGTTGCGTATCTGCTGCAGTTAAAAGTGGTCTCACGGGAGACAAAAGTGCCAAGTTGGAGCCTCTCGGCATTATTAACCCACCGACGGCAGGGCTAAGCTGGGCCGGTCTCTTTAGGTCAGAGGGTCTCAAACTGGGGGGCATAGAATGTATTTGGGGTGGGAGCATAAGAAGCTTTGGCGGGGGTGGGGAAACATACTGCACACATTTTACCCACGGCAATGAATAACTGGCAAAGTCGATTCCTCCAGACACATCAGGTCCTCGGATGGCTCTGTGCATTGTGACGGATTTCTGTGAAGCTTGCCTAGCATTATACAAAGTCTTTGCCATCGGTACATGAATCCGTTGGCTACGACCCGGTGTGCACATTTCACTGTTAGCATCGACCACAATCGCAGTTTGGCGTTTGCGCTTATTACAATGGCTCGTTGGCGCTGTTTGAATCAATGCCTGGCCTGTTGGTAATATTGCGTGAGGGTTGCATGTTGATATACTTGTGTGGCGGTGTGTGTGTGTGTGTGTTTGCATAAACTACTGCAGACCCAAAGAAGGGGGCCATGACCAAAAAAGTTTGAGAACTGCTGCTCTAGGTGAACTCTGCTGCCACCCATTGACAAGAAGGGGCAATGAAACCATGGAAAAATCTGTGCGTTTCCTGACATTGTTCAGGCCCTGGGGTTCCCCTCTGCGCGCTAGAGAAGTTGGTGACTCTCTCTCTGGAATTGATGTCTTTGGGTTTAACACTTTAGCCTCTTCTCAGTTTCAATTTCTGACCAGCAAGGAAAACTTTTTCTTGACTCTTGGTATTTTATGATGGTAGCACCTAGAAGCCCAGACGGTAGGGTGACCAGATGCCCCGATTTTATAGGGACAGTCCCTATATTCGGGGCTTTGTCTTATGTAGGCGCCTATTGCCCCCCCACCCCCCCCTCCTGATTTTTCACACTTGCTATCTGGTCACCCTACCGGACGGGCGCCAGGCGCTGTACGGACACAAAGTAAGAGACAGTCCTCCGGGCCCCAAAGAGCTTACAGTCTAAATGGCCAAACGGCTGGGAGAGGAAACAGGTGCAGAGAAGAGAAGTGACTTCACCCAGCAGGTTAGTGGCCAAGCTAGAAATCTATAGCTCCCCTTCCAGCGCCATATCTACTAGGCCGCCCTGCTTCTCCTTTCCCACCGTCTTCTCTCTCCTTTTTCTTGCCTCCTCTCTCTCATCTCTTCCTTTCTCAGACTTTTGGTTCTCTAGGTGTTTACATGGGAGCCACCACCATAATAGCTGAAAGAATTTCTCTCCCACATTACGCAAGAACTCTATGATTAGACTCCCTGGCCAAACTCCCCTTCCCCACCCCTCCAAAGGGGGCAAATTTTAGTGAGGGACTTATTTTTACCTTGTAAAATGGTCACCCTGTGTCTTTACTTAAAGGGGGGGGGGCGCATGATGCTCATTTATACCAGGCTCTGTGACCGCCGACAAAAAAGCAACGGTGCAAGGACAGTCTGATCCAAACGTTCAGTGGAATCATTTCAGCCTTAGGGTACGTCTACACTTAAAATGATGCATCGGCGCAGGTGCACCCTGGTGGCACTTTAATGAAGACGCTCAAGATGACGGGAGAGACACTCTTCCCCGAGAGCCTCTCCTGCCGACACAGCGCTGGGGGACCGGAACAATGTGTAGAATGGGGGGGCTGAGAGCCATTGAACCAAACTGTAAACCCTGCATATAATGGAAACCACTTCAAGCCAGGGGGTGCAGCAGCACCTCCAGCACCCCTAGTTCCACGGCTATGTCTGCAAGGGGCTTAGGTCGGTATAACTACATCACTGGGGGTGTGGATTTCAGCCCTGAGTGATGTAGTTGCACCGGTACGGGTCTGTAGTGTAGACCAGACCTCAGTGTGCCCTGGGTGTCCGGGCCCTGGTGATGCTGAGACAAGACCGTGGATTATATACGTCCAAATGTGGCCTACGTTCTGGAGCCCAGAGAACAGCAGGGGGAGCTCTGGTCAGAGGCCAGGCAATCTCTGAAATCCCATCACGAGGGGTCGCTGTTGGAGCAGTTTAGACTCCTGGAAAGGGACTGCATCTTGGATGGACACATGGTCCTTGTATGATGCTGCTCTGGATGAGAGGGTTCTCCCCCCCCCCCTCTACAGTCTTCCTCTGTCCTTAGGGACAGCCCCTCACACTTCCCTACCCCAAAAGGGCGACAGGGGCCATATAAGTCCCTGAATAACTGGGCTATCCCCATTTTACAGCTGGGGAAGCTGCCACACCGATATGACGTGACTTACCCCGGCTTGCAGAGCAAATCAGTGGCACAGCCAGGACTTGGATCCACGTCCCCTGAGCGCTGATCCCCGCTGTAACCACTAGGCCAGCCTTCCTCTCGACATCTCGCTCTGCTCTCTGCCTCCCACTGTTCAGCGCTGGCAGCTGGGTCCTTTCAAAGAACAGGAATTAGCAGGGAAGAACAAATCTCTCTAGCTAGAGCAGTCCAGGAGGGAGCATCTTTTTGTTCTGTGTCTGCACAGATGGGGGTCGTGCTCCGTAATTGGGGCTCCCAGGTGCTCCTGCATTACGCATAATAATGCGTCAAACTGGAAAGAAGAGAAGGACGGAAAGTAATGGACTCACAGGCTCAGATTCTGTTCTATGTCCCTGTTCATCTCCTGTAGCAGAGAACCAAGTGTGGCCCGTTGTATGTACGCTGCTGACAGAACCGGGCTGCCTAGGGGAAGAGGAACTCAGCAAAGCTTGAATAATTGGTCATCTCTGGGGAGGTAACTGCAAGTGACTACGGTTCTCTCCAGAGACATCAATGAAACCCCTGCAGCCAAGCACCCCCGTCCTTGTGGGATCTGGTATTGGATGTGAAATGTGCAACTTGGGCTCCTGTGCTCTGCTAATTAATTATTTGAATTAATTGTTATTTCTATCGTGCCAACCATGTGCCACATTTTCAAGCTTTTCTCCATAAAAACGAGGACTAGAAACTTACTTTTTCCCCCCCTCTTTATTTTTTGAGGAAAGTCGAGATTGTCATGTACTCACAGGACTCCAGCAGCTGGAGCTTTTAAAAAAATAAGTAAAAAATCCAACACCAAATAGTGAGAGGGTTCGCAACACTGGAAATGTTATTTAACACATTAATAAAACGTGGTGGCAAAACCCACTGAAATTGGCAAGGGAAGGGCAGGTGTAGGACCTGGGATTGCGTCTCTTTGAAACTGACTAGATTTCCAGCTGAGGGCACCAGCACCCCTTTAATCCGCTCGTTGGATCAGTCCCAAACTATTGCTCCAGGGAGGCAGACAGCCTGGGTCACACATGCTGGGAGTGGAACAGCGTGAGGTTAATCAGCTCTGGATGTCCTCTCCTGGGAGAGGCACATGTGACTGTTTGTGTATCTCCAGGAGGAGTGGGCCTTCTGTCTGGGTGACTTTTGCCTCCCCTGGGAGCACAGAATACATACTCCCTCTCAGGCACTGGGTTGAACGTGGTTCCTTATTCCTAGTTCCCAGTTCCATATCTGTCGCCAACCAGGCCATGGGTGGTCAGGCTGAGTGGCTGAAATGAGAGTTTGGCCTGCCAGTTAGAGCAGAGTCCAGGAATGAGCCGAGGGATCAGTACTGGACAGACAGAAGCTGAATGCCGGAACCAGAAGATAAACCAGAGGTGGAGCCGAGGATTTGAATCCAGAAATCAGAATCCGGAGTGGAAGGGGGGCTGGAGCAGAGCAGGTTCAGAGCAAGTAGAGTTACAGGCATGGGACGCGTTGAGCAGCCACTGATCTGGGGGTCGGGTTTATGAGTAGAGCTGCTGAACCAGCAGCCAGTCAGGGGATGTGGCTACTCTCAGTCCCAAGCTCGCTTCTTGTCTACCAGCCGGGTTAGTCAGGGAGCCTGGCAGGAGCTGGCCCCAGCTGCTTTGGCCCCTGACCACATTCAAAGACCAAATAACCTTTAATCAATGTAAGGTTAAATTTTTAGAAATTCACCATAATAAATGTGATTGAATTTTAGAACACGAGTTATCCGGGTCATCCCGCTTGCCCTTTTTGAATATTGGTAACATTAGCACCCTACCCGTCTTCTGGGCTTTCCCCGGTATTCCAAGATTGATTAGAGATTAACATGGGTGGGCTGGAAAGCTCCTTGACCAATTCTTTTAGGACTCTTGGGTGCTTCACCTTCTGAAATGACCCTGTTTGCTACTCCAGTTCCTCCATGTGGGGGGAAGGGGAGAGAGGCTGGTGACCCGGGCCACCACTTTTCACAAAGAAATGCTTTGGGTCAGGGAGTGATGTGCCCCACCTCCTTCAGAAGAGTCTGGTGGCTGTAGGGGCGTCACGTACAGTCCAAGAAGCATTTTGTCACCTACAGCCAGTCAAAACCCAGCTTCATCCTTAGTCAAGCACCATTTGGGAAATGGAACTGGGGTGGTTGTGTGGCATATGCCAGCATAGTACTTAGGAGTAAAGCATCCGGTCAGGGGGTGATGTGGCCCTGCTTCTTCAGTACAGTCTTGACGACACAGGGATGTGTCAGCAGGGGTGACCCAACAAGCGTTTTGTCACGTAAAGCCAGTCAAAACCCAGTTCCTAATTCGAGCCCCATTTGCTAAATAGAAGTGACAAGGAAGTGAGAGAGAATGAGAGAACAGACACATGGCAAATGTTAGTCCTGTGGCTCCAGGCAGGGCCGGCGCTTCCACTAGGCAACCCTAGGCGGTCGCCTAGGGTGGCAGGATTTGGGGGGTGGCATTTTGCCGCCCTCGGTGGAAATTCGGTGGCGGGGGGTCCTTCCGCTCTGGATCTTCAGCGGCGGGTCCTTCACTCGCTCCGGGACCTGCCGCCGAAGTGCCCCGAAGATGCGGAGCGGAAGGACCCCCGCCACCGAAGACCCCAGGCCCCCTGAATGCTCAGAGGAGGAGCGCTGCCGCCTAGGGCGGCAAAAACCCTGGCGCCGGTCCTGGCTCCAGGCACCACTGGAAGGCGCTTGAATAGCACCGTGGTGAGCGCGGTAAAAAGACCTATACAGAACGGAACAGCAAGTGGCAACATGCTGCTTAAGAAATTCAGCTTTGACGCAGGCCCAAGAAGCAGTTTGTCACTTACAGCCAGTCAGTGTCCAGTTCCTTACTAATATAAATTGTTCTAAAATTCGATCCCATTTCGAAATGTCACCGAAATAAAAATGTAATCTGATGGAGATGAATATTGTTAAAAACACTGGCCTTTGAAGAGGGAATCAATTTCTGCCTTGTGTAGGGTGACCAGACAGCAACTGTGAAAATAGGAGCCTATATCAGAAAAAGACCCCAAAATCGGGACTGTCCCTATAAAATCGGGACCTCTGGTCACCCTAGCCTTGTGGCACACGCTGGGTCTGCTCTTGGGGCCAGCTCCTCAGCTGATGTAAATTGGTGCAGCTCCATTGAATTTAATGCGACCAGATCCCCAGCTAGCATAAATCGGTGCCATTCCATTGAACTCAGTGGTCCAGATAATTAGCCAGTGTAATCAGCATAGCTCCAGGGAAGTCAATGAGGCTGCACTGATTTATACCAGCTGAGAATCTAACCCTGGAGTTGTTCCTTGTTATGGCTTCACCAATGCAACTCACTAACACAGCCATGCTGCACTCGGGTTAACCATGACTTGCCATGGTACAGTGCTGTAGCTGGCACGGTTTACATTGGTGTAATGATTCTACACAGGGGTTTTGCACCAGTGCAAAAAAGTTCAGTGTAGGCAAGACCACTCGCACGAGGGGCAGAGAGAACACACAGAGATAGGTGCTGGGAGAGTCTTGACATGGAAGAAGGAAGTTTCTGAAATAGCCATGAAGATTTCTGAGGTTTAGGGTGACGTGTGCCTCCTACCATGCAAACATCCTTACTCCCAGGCCTGTGCTCGGTCCGTCAGATCCAGCTGTCACACTCTGATTCTCTTCAGTTCCCTTCTGGAGATCTCTCTCTTAGCCCTGGTTTATGATGAGCCCTGATCTGTCTCATAAAACAATCAGATGCTGCTGCTGGTTCTCCTTCCCATAACTAGGGCTTATGAACTGAAATCCACCCCTTGCCCAACAAGCTAGATGTGCTGCCTGCATGGCGGTACGGTGTAACCTACATCCTCTAACCCAGGGGTTCTCAGGACAAATTTTTTGGTGGCCTCAGAGTGCAGCCACCAACTCTTGCCGGTGGCCGCTCTCACATTTTTTCCCTAAAATACTTGATTAGCTTTAGGAAAACCAAATAAATATGCACATAGACATGTCCAAATCATTGTAATTTATGTATTGCTAGCTAGTAAGTCTGTTGTGAAAAGTGCTATTAACAAACATGCAAGTATCACTTTTCACAGCAGACGTACTCAGCCCTGGCAAGCCTGGGGCCAAATTAAGCCCTAGATGGAGGGTTGGGGTAGGCAGTGGGGGCCAGGGGAGATGGGGGTGGGGGACTGGAGCCTGAAGCCCCACGGCTGGAGGACAGGGTCCAGGGATGGAACCTGAAACCATGTGGATGGAGCCCAAAGCCCCGTGGCCAGAGCCTGCTGCCCCGCCACCCCAGGGTTTGAAGCCCAAAGCCTGAGTCCCACCACTGCTGGGGAGGTGGGGAACTCACTGGCTGCCTGCTCCTCCAGCGCTGTGCCCCAGATGTCTCGGGAGGGGCAACCCTTGCTGCTGGCCCCAGCATCCAGGAGCAACAGAGAGGGGGGAGGGGGCTCTACTTTGCCCTCCCCCCATCACAGCCCAGGAGTCTGTGGCCCCAAGAAAAGCCCCTGGTGGCTGCATGTGGCCACAGTGGTTGCATTTGAGAAACAGCTGCTTTAACCATTGTGTTTGCCTGGATTCACCAATCCGCTGTGAGGAACTTGGCCTGCCCACTGATAAGCTGGGTTGTATTATGTCCCTGCAGAGTTGGCAGGAGGTTGCGGAGTGGTCTAAGCAGAAATCTGGGGGGAAAGGGGGCAAAAACTGATTCCTGTCTCCTCCCCTCTCCCCTCCTCCCCCCGAAAGTTTTCATATGAAATTTCAGATTTCTGTTCCCTCCAGGGACAGTGAGCCACCCTCCCTATTGGTATCCAGACACCATGCTGATGGGTGTGATTGATGAGATAGATAGATTGGATTAGATGTGGGTGGGGATAGATAGATAGAGAGGTAGATAGACAGAGGGGGTGTATGGGGATAGATAGATAGATGGGGTATATGGGGATAGATAGATAGATAGATGATGGGGTGTATGGGGATAGATAGATAGATGGGGTGTATGGGGATAGAGAGAGGGGGGTGTATGGGGATAGATAGATAGAGTGGGAGTATGGGGATAGATAGATAGATAGAGTGGGGGTATGGGGATGGATAGATAGACAGACAGACAGAGTAAGGCCATGGTGTCTCAGTAGTAAGATTACATGTGTTGAGAAATGGTGCCAGCCACCTACAGTGTTCTGTCACCTGGCCCTCCCAGGCCACGCCCTCATTAGGATTCACTCTTCGCTACACGCCTGGATGACACCCAGTTACTCCTGGGAACGGTGATCTTAATTCCGTCACCCTGGGAAAGTGACACATAAATGAGACCTGATTGACACTGGGAGCTGCTGGGGGCTGGGATGGGGTTCTCCAGCACAATGGAGGTGCGTAGTGACGGGATAATAAGGGGGGGTTGGATGGGATGCAGCCGACATCCCCAGCTTCCAGTAGAAGAAGCACCTTTTCCTGCCATTGGAAACAACTTTCTGTCCAGCCTGCCCAGCCCTGCTGGTAGCAGAAGGAAGCCTCATCCAGCCCTGCCCTGATGAGCTTCTAACCCCTATGAGCTCACTGCCTTGGTATGTGTGGGAGGGCTGGGAAGGCAATCAGCATCCTGGGACATACCCCATCCTCAGTTTGGGCTCCTGGATGAATTCAGGACAGCCCCCTGTGTGTGGGGAGAAAGGGGGTGAATAGCCACGTCCATCACTGCAGCATGCCCAGCCCTATAGTGTGTGTGAGGGAGGGGGCAGGGGGTTGCGTGTACATGGGAGGGCTGGTGGGCTCGTAGGGACCATTGTGTGTTTGAAGGGGTCGGGTAGGCCCAGGTGTCTGGGTGAGGCGCCCCGAGCATCTGACATAAGCAGTGATGAATTTTTGCCAGGGTGGAGAGCCCCGGCAATCTGGGCTCACCTGAGCCCTGGCACCTCTTTCGAACTAAGCACTGGACATAAGGGATTGTGAAGGGGTGTGTGTGTGTGTGTGTGTGAGGGGGGCGTGTCACGGGTTGGCTGTACTCTAGGATGGATGGGTCTGAGTGTGAGGGGGTGGATGTTTGTTTCTAGGGTGAGTGTAACATTCGGTGTGCCTGGGGAGATGGGTGGGTGGTGTGTCAGTGCTCTGGGAGGGGGCGTGTGAAGGGGAGGGTGTCTGTGTGTAAGGCGGGGTTGTGTGTCAGGGCTGGGTGTCTGTTATGTGAAGCAGGGTGTGTGTGTGTGACTGGGGCGGGGGGGGGGAGGGGATCAAGCCCCCAAACCTAGTGGGAAATCCCATCCCTGTCCCCTGGGATCTGCCCCCGCCAGAGCGCCCAGGGCTCCATCTCTCACACTTGCCCGGCTCGTCAGCCTGACAAAGTCTCCTGGAACGGAGCCGGCGCTGGAAGGGGGGCGCAGCCCCCAGCTCTGACCCCGGGGGTCACCGGGGGGACACGCACAGGAAACTCCCCATCCTGCAGGAATTCGGAGCTTTCCTGCCCTTATAAGGCTATTTTAACTCCCCTCCAATCAGCGGCAGGAGGCGGTGCCCGGCGCGGCCAAAACCTCCGGAGCCCGGCGAGGGAGTCTCCCGTACGCGCCGCGGCCCCCGGACCTGGCCCCGAGCAGCCCCCGGAGCGCACCATGAGCAGCACGCAGTTCAACAAGGGCCCGTCCTACGGCTTGTCCGCGGAGGTCAAGAGCAGGGTGAGGCTGGCGGCTCGCCAGACAAGTTTGTAGGGGGGCTGTGATGTGCGTGGGAGCGGGGCCCTGGGGTGCTGCCCGGTGCGCTCTGGGGAGCTCCCCGGTGCGCTCTGGGCTGCTGGCGAGGGCTGGACTGTCCAGTTCCAAATTCTCCCAGCCGTATCCTTCGCGCGCAGCCAGCGCCCTGGCCCGTCTCGGTCCCAGCTGCTGGCCCTGGGGAAATCTGCCTCCAATCTCCTCTTCCGCCCTCCTTTCCTCAGCCCTGGCTGGGACCTCTCCTTCTGGGCTCCGCAGCGGCCTCTGGGGCTAGAGAAGTGCCGCGCCTCCCCCTGCCCCCAAAGTTAGAGGGGACCAGGAGGTCTCCCTGCCACTGGTCCCATAAGCCTGTTCCAGGCTCCACCTGGCGGCACTTTTTCCTGGGCTGCCCCGGCTCCTTGGGCCCTTCCAAGTATGTTTGGTGCAAGGACAGATTCTGGCCTGGTGCCGTTCCATGCACGCTCAGCACCCCCCAAAACCTCGCCTGGCTGTGTCCAATGGACAGGGCGTAATCTGTGCCGGGCACCTCTGGGCTTGCTGCATCAGTTATGAAAGCAAAAAAATGACTCGAGCCTCAGCAGCTCTCACTGTGAATTAAGCCCTGCTAATGGGGTCTATAAAGTAGCATCGAGGGGGTGTGGCCAAGGGGGAGTCCAATGTATCTCTGCATCCAGGTGCCCTGAGTTTCTGGGGGGATGCCCATCTCCACAAAGGGAGGGTGGTGGGAATGTGGGAGGAAGCAGCTGGGCGTAGCCTGCTCCTCGGGCTGAGCTGGGTAGGCTGGGGGCATTGCCTTGCATTCCTCTGTTTGCCACAACAAATCTGAGAGCATCCATTTCCTCCTCTCCATCTGATCCTGACCCAAGAGCCATGTTACTTAGCTGAATATCTTAGCCCTGGTCGGCTTATTAAGCGCATTGTAGCTTTAAACTCCCCTTCCCCCTTTGTTACTGCCAACATCTGAACTCAGGCCCCATTCAGTCTGTCTTGCATTTCGCTACTCTTAGACCAAGTTAAAACTGGTCATTTTCACTTTTGTTTCTAGTCAGTTTCCCGCTCTGCTTCTCTGTCCCAGGGCTGCAAAGTTTGGCTTCAGGATTTCCCTACTCAGTTTAGAAATGCGAACTGTCTCTTCCCCTTTACACCCCCCCCCCCAAAAGTCCCCTCTCTCTTGCTACAAAATTTACATTTCTGGGCCTGAACTGACCCTCCCTCTGAACTGAGCGTGGTCTCAGCTGGTTCTGTAGCTGGCTGTGATGCTGATGGCCCTGGGGGAACATAGGTTAACTCCAGATTTTGGGTAAAGGTGATTAAATCCTGCCTTCTGTTAGGAGAAATGTACAAGAGCACAGACTAAACCCTCTGAGAAGGGAGGCTATTAGGCAAGGGCGAGCAGGTGTGGGCAGAAAACAAGCCGTGGGGCTGTGGCTTGATAGAAAGAGACAAGTCTTCCCATAATAGCAAACGCCTCTCAGGGGAAGGTGTGGGGACAAAGCTGTGTCGACTCTATGGTGCAGCTTCTTGGCTACCAATTTGTGTCATCCTAATTCTTAAACCTATAATTTACAGATTGGCTTGCTTGTGTTCTGAGTGTAATTAAAATAAACACTAGGTGTGATCCTGGGAAGGCTTGGTTTTTTTTTTTTTGTTTTTTTTTTTTTTTTTAAATTAGTATTACACCTGTTCCAACAGATTTTCTTACCCCTGACTCAACCTAGCTCCCTATTTCCATGGCAATTTGGCCTCCATTTGTCAATGTGTTGCTATAATCCTTGAGAAACGCAACTGACCTAAATAACATTGTAATAAACTAAGTGTCTAGGGCCTGTCTTTGCTCCTATGCTACCTACAACTTCCAGAAGTGTCTCAGGAGGCCTTACCCTACAAATAACTTTGTGCTGGGGAAAAGGATCCTCCCTTTCCCCAAGTTAAATTCACAATGAAGGGAATGTGGGCTAGTGGTTAGAGCATGGCTCTGGGAGTGGGGATTCCTGGCTTCTGTTCCCTGCTGTGATGCTGACTCAAGGCATAGCCTTGGGCTGGTGTCACCCCATGCCTCTCTTTGGGCCACCTCTCAAAGTCTAAATTAAATGTTTGTGGAGCATTTAATATAATATGATATATACCTATCTCACAGAACTGGAAGGGACCCCAAAAGATCCTTGAGTCCAGCCTCTGCCTTCACTAGCAGGACCAAGTACTGATTTTGCCCCAGATGCCTAAGTGGCCCCCTTAAGGATTGAACTCACAACCCTGAGTTTAGCAGGCCAGTGCTCAAACCACTGAGCTATCCCTCCCCCCAGTGGGAGATTAGTGGCTGGCAGGTTTGATGAGTGGCTGTTGGGACAGTCCTATCTGCACAGTGCGTACTACCGGGGTCCTTGATTGAGGTTCTGAAGTGCTGCTGTAATACAATAAAGCTGTTTATGCAAGTTCTGAGCGGTCCTATGGCGGAAGGGGGAATTGCTAGCCCATTACAACACGCAGCAGTGAGCGACTGCCGGGGCTGCAACTGCTGCCTTGGAGTCTAGCCCTAAGGGGCCTTCCTTATTCACAGTGACGCCAGGGGAGTCTCCCACTGGTGCATGTATAGACAGGCTGCCGGTGGCATTTATGTAGCTGCGTCATCCAGACCAGCTCTTTTGTGGGTTAGTCACAGCACAATCTAACCCCCATAACTAGTGCTCCCCATTGGTGAAGCTGTTGAGAGTCCGATTTCATGCCAACGTCCAGTGCGGATGCAGCCACCAAAGCTGCCTTCTGCAAAGGGGTGAACGTCTGGTCTCTCCAGATCTAGTTCAGATTGATTCTGGCACTTGTGATACCCTGTCTGGCTCAGGAAGGGCTCCTGTGGGCGGGGCACAGGCTGAAAGGGATTAGAATCTTTCCCTTCTCCATCTGCTCCCGCTGCAGCTGCAATGTGGCATGTTTCCTCTGCACCCATCCTCTGGGACCAGCTTGCTCAATTGGCTAATGTGACCTTGCCGAGGGCTCTCTGGGAGCAGGTTCCCATGTACAGATCTGTAATACAGTAATGCCGGAGGCTCCAGTCAGAGCTGCATTGCGCTAGGTGCTGTACTGCAGGTGCTTCTTCTCTCTGCAGCCTTCCACTGTCTCTGCTCGGCAACACCTCTAGCAAAACCTTATGGCCCAATCCTGAAGTGTTCTTGCACAAGATGGAGGCAATACCATGGCTGAACACTAAGTAACCTACAAATGTGGGCACATCCTGAGTGTCCTCTCTAAACGCAGCTGAGTGAGGTGTTTTTATAGCCAACGGGACAGGCTAGCATTGAGCAAGCGCTTAATTCTTGTCAACCCTTTGACCTGTTTTATAACCCCCATAAAAGCAGTACAAATATCTGCAGTTACTGTGTAGCACCAAGATCTGGAAGAGAACCCGCCATAAGGCTCTGTCCTAACCCGGAAGAGTGATCACTAACGTATGCCAGCTTAAACCCAATTTTAAGTCAGCCCTTTGTCTAGTCAGCACAGCCCAAGGGACAAGCAATTTCTGCTCTAGGTTGCTTAAGGGGGCGATGCTATAAAGGGAGGGAGGGGGAACTCCAGAACCCAGTGGAAAAGGTGTGTTTGACATACCCACCTTCCCTGGTTTGTACTGGCAGCAGTCATCCTGTTGTTTTTTCTCCAGACGCTGCAGCAGTACCTAGACATTGCCGAAGCAGAAAAGATGCACTGGTTTAACTAGATCAAAGTCAGTGGTGCCAACCCCCTAAATGTAGAGGCACTGGAACCTGTTTAATCCTTGCTTAGTTCAGTTCAGTCAGCTACACCCTCGAGGGAGTTGGCACACACAGTAGTTTGACATTCAGGATTTGCACCGTGGATTTTGATCTAGTTAAATCAGTACAACTTTTCTAAGGGTAGAAGTCCTTGGAGAATGGAATCTGTGGAATTTGCTTTTGGGGCCAGCTTGTCTGTCTCCCCCCCCCCCCCCAAATAAAAATAAAAAAATTAGCTCCCTCAGTCCCTGGGTCAAATCAATCCAGCACCTAACCAGATTCACAGCAGAGTCTAGGGGAAAGAATTCAGACTTTGCAGCATTAACTGCAGAATGCTGACATGCTCCCTCCCCCAGAAATCGGAACAGTTCCCCTGGCCATGCAAGCTGGTGCAGTAACTACTTGGGGAGGTGATAATGTTGGCGTGAGAGGGGAACATGTAATGTTTGTCCCTCTCCAAGGGAAGCTCTCTCTTGCTGGGCTGGGTTGTTAACGCCAATATGAATTAATATCTCTTGCCTTCTGAGGGTCCTATCCAAATCGTCAACGTTGCTCACTTTGGATTCTGCAGTTAGGGGGTTGGGTGATCAAGATCTTGCCTGTTCTCTGTCTGTCAGCTCCTGGAATAGTGGATGCTCTTGATAGATCAGTGGGGGAAGGGAGGCTTTCTAAAGTACCATGGAGGCGGTCTTTAAAGCTCCTACTGGATCAGGGCCCTGTTGTGCAAACCATCCTTGCCCCAAGGAGCTTAGAGGGTGATAAATATGGGGGTGGGGGTGGCAACAGCACGAGGGACAGGTGTCTGCTCCGATAGGTCTGTAGTAGCTAAACAGCAGCTGGTGCTACCCATGGGGCTGGGATGGCAGATGAAACCGAGCGGCGCAGTCCCAGAACTGAAGCTAGGATTAGATGTTCTCGTTTGCCATGTGTGCGTGTGCAGTCACGCTGCAGAGGCTACGTTGCTCTGGCTTATTTAAACCTTCATGCTTCAGGGCACAGACCAGCCACTAACTGATGAGGGTTAGGTAGTAACTTTTCCCCCAAGTAACTTCCTTCCACATGGGGGCTGCCCCTCTGTCCGAAGCAGCTGGTGCTGGGTGAGAAGGATCCCAGCCTGGTCCTGTATGTTGTCCTGTGTTCTGATTTATCCTGGGTCCCTGTGAAACCCAGCGAACTTGTTCAGATTCCTCCATCAGGTGAGTTCTCATCCAGAGGCCAGTGCAAGGCCCTGGATCTTGAGTGTGGATCAGTTCGACATGCCAGAGTAGCTGCACCAAGAGCCGGGGGTGGGAGAAGGAAGGGTGCAGGGCTGTGGATTAGTGCTAGATTCTCCTGGGCCATGGGCTAGGATCTCCAATGCCTCTTGTATGCGTTGAGCAAGGGCCCTCCCCTTGCATTGCTGCTGTCAACAGGTCTCCCCTTCCCCATCACACCCCAGTCCCCTTCACCCGGTTGCAAAAGGGAATGAAGAAAGCTGTTGTGAAACCAGAGCTGAGCGTTTCACAGCAGGGTGTTCAGCAGCCGGGGCTCATGGGCTGGGCAGCTAGTGCCCTTACAGTAGTGCAATGCTCTGAATCCGGTGGGGGTTTGGATCTTCCATGGGCTTCTCCAGATCCTAAACTCTCCCTTTTCCACATGGGTGCTGCTTCCCGGCTGTGATGGGCTGTGAGCCTGCAGTTGATCCAACGCATTCGTACCCTTCTATCCAAAGTACCCTCTGGCGGAGTGCGTTATTTCCCCCACTTTATAAGCAGGGAAACCGAGGCAGGGGTGAAGTGACTTGCCCAAGGATCGCAGCAGGGGTTGTCAGAGCTGAGATTGGGAGTGAGATCCTCCTATCTCCTGCTGTATGCTTGGGCCGCCAGAGGGCTCTCCAGCAATCTGGAACCAGACTCCCAGGAGAGCTCTGCTCACATCATGAGGTTTATGGTCCCCAGTGTGGACAGAGCCAAGCTCTCTTGGAACTGGGCCTGTTGTGGGCGTGACTCTCTCTGGCTAATCTGGCCCTTCCTCTCCTGGCCCCTGCATCTCCATAACCGAGTTTGCCTCCTTGTGGGTGGGGAAGCCTTGTTCCTGAGGCAGGCTGAGCTGTCCCATGCCAAGTCCTCAGCAGCAGGTAGAGAGGCCCAGATGGGAGTACAGATGAGCTGGGCTGTGTGGCTGCCTCTGCTGGAAAGCACATGCCAAAGGCTGTGAGTCGGGCCCTACCAAATTCATGGCCATGAAAAACCAGTCCTGGACCGTGAAATCTGGTCTTTTGTGTGCTTTTACCCAATGCTAGACAGATTTCAGGGGGGAGACCAGCGTTTCTCAAATGGGATTCCTGACCCAAAAGGGAATTGCAGGGGGGTCGTGGTATTTCTACCCTTACTCCTGCGCCGCCTTCAGAGCCGGGCGGCCAGAGATCGGCCGCTGTTGGCCAGGCACCCAGCTCTCCAGCAGCAGTGCAGAAGTAAGGGTGGCAATACCATCTCATGCCATCCTTACTTCTGCGCTGTTGCTGGCGGCCACTCTGCCTTCAGAGCTGGGCTCCTGGCCAGCAGCTGCCGCTCTCCAGCTGCCCAGCTGTGAAGGCAGCGCTGCTGCCAGCAGCAGTGCAGAAGTAAGGATAACAGTACCGCATCCCCCCCACTACAATAACCTTGCAACCCTCCCAGAACTCCTTTTTGGGTCAGGACCCCTATAATTACAACACTGTGAAATTTCAGATTTAAATAGCTTAAAATCATGAAATTTACCTCTTTTAAAATCCTATGATCGTGACATTGGTAGGGCCCAACTGGGAGCCTGGAGCACTCAGCGCATAGAACAATCTCTCTCGACTCATCAAGGGTTTTGCCCCTGTCCCTTCCGGAAGACTCTGTAGTCAATGAACTTGTAGTGCTCTCAGGGAGCTGGGCTAAGATGCCTGTCCCTTCCCAAGATAAGCTGAGGCTGATCTCACCCCTCCTAACTCTACCTTTGCAGACTACTGGGGTTTGTTAAACATGGAAGTCTAGTTGTTACGAGCTGGGATGAAAAGTGATGTTTGAGCTGTGTGCATTCAGAGCACGGCTGACAAGCAGTCCGCTCTGGGGTGGAGGACTACAAGCAACCCCCAGTGCCAGAAGAGGGGAACTTTCTCCAAGGAGACTGTCAAGTCCAGGGGACCTTTCCCCCAGGCAGAGGGGACACACTGCTTTGCATGGCTGGGAGACATCCATGTACTAAACTGCGTAGTGCTAGTCTTGTACCTTGGAAGGGCTGAATTGATCTTGTTGGGATTTGACCCTGTAGTCTCAGGGAACTGACTGGCGTTGTAAGTATCTAATGTGACACAGTAGTTAAATGTCATGTGCCCACTTGTGGCTGGTTCATCTAAAAAGATAAGAGCCTACTACTGCTGCCATCTAAGAGAGCTGCACCCCTAGCTGAAGAGGTAGAGGCCCATGTTTCTAGTGCCAAAGGTTCTAGGTTTAATGATTCCAGTAAGTGGATGGTTGTTATACTTCGCCCTCTACTAACGAGCAGCCTTCTTCCTTCCTGATCCGTATGCAGGCTTAAACACTGCTCCAGAAGCAGCCAGCAGCTCCTCCAGCATCTGCCTTTGACAGGTGCTCTTGGGCATGAGCCCCTAACAGAGCCTGCTTAGTAGCAGCTGGGGGAGGGTGTCTGACATGCTGACGCCTCTCCTCTGGCAGCAGGGACCTGCTGTCTCCTTCACTTCTTTAAAGCTGCTTGTCCCACTGATCAGCAGCGAAGGGCCTGCAGCCTGGACAGCTGGCCTTGATTTAAACAAGGCACTTTGCATTCTTGGCATATTCGCGGTGACCAAGGAATCTGCCCAGACGCATTCCTGGGCTGCAGGGAGAGGCTGGTCCTGACCCCGAGGGCAATGGTTTGGGCTGCAGTGCCGAGGCCTCTGAGCCCTTGCTCTGTCCAGCTCCAGCACTCCCCTTCAAGGATCCCAAGGGCTTCCCCTCCCCTGGGAGGCAGGTGTTAGAGATTGGGAGGCCGGGCGGGTGTCAGGCTGTCCCTGCTAAACACCGCTCCCTTCCCAGTGCTGGCTATAGACCCCAGGAGCCCTCTCTCTGCGTTGGGTCTGAGCATGGACCCCTGAACAAAGCTGACTGGGGGGGGGCACAAATCAGTCCTGCCGCTCCCTTTCCTGTGGCGTGCCCTGAGTGACACTCTTCCTGGGCCTGTGTACCTTAGCCTGGGGGGGGAGGGGCATGCTGGGACCTGGGTGAAGAGGGCAGAATCTTGCCCAGCTTCCCATTGGCTGTCATGCCAGCGCACCAAGATCCTGGATCGTCTATCGCAGCGACGGCACTTCCGGAGACATTCTGGGGTCGGGGGAGCAAGATATGTGATTCTATTCTAACCTGCAAAGTCAGGGAGGACTGGAAGATGCAGACCTAGGAAAAAATTCGGGGGCAAAGCAAGATATTGCAGGAGGGGGGACAAGTGCCCCGTTTCCCCATGGGAAATGACCCCCTGATCTGTAGGCTCAGGTTTTATTGACGGGCCTTTTTATGTGACGGGGCAGAAGCAAATGAGGCTTGAGAGACTGTTGGAGTTGGCTCTGTGTCCATGGCCGGCAGATGCAGCCGGCCTCTCGCATGCTGATGTGGGGTGAACTTAATCCACAGCATTAAAGGTCACCTGCGAAAGAGGGTAGGTAGCACCTGGGCGCTCTCCTTGCCGCTTCAAAAAGGCCTGAAAAGTTCCCTGTTAAAAACACGTTGTTTTGCTGGATCTCTCGAATGAAGTCTGGTCTTGCTGTGGGCTGCGGCGCTTTCCCGGGCCTCGAAGCCAAGGGCTCAAGTCTTTAACAAAGAGCGCCCTTCTCCCCAGTGGGGGCAGGCACTTGAGCTAAATGAGCCTTACAGATTAACGTGAATTTAAAAACTGCCTGCCCACCCCAGCTGTGTTGTTCCTATTCCATCTCTGGGCCAGTTCTCCCGCCGTTCAGTCTCCTGAGGAGACAGGCCTTGAATTTCTACTGTTAAAATCAAACCAGCTGGAAAACTAGTCGGCTTTTTTTTTTTTTTTTTTTTTTTTTTTTTTTAAACAAAACTTTTCCAGCCCTGCTGCACCAAGGAAAAGGCCGAAGTGCAATTGCTTTATTGCCCCCTTCTAGGAGATTCAGATACATCTAGACTGAGTGGTGAGTTGTGCTGGCTGACACAGGATGTTAATCATGCCAGCAGCCCGGTGTCTTAACCGCAATGCCTCCTACCTCTCGCTAGCTTCTCTTGTAATGATCACTCGGTGCTTTTTATAGCCTGCTTTGTCTGCAACCTTCAAGGCCGGGCACGGCGGGGGTCAGTCATGTCTCTGCGCTGGGGAAGGAGGGCTGAGCCAATAAGTGCAGCGGGGGATTTGGGGAGACAGACTGCAATTGGTCAACCCGGGATTTGGGCAGGGGGAGTGGAACGTTCCCCCCGCTCTCCTGAGAAGCGACAGGTGATCTCTAGTGACCTCGTTGTCAGAGGCTGCGCCATTTCTCGGCTGGTAGGTGGGGAAGAGTGTGACGTGATGCCATCGCACCTGACCCAAGCTTCCAAAAACATCCAGTGGGAGCCAGCCCAGAGCCGTCTCTGCTGGGTTCGCTCTCGTGGGGATGGGGATTTTAGAGCAGCCTAGAGTAAAAACCAGCCTCTTCCTTCTGTGTCAAAACCCAGCAAACAAGGACGTTGTTAAACTCTGCTGCTGGGTGTCTGCTGGATCTGCCCCGGCTGGCTGCTGAGGGACTGCCAGGGCTTGTATGCTGCAGCAGAGGCTGCTGGTCTCTTCGTTGCTGAGCTCCTGCACGGTCTGGCTTTCCTGTGCATCAGGAAGTGGTAGCTGACCAAGTATTTGGTGCCATCCAGACAGCCCCTTCCTGATGCTGGGCCCTCTGGTCTCCAGCCCCGTTAGCTTCAGCCCGTTGGGCTCCTAGGGGGTCTAGCGGCAAAATGCCAGGCACTGATTTGGGGTTTTGTTTTCTCTTGCCACCACTGGGGAGCTGTGTCCTGACAAGTCTTTCCAGTGGCCATGCTGACGTGACATTGACCTGCACTGATGATGATCTCCTCCTCACCCCACCCCACCCCGTTGGTCTGTGCCTTACAGGGGAACCTGCTGCTAGCACACTTGGGTAGAGTGAAGCTGGGCCCCTTTTCACTAGCTAGGCTGCTGCAAAGGGGCTGTGGGGTCAAAGGAAACCCAGTGCCAGCCAGCGTGGTGTGGGGGCGCTGGTGCCAGGTTGAGGAATGTAGTTGGTCAGCTTCCCATTGGTGCACACGCTAGGCAGTGCCAAGGTATTGATTCTGCACTGACCAGCCCTGGGCACAAAGGGGATGGGTCAGAATATGGGTGTGAGTGGGCACAGCTGGGGCAGACATGTACCCTGTTTATATGGGCACTGCTGGGGAGCAGCCTAGAGGACCACTGAAACAGGGGTGCAACTTGAGGCTGCTTTAGCCTGCGCTGGGGGGCTACATTAGCTTTGCATGCTGCCCCCCCACACACACACACCTTTCTGTGGGGAGCTACACATCTGGCTCAGACCAGGTGGCCCTGGTATTGTCCTGCCCCCTTTCAGCTTTCCCAGAGGTCTCTGATCATGGAGTCTGACTTGTTTCCCATGGTCGTGTATCCTAGCAGCCCTTACTGAAATGTGCTGCTTGCTCTGTAGATCTCCGCTACCCCTGTGTGGCGAGAGGGCATGTGGCCTTGTGGCTGTGCTCACCGGGAAGTGGGCAGTGGGAGGAGGGGTGGCTAGCCCAGGGCCCCAGCGAGGAGCTGCCTGACTCTTCCATTCTCTGCTCTCCTCCCAGCTTGCCCAGAAGTACGATCCCCAGAAGGAGGCTGAGCTGAGGATATGGATCGAGAGCATCACCGGGAAGGAGATCGGCCCCGATTTCCAGTTGGGGCTGAAGGATGGAGTGATCCTCTGCGAGTGAGTCTGGGAGGGAGCTGGTGGGAGGGCTCTGGGGGCATCCTGGGTCTGCATTGGGGCAGGGAGCTGATGGAACAGCAGGCTGTGACCACTGACCTCCCCTTGCCATCCAGGGGAAGAGCTCCACTTCCTTCCATCTTGCTGGCTAGTTGCCCCCGTCCTGCGTCAAGGGCCACAGCCGGAGCTGCAGACCGGCTTGGCGGCTTAAAGCCGACAGTGTCACTTCAGAAAAATGTCGGGGAGGTGCAAAGTTGCGTACAGGGCCCGATGCAGCTAGCTTAGTGGGAACTTGCATTTTTGCCATTCCAAACTCCCTTGCCACATTATAATGCTGATGGCGTTCACGTCGCTGCTTTCCTATGCAAGGACAGCACGGCCAGGAGCTGCTCTGGGGACCATAACATTCATGCTTCCTTAAGTGTGAGTTTCAATCTTAACGTTGAATTAATGTAGTCTTGTGCCCTGCGTGCGTCCAGCGCCTAGAACAACGGCCCATGCCAGGACTCCTAGCTACTCCCATAATAAATAGTGTGGCTAGCCTGGATCTTAGCGACTTGGGTTTTTAATATTGCATCCACTGTGGCTCTGTAGTGTAGACACAGCCCATGTCGGCATCGCTGTACCAGTAGAGCCTGCTAGTGTCGAGGAGGTGTCCTGCTGCGGTAGGAGCATCACCGTTCTGAACAGTGTTGGCCACTGTTGCCGTCTGTTGGGGTTTTGTCACCATCCCAATCATTGGGGGTGCAGTGGCTTTTTCACACTCCTGACTGACATGGCTACACGGGGGTAAGTTTTGTGCAGCCCACGCCTGAGACAGTGACCCCTAGTGGCCTGAGCCTGAGGAGACCTGGATTCCATTCCTGGCTCTACCACTGACCTGCTGGGTGACCTGGGGCAAGTCGCTTTTTCTCTGCCTCCATTTCACAGATGGGGCATGATCCTGCCCCCCCTCTTGTGAAATGCTTTGTGAGCGGATGGGACGGTCTGTGTGAGAGTCTAGGGATGAACATTTCTTCTGCTAACTGTTTAGCTTTGTGGACGTCCTTCTCTCTGACGGATGCTTGTTTAAAAGTAGCCAAACCTCCTAAAGATGCTTGTGCTGGAAATGTGCTTCCACACCGGGTGGTTGGCGTCTGCTCTGACGGCTCTTTCTCGCTCTCTCCAGGCTCATGAACAAGCTGCAGCCAGGCTCAGTGAGGAAGATCAACCGCTCGGCTCAGACCTGGCACCAGGTACGTGCTGGGCTGCTCCCTTTACAGCGAGGGTGGCCTGGCTGATCGCTAGCCTGGGAGCGGCTTCTCAACCGCTGCCTCGCGGGTTCCTTCCCTGGCCCCCTTTTGGCTCTGGCCTGTGTGTCTTTATCCGGCTCTCTTCCCCGCCAGCTGGAGAACCTCTCCAACTTCATCAAGGCCATGGTTCAGTACGGCATGAACCCCGTCGACCTCTTTGAAGCCAACGACTTCTTCGAGACCGGGAACATGACCCAGGTGCAAGTGTGCCTGCTGGCTCTGGCAGGCATGGTGAGTACCGCTCTGAGGCTGATGCACCGGGACTACGAAAGGCACCCTCCCCCATCCGTGGTATACCCTTGGTATGGAGGCAGGGGGAGCCAGAGGCTGGAGGGGGCAGAGCCAGGGCAGATCTGCACCCTGGTGATTCTGTGCCCCTGCAAAGCTCTGTAGGGGCAGTTGAAGCGGGAACATGAGTCAGGTTAACTCTCGGGGCTGCCTTAGCCTGCGCCAGCTGCTTTCCCTCTGACCCTGCACAGGCATCCGTGCAGGGATGGACCCGGCCTGGTGTCTAACTGGATCTGTCCCATATGGCCTGTGGGCAGGAGTGGTCATTCCTTCTCCTAGCCCACCCAGCTCCCATGGGTTTGGGGTGAGGGTGGCTGGGGGGGATGGGTCTCAAGAGCCCTAGGGTGCCAAAGGAGGTGGCTACACTGAGGACTCCTGACAGCAGAGGTGCAGTTCTTCCCTCCTCCAAAATGTCCCGGCTTTAAAGCCAAAGCGAGGCTCAAACTTCCCCTTGAGGCTCTTGTTCTCTGGGGGGGTGGGAAGAACTGATCTTGCCCCAGCACGCGGAGCCAGCTGCAGCCAGGAGCCTTTCCAGCGAGCTCAGGGGGGGTGGGGGGGAGGAAGCAGCTCTGTTAAGGGAAGCCTCCGTTCTCAAAAGCAGGCTGGCTTGTGGGAGGGCTGTAAGGGAAATAGCGGCTTGGCCACCTTGGGGCTGGAGCTGTCGCTCTTGGCCCAAACGGTGAGGTGCCAGGTCTCTGAGGTGTGTGCTCATTGCTTTGCACGGGCCCGGCTGGGCTGGCTCACGAGAGCCGTTGCCTTGTGGTGACTGGATTTTATACCCTGCGTGGATGAAGGATAAAGCTAGTAGAAAGCAGGTCAGTGGCTGCCTTAGGATAAACACACAATGGATGTGGTCTCCTGGCTCCTCTGACCAGGATGAAGGTGTTGGCCCCGGTGTCCTGGCCAAGTTCTCCTTTGGGTAATTCCTTAAATTACTACACAAGCCCCTGAAGACTCATTAACGCAGCATCTAGCACACGTGCACTGGAAGTCACCGTGTCTGGCCTGCAGAGGTCACCATCTAACTCCTAGACGTAAAGACCAGGCGGGACCACATCTCATCTGACCTCCTGCACATTGCAGGCCACAGAACCTCTCCCACCAATTCCTGTAATAGGCCCCAAACCTCTGGCTGAGTTACTGAAGTCCTCAACTGTTGATTTAAAGACCTCCAGTTAGAGAATCCCCCATTTACTCTAGTTCACACCAGCAAGTGACCCGTGACCCACGCTGCAGAAGACCTCTGATGCTGGAGTCCTTGCGCTCTGTCTCTGCACCATTTACAAATCTGCCACGTTCCACCCCATAAACCGCTGCATTTCCGTGGTGGATATAGGATCTACACTTCGTGGGTATAGCTTGTAGAACTGTAAAATACCTTGCGCCCTGTCAAAGGTGCTGTGGGGGAAATGAACAAATAGCCGTCTCTGTATGGGATATACAACCTCATGGGCTTAAGTCAATCTCTAGCTCAGGGGTCGGCAACCTTTCAGAAGTGGTGTGCCAAGTCTTCATTTATTCACTCTGATTTAAGGTTTCGCGTGCCAGTCATACATTTTAACGTTTTTAGAAGGTCTCTTTCAAGAAGTCTATAATATATAACTAAACTATTTGTATGTAAAGTATACAAGGTTTTCAAAATGTTTAAGAAGCTTCATATTAAATTAAAATGCAGAGCCCCCCGGACCGGTGGCCAGGACCCGGGCAGTGTGAGTGCCACTGAAAATCAGCTCGTGTGCCGCCTTTGGCACGCGTGCCATAGGTTGCCTACCCCTGCTCTAGCTGTTGGGTGGGGTGGTGGTGGTGGTAGGATGAGACCTTCATGGGTGGCTTGGGGTGGGGGAGGTTATCCCTTAACTGCAGAATTTCTTGCACCTTCCTGTGAGGCATCTCATGCTGGCTGCTGCCTGAGCAGGGATACTGAGCTAGATGGACTAGGGGGCTGATCCAGTTCCTGGGTTGGATTCTGTATGTTGACCGATGATGTTCATGCAACATTAGGTTGTAGAACCTCTTCTATGCAGGAACAGAACTCGGTGGTTCTAATACACCCCTCCCCCCACCCCCCCTTCTCTCTGCTGCAGGCAAAGACCAAGGGGATACAAAGCGACGTGGACATCGGGGTGAAATACTCAGAGAAACAACAGAGGAACTTCGACGATGCAAAAATGAAGGCCGGCCAGTGTGTCATCGGGCTTCAGGTGAGCTGGGCAGGGGTGGGGGAGGCATGTCTTATGAAGTCCTGTTAACCCTTTAACACCTGAATTCACTGCCACTGCATATGGCTGATGGGCAAAAGACTTAATAGCCTGGACAGTCTCCTGTTACAGGCTGGATATGAAACACCCAGCACAAAACAGAACTGCCCCATGCCCTTCACTGCCTGCATTGTCACTGCTGTCCTGGCCTTGTTGGCATGTCTGTTCTTCCCCTGGGGGGCTGGGGTGTGTATCGAACAGGTTCTCTGGTCTGAAGGGCTGTATTACAGACTCCCTCCTCCCCACCAACAGAGGTTTGGACCTGGAGAGTTGTCCTTGCAGGGAATTGGGGATGGGAAGTTCTATCCGGGGACAGTTATGGCTCTGCAGAGGTGAAATCCATGATGCACTGGAAAGCACGCAATTGGAGGCAGGGCTAGAATCCCCGCCCTGGGGAATCCTCGTTCTTACCCCTCTGAATAGAGGCCGTCTTTGAGCCATGAGTCATGCTTGGTATGGGAGCAGGAGACTTAGCCAGGTCGTGCTGTCTTATTTGAGGTGGGGGGAACCTGCTTCATACTCGGTTGGGATGTAAGCTTAGTTCTCCGTGTAACTCTGCCCACAGATGGGCACAAACAAGTGTGCCAGCCAGTCTGGCATGACGGCCTACGGCACCAGGAGACATCTCTATGATCCCAAAAACCAGATCCTGGCCCCCATGGACCATTCCACCATCAGCCTTCAGATGGGCACCAACAAGTGTGCTAGCCAGGTAAGCAGGCAGTCATGGGCCTGGTGAACCGTCTGTGGGGAGGTAAAAGGGGCCAGTTGAGTGACTGGAGTCTCTTCAGCACAACATCTGGGGTTAAGGGTGGCATTAAAGAAGGTAGATTCCTGACCGGGTAGCTGGGTTAAATCCAGGAAAGCACCAGAGGTGCCTACTTGATGTAATCTGTGCCTCCTCAGACTGCTGGAGAGCTGGTCTTGTGGTTCAGGCACTGGACCAGTATGTGGATTTGGATTCCTGGCCCTGCCATAGACTCCCTGTGTGACCTTGCCCAAGTTCCTTAATCTCTGTCCGCTTCCCCACCTGTAAAACAGAAGTTGTACACTCCCTCCCGCCCCTCATCACCACGCGGTCTAGGTAGATCAGCTGTTTGGGTAGGGTCTTGCTATGTTCTGTGGTGCCTTGTGAAGTGGGGGCCCAATCCCCAATGGGGGTTTCCAGCTGCCACTGTTACCATGAATAATCTGGTCTCTCAGGTGGGCATGACGGCTCCTGGCACGAGGAGACACATCTATGACACCAAAATGGGCACCGAGAAGTGCGACAACACCTCCATGTCCCTCCAGATGGGCTCCAACCAGGGAGCCAATCAGAGCGGCCAGGTCTTCGGCCTGGGCCGACAGATCTATGATCCCAAGTACTGTCCCCAGGGCAACGCCGGTGATGTGGCCAACGCAGTGTACGACCAGAGCACGGACCCACCGGAGTACCACTACTACCGAGAAGAGGAGGGCTACTGAGCCTTGCGCCCTGCCTGGCCACAAGGCCGCCTCCCCAGGCCAGCTTGTGTACAGATCTCTGTTGCCGGCAACACTCCAGTATCTATAGCCTCTTTTTGTAACTTTTTAAACAAATCTCTTTTTTTCTGAGCAAAGACAAAAATCCCCTGATCCTAGAGGAGAGAGTTGGTGGCTTCTTAAAATCCTCTTACCTTTGGGGTGTAGCCTGTTGCTTGCAACTTGCAGAATGCGAACAAGGCAGGCCTTTAAATGCTGATGGAGTCCACTTCTAGTCATCCAGGGAGACCCATACCAGCAAAACACTGGGGCTATGTGTGTTTCTTGAGGAGGGGGGCAGAGTGGGGAACTTGCTCGCAAACGGGATGCAACCTTCTAGCATTGCAGTCCTCTGTGTTGCAAGAATGCTGCTTATTCTTCATGCTCTGACGTGATTCTGGTGATGCTGTTGCAGTTCTAGCAGCATAGGTGTCGATGGCATCAAACACCCCAGGCCTTCCCAAATGACTCCTGGTTACGCTAGTGAGGTCACGAAATCTCAAAGGGAATTAGAGGTGGATTCTCCCACATTGGCTCTGGTAAAGCCTTTGCCAGCTCTTCCTGCTTCTGGAGATCTTGCTCCAAGGAATTCTCCAAGGGCCAAGGAATTCTTTTTTTAGGTGCCTTTTTATGATGCCAAAAGTGAAGCTCTAAAAGGCTTCTGCTCTCTTTTAATGTATATACTTTTTAAAGTGAGGCAAGGACAGTAACATACCTTGGCGACATCCTAGGGACCAAGTGTTTAACTTGATATCTAAAATACTCTTATTTTGTGGCTCCTTCTCTCTCCTCTTCCCTTTGCCTCCCTCCTTGGAAGGGAAGAGGGAAGGAAGATTCTTATTACCTGGTCCTGTAGTTGATAGTGCTCCGGCAGACTGCTGCATCTGCACAGCCAACTGCGGGATGCTTGGTTGTGTAGGCGTTGCCCTGTTGCTAGGATCCTTACAAGTGTTAGATGCTTTTGTATGTTTGGCTCCCCCTTAATTTAAACCATCAGGAAACTTTTTTCTTTTTTTTTTTAAAGTTGCAATTGTATGTGGCCTCCTGATCAGTGTGTCAACTTGGGCATTCCTCAGCCGTACTGTGTTCTATAGGGGCGGGGAACAACACTGCACTACTGGTAAATTACAAAACTGGATGGGATCTCCGCCAGAGCTGTGTCTGAAGTCAGAGACTTCCTTCTGCATATGGATAACCTAAATACTGCACAGTCCTCCCCAGGGGCTACTGTCCTTGTAAAGGTAGCTTAGAACTTTTTTGAATAAAATGTGAAACTGTAATATTTGAATATAGGCAATAAAAGCTTTCAGAGAAGACTTGCGCTGTTGTGACTGTATTTTGTAAAGTATATAACAAATGGATCTGGCTCCATTACAGAATTACTTGTTTCTTGCTTGGCGCTGTCGCTGGTTATAAGCTGGGATGGGCCTCGGATTCCAAAGGCAGTTGGAAAGGCATTCCCCCCCCCCCCCCCCCCAGGTTTGAAATAACATTCATTTTGGTCACTGGCTGCCTCTCAATAGCTTTCCTAAGACTCAAATATTTTAAGTTTTTCTCCTATTGGAGACTACTGATCTGTTCTATTCTGACACTCCAAATTAGAGTAGATGCCTTATTGGATGGTATCTTTAAGGGAACTCCTGTATTGGAAAGAGATTTTTTTTTTTTTTTTTTTCCCCCCCATTGGTCAGTCTACATTCCATTTCTCATGGTCAACTAAACTTGATGCTAGAAGATAACTTAAACCCAACACCTGCAGCTCAGTTATATACCTTAACTCAATACCATCTTAGGTGGGGATCTTGCTAGGCTTGGCTGAATCAGACCTTGTCTCTCCCATCCAGTGCTTTCCCTGCCGTTGTCTCAGTAGGTGGTGCTGTTCCCTTAGTGCTGAAGATGTCTAGAAATAAAATGCTCGTCACCTAACCCAGAAGCCAATTTCTTCAGTCCTGTGAATCAAAGTGAAGACTCACTGTCCAAGCTGAAATGCCAAAAGCAACCAGCACAAACCGTGATCAGTAAACTAGTAGTGCCAACTCCCAAGTACTCAAACTAGGAGTCTGGCCTCAACATCAGGGTTTTTACTGAATCTTGGGTTTTTTATTTGCATTTGTGGTTTGAGCTTGTAGGGAGTTGACTTGTTTTGTTTAAATCTACAGCCATGAGATTAGAAACTCTCCTAAAAAGGAAAGGTGATACTCTCCTGTGTAACTGCCTGCCTCTAAGAGTCGGAGCTTCAAGAAACTTTCAATCTTGCAAGTCTGGCAATAAAGTAACAACATGGGCACACAGGAATTGGGTTTTTAAAATTCCTTCTGGAAGGTAATGATGTATAATAATGCCCCTCTTCAACAGTTGGGTTCTACACTTGAGGTGGTTCTGGAGCTCATTGGTTGAGGTTTGGTGATTCCGGTGGAGAGTTAGGTTGGCATTACGTAGCCACGCCAGTTAGACAATCACATATGGGGAAAACCATGCGGCCATGCCATCTTAGCCCTTGCATTGCTGTCCTACAGCTATATTGTCCCTGTAATAAACAACTTATTTAAAGTAATCAATGGATTCTTTTCTACAGGAAGTGGTGCGAGGCTGCTTGGTTTTGCTGTCCAAGGTAACTGAGGTGCATGTGAGCGGCAGCCTTCAGGCCTGATTCTGCCCTGCATTTTGCACAGCCCCTGTCCAGAGCTGGTGTGAAATGTTACCACCTCAGAACAGTGTGACGTTGATTCTGATGTAAATAACTAATCTTTAGAGTAATAGAAGATTGGGCTCCTGCGAGGTGAGATTAGCACAGGTCTAGGAATAAAGCGATGTACCTTTAAACAGGCTGCGTGTACATGTGGAGGGCTCAGCCCCTGTTCCTGTACATCACTTCTAGAACTAAAAGCGTAAATAAACAGTGGTTCATTTTAACCTGAAATGAGTTGGTTTTTTTTTGTGTTTGTTTGTTATTAGGGTGACCAGATGTCCCAATTTATAGGGACAGTCCAGATTTTTGGGTCTTTTTCTTATACAGGCTCCTATTACCTCCCACCCTCACCCCACCCCCTGTCCTGATTTTTCACACTTGCTGTCTGGTCACCCTAGTTGTTATCCTTGCACTGCTTTCCACCCTCATTGCTTCCTGTAGCAGGTGTGCCTTGGCTTGCAATTCAGCCTATATTTGCAGGTTTCAGAGTAGCAGCCGTGTTAGTCTGTATCCGCAAAAAGAACAGGAGTACTTGTGGCACCTTAGAGACTAACAAATTTATTAGAGCATAAGCTTTCGTGGGCTACAACCCACTTCTTCGGATGCATATATGCATATATCGAAAGCTTATGCTCTAATAAATTTGTTAGTCTCTAAGGTGCCACAAGTACTCCTGTTCTTTTTGCCTATACTTGCAGTAGAAAGTCCTGTGCTTTCAGGAACTAAACTTGCTGTAGTAGAGGAGGAGGTTTTTTTTTGGTGAGTGGAAGTCTCCAGCATGGGGGCCTGTGAAAGCCCGACAACTGCCAAACTCCCCAGGCACTGGGGGGTGGAGGGGAGTTTGCTTATGTGAACTCAGTCTCTGAAAACTTGGCCTCAGATGGGGAAGGTGGCTGCACACAAGCATGGGTGTAGGGAAAGGGGGTTGAGCTCTGCAGAGTCAGGGCTAGGCATAGAGCAGGGCCCCCCTATTAATTAGTAGGAGGTGTTGTGTAGGGGAGGTCCCCCACAATATTCCTGCTTAGCACCCCAATGGGTGACCCTAGGCACTGGAGCTCTGCTTGGGGAAGGTGCCGCTGCATCACTCTGCAAAAGGCCAGAGCCCAGGTCTGGATTTGAACTGCCCCTGGGGTGGGAAGGGGCAGTTCAAACCCAGCCTGAAGTGTCTGCACCCAGTTCTGGCTTCTTCGCTCTATCTGAGCAGCAACGGGCCCTTTAAGAAAATATGTGACGTCACCCGACCGGCAATAACCCCTCCCCTCGGGCCGCACGCGGCGGCTTTGTAGCCGTAAGGCTGGGGCGTGGGCGGTGCCCGACGTTCCAGAGCCGAACGCTGGCGGCTCGGAGGCGGGGCTAGCGGAACGCTGAGACTGCCCCAGCAGCCGGCCGGCGCGGGGAGAGAGCGGCTGGGGGCTTCCCTTAAAGGGGCCGCGCTGGCTATGGAGTGAGCAGGTACGGGGGGAGCAGTAGAGCTAGGCAGGGAGGGGGGGCAGTGGGGCTCGGGGGGGGAGTCTTAGAGACAGGGGGGGGTCCTGGGGGTCCCAGTGCAGCAGGACCCATCTCAGGTCAACAGAGGTCACAGGAAGTTGCAGCAGAGTTGCAGGTGGGCCGAGGGGTAGCAGCTGCTGCCTCTGTAGCTACAACTTCTGCATCTGGGCAGGGCTTTCCTGACCCCTGCCCTGACCCCAGCGCAGAAGGCAGCATCTCCTGCCCACTTCAGGGGAAGCAGAGAGCCTGCAGCCCACCCTCTCCAAAGTGCTCCCCCCTGTTTCCCCCTCTTTCCTTTGGGGTGCGATTGCTTCCTTCCGTCCTAGCCTCTGCAGTGGCAGGGCTTGGACGCTAGCCAAGGGCATCCCGGAGCATGGGCTCACAATCCCTGATCCTCTGGGGCTCAGCGGAACTTGATAGGCGGCTGTGGTGGAATTGAAGCCAGTTCTCAGGGAGTCAGCTCGCTGCATCCCAGTGTTTATAAAATCCCCGGAGTCACTTCCAGAGTACGCAGGGCAGGGAAGGAGGTGGCAGTGGATGGCTGGCTTTTATCTGGCACTAGTTTATCAGTGTAAAGCTGGAGGAGGGGTGAGGATGAAGATCGTGCTGGTACCAGCGTGCAAGAGAAACCTAATGAAAAGACACTGGAGAACCCAGGGAGTGGGGAATGCTAGTTTATTATTATTCCACGGAAAGCTGCTCCCCACAGGCTGAGGGCCTGGATCTCCATGGCTTGCACTTTGTGAAGTTGTTTACACCAGTGCAAATGTGACTGAATGGGAATGGGCGTGGGTTTGCCCTGGGGTCAATGGCAGCGTGAGGTGCAGGGTGAAAGAGCCAGCTCTGTTGAGGGGTTCTGATTACATCAGGGTAGCTGCGCCAGTGGAGCTCCAGTGCTTTGCTGTGTAATCGGCACTTCCGGGGAGCAGCGTGTGCAGACCTGATCAGAGCTTTCTTGGCTAGGTTATTTCTTCCTGATGATAAAAACCCATTTGTATGAATATCCTGCACGGAGCATCCTGTACTCCTGGGCTTTTCTTTGTGAGACTGATTGTGAAAGAGAGTCTTTTTTCCTCCTGTCTAAATATAAATAGTTGCAGGTTGATTTCAGTGTGGTTACGGTCCCCTTGGTGGTTGGGATGGAGGGATTTGTGCATCAGAGACAGCCCATCCTAACACAGTTCAGGTTACTACTGTTTTTACATCTTGGTTGGTTCAAATGCTCTCACAGTTCTGGGTGGCTCTTTCATGACACTTTGGCTTTTTCCCATGGCTACCATTTTGATAACCTCCTACCTGACAAGTGACTTGATTTTTCATGTTTTTGGCAAGCAGGTGTCAGGGTAGGTTGATATTAGGCTGACACTCATGTGCAAATGCTTTATGACCAAGGAGCAAACCATCAGTATATATCAAGGGCTTATGTCAAGTTGACTGGGAATTGCAGTGTTGCCAACTCCTGTGATAACTGGTGTTTTATTTAAAGTCCCAGACATGGAATCCTCTGATTATGTGAAAAATCTCCTCTTTTTCTTTTTTTAAGTAAGCTTCTACTCCTCATGGTTGCAGAGAAAAAGCTTGAAAATATGACCCAAGTACGGCTTACAGGCCCAGAAAACAGAAGGCAAACGAAAAGAACCCAATGTTTATATTTATATCTACATCTATATCATGATTTTTAAACCAATTCTGAGAGTTATTTGGGGCTGCCTCATGATTATTGAACATTTGGGGCTGGCAATGCTAGAAACTGGAGACCTGGGCTGTGTTCCCAGCTCTGCCACCGATCTGCCGGGTGACCTTGGGCAAATCACATTCCCCTCCCACCCTTTGTCCGTCTCGTCTGTTTAGACCAGGGGTCTCAAACACACGGCCCATGGGCCACATGCGGCCCGCGAGCCCCTCACAGCCCCCGCTCCCGCCCCCAGTGTTTACCTAGAGCGGCTCCGGCCCGACGCGCACCGGGGGCAGGGCAGGCTCCCTGCCTGCCTGCCCTGCCCCTGCGCTGTGCCGGGAAGCGGCTGGAACGTGGGGAAGGGGGGGCACATTGGTGTGTGTGTTGATGTTGCTTCAGGCACCGCCCCCAGCAGCTCCCATTGGCCATGGTTCCCCGTTCCCGGCCCATGGAAGATGCTGGGGGTGGTGCCTGAAGCAACAGCAATACACACATACCGGAGCAGCGCGGGGGCGGGGCAGGGCAGACAGGGAGCCTGCCCTGCTCCCGGTGCGCGCCGGGCCAGAGCCCGCCCCCCGAACCCCTCCTGCAGCCGAACGCCCTGCCCTGAGCCCCTTGCCACACCCTGCACCCCAACCCCCTGCCACACCCCTCCTGCACCCCAACCCACTGCCTTGACCCCCGCCGCACCCTGACCCCCTGCCGTACCCTGCACCCGACCCCCTGCCCTGCACCCCGACCCCCTGCCCTGAGCCCCTGTCGCACCCCATACCCCTCCTGCACCCCAACCCCCTTCCCTGAGCCGCCTGACGCACCCCTCCTGCACCCCAATCCCCTGCCCTGACCCCCTGCAGCACCCCTCACTCCTCCTGCACCCCACACCCCAACTCCCTGCCCTGAGCCCCTGCCACACTCCACACCCCTCCTGCACCCCCTGGGGGCAGGGAGGGGGCGGAGTTGGGGTGGAGATTTCGGGGAAGGGGTTGGAATGGGGGCAGGGAAGGGGTGGGAAGAGGCGGGGCAGGGGTGGGGCCTCATGGAAGTGGTGGAGTGGGGGTGGGGCCGAGGGCGGCGGGGGGGAGGTGTCAGTAATGCGGCCCTCGGGCCAATGTACTAGTTCTCATGTGGCCCTCGTGGTCATTTGAGTTTGAGACCCCTGGTTTAGACTGTGAGCTCCTTGGGGTAGGGAGGGGACTGACTCTTACTGTGTGTGCAGCACCTGGCACTGTGGGGCCCTGACCTCGGTTGGGAATAATCAAGTAATGGATTGTGTTTAAAATGGCTTTGTATATTTTACTGCTGTGTGATGTGTAAAGTTGGCCTGAAAACTTTTTCTCTCTTAACATTCTGCTAGTTTTTAACCTTGGCAATATCAGGTGTTGAAATCAAGCAAACCAACACCCCATCATTTCCTTCCTTGCTACAGCATGAGCGATGCAGAACCGGCCTGCACGCGCTCCGCGAGATCAGGACGGGTCACTCAGAGCAGCTCTATTTGCTGGGCTTTTCGGCACTGAGTGACACTGGGCATTGGTCTGACCATTGTGATTCGCAAGGGCCCTAAGTAACATCAAGGCCCCAGTGGATGGATCAGGCCGTGAGCTGCCTGATTCCTAGTGCAGGTGGGGTACGGGCGTGTGTATACAGAGAGTTCTTTCCCTCCAAGCCCCATCGCCTGAGGGCTCACCTGTGTGCTGCACATAGTGGACGTTGGAACGAGAGTCCAGTCTCCTGGCCTCCATTATCCGCTCTTCTGTTGCCTCACGGTGCTCCTTGGCCAAATCAGTTCCCCTCTCCGGGCCTCAGTTTCCCCATCTGTAAAATGGGGGTTAGGAGAAGGTGGGAGCGCAAAGCCCAATTGGAATGCCCTGTGCCCCAGGCAGGGAAATCCTTCAGCCTGGCCCCTGCCTTAGTGCCGCTGATGTCAGGCTCTGCAATGTGATTAGAAGGATTTCCTTGCAACATCATAATCCTGCCTTGCTGTGGGACCTGCTTATCCCCGTGGGCAAGGGGGAGCAGCAGACTAAGCCCCACCAGCAGGGCACTACGGGTTGCCTGCCCTGTTGCTCAGCATGGGGAGTATTGGCTGAGCCCTAGTCTGACCCCATCCCTGAAGCGGATTCTGAGCTAGGACCGGAGCTGCTCAGAACCAAGAGGTGGGGGAGAAAACTTGACTGTGAAACCAGCAATCACTTGGATACTGACCAAGCTCCAGCTTTGCCCACGTAGCGCTTCGAGTTGGTTGGACGTGTCGACATTTTTCCGGTAGGGGAGGAGAGGGGGAAGATAGGTGAGTTTGCAGCTGCTTTGGTTACAAAACCCTTGTGGTGTTGAAATTGACTGGCCCTGGTGTTGAAACGAATCAGATCCAATCACAGGGACTGCAAAGGTCATCTCGTCTAACCCCTGTTCCATTGTTTTAACCTGCAGATGGGAATCCTTCAAATATTCAGAAAGGAGTTGGTTTTATTTTATGGCTGTGTGTCCGTGTCCGTCCTGGTCAAATTCAGCTACAAATTCTGCCCAGCCCTCTAAGAAGTCCCCTTTGCCGTTTTAATGGAATGCTGCACTTTACTTCTGGATCTTAACTGTTGTGGTGGTGTGCTGACTTCCACCCCAGAAGTGACTGCATTTTAATGGTGGATGGAATTATCACTGTGCACAAAGTGCCTTGGTTTACTTTGCGAGGGGCTTGAAGGTAGCATTACGGAGCATAGTCTGAGAGAGAGCTTTAGGGATGCAAGATGCTATAGATAATGTAGGGCAGGGGCTGTGGGTTTTTTTCTGTTTGTTGTACAGCGCCTATCACAAGGGGAACCCCATCCAGGTACTACAATAATATAAATAATAATCATGAAAATATTACGAAGGGCTTGCTCCCAACGCCATAGACTTCAATGGGCATCTTTTCATTGATTTCAGAGAGAAATGAAATATGCAGTAGTTGTGTTTTTTAATAGACACTTCTGTGGAATGTCATTGGTGCATTTCATCCCCCCCAAAGCGCAGGGGGCAGGGTGGAACAGAATCAGGCTGAGTTGCCAACCGAATAAACTTTTCTGCTGACTCGGCTGCAATAATCTCCGAGAAAATCAGCTCAACGAACTAAGTCTGTCTGCACCGGCTGGGAGCTTTGTGCGTCTGAGAGGTCGTGTTACAGGCAGGCGCGTCCGCAGTTGGTTCTTGTGGGGCCAGAGTTTTGAAAGAGCTCACCTTGCTGGGTGTTCAGGAGAGATGGAGCCCGGAACAGTCCAAGGAGCTTGAACGTTAGCCACTAGCTCTGGTCAGGGTTGAGATGTGGGGGCAGGATTTGGAAGCTGGTTTGGGCCTACACAGAGTCTCCTCTGTCTAAAGTCTCAGCAATGAAGCTGAGCAGCATCAGACGTGAAAGCAGCATCAGCAGAGATGAAAGCAGCCTGGGTTTGTGCCGACGGCCAGGGTGCCGCGCTCCCCGAGATTTGCATTCACTAGCCCTTGGACTTCCAGCTACATACTCTCAGGGTAGGGTCTATCCCTGTGATATAATGCCACAGCTCGGCTAGGCCCACTCTACGCATGGTCCCTGGACAGTTGCCTCAGGTCTGGGCATGTTCAGCTGGTTTAGCAGAGGAATGATCCCGTTTTAAGGCTTCCCAGCTGAGATCAGCTCTGTAGTGAGGATCCTTGGGCTGTGGGAGGGGATTTGCCCATGTTCCAGGGGGAGGACGAGCTCTGTGTGTTCTCTCTGGCTTCCTGTTGAGTTACTGCATTGCCTTGAAAAGTTGCAGGGCTATTGTTAGCCGGTGTGTGTGTGCGGGGGCGGGGGGGGGGGGGAGGGTGCTGGGAAATGCTCTGACCGCTCATCTTTGTTAGTTAGGGTGACCAGATGTCCCGATTTTATAGGGACAGTGCCAATTTTGGGGGCTTTTTCTTATATAGGCTCCTATTACCCCCCATCCCCGTCCCGATTTTTTACTCTTGCCATCTGGTCACCCTAGTTGCTAAGACCAGGGCAGGTTCTAGAGACCTGTCCAGGGCACCCGGCTCAGTGACCCCGGGGCAGTGCACTCGGCCTGGATGGCAGGACCCAGCTGTGATCTTTGCTCGCTTGGTGTTGGGGCGTCTGTTCCTGGCTGGCCACCCTTTGTCCCTGAGTCAGCCTGGGCTGGTCTGAAGCTCACGCAGTAGCTTGCTAGGGTCCAGGCACTGAACCACCTTGCCTGTGGACGGTGGCGTTTGCAGATTCCAAACTCTGTCTTCAAGAAGCTCTGCCGTTGCCAGCTGTGTCAGCCCTGCAGGGGATGGAGACCTGCTGAGCCCGCTGCTTATTGTGTAAAACCATGCTGGGCTCCCCGTTCTCTTCCCTCCCCTGTCCTGTTTGTCTGCTTCAGCGCCTGGTGCATCTCATCACAACCCTGGACAGCGAGCTCTCTGGGGCAGGGCCTGTCTCTGGAGTCCTGTGCTTGATGGAGGCTGCGGGCCCTATTGTGAAACGGGCACTAATGTAACCCTGATAGTGGAGCAGATCAGCGGGGCCATTTCCTCCCATCTCTTTTCAGCTTAGATCCTGCTCTAGTCCAGCCTGGGCCAAGCCAGGTGCATACCGAGTGTGGGAGGCTTGACCCCTGCAGAGCCTTGTGATTGGCCGGCAGTGATGTCTCAGCTTTGGGCTCCCTGCGGAGATATATCCTCCCTATGTTACAACAATTCCTGCTCTGTGTTGGGTTGTGGGGCCGTGTCACTGGGGAGCCCAGGACGCCTGATAGCCCCAAAACCTCCCCCCCTCCCCCGGTCTTGCTGCTGAGATGATGCTTCGTTTGCTTCAGTCATTCCCTTGGCTGGGCATGCGGTCTCCCAGCTGCCCATGTCCCCAGGCACTGTGTGTGTGTGTGTGTGTGGGGGGGGGGAATGGGAGGATCAGGTCTGGTGGGCAGCTGGGTGCTCCCGCCCTGGGCATCTCCTGGAAGGCCCTTGAAGGAGTTGCAAGGGAGTTGTGCTGGGGGCTGTCTGTTCTGCTGGGCTGCAAACAGAGCCACTCCTGGGAGGGTGGGAGCCCGGCGGGCGGGCTGCGTGCCAGGGCCCATGGGCAGGGTTCCCACGCCAGAGGGTCATGTTACCAATTAGCTTCCAGGCCCCTTTGTTACTTAATGGTGACTTGGAGTCTCTGAGCCGTTGCCACGGCAACCTCCTCCCCTCTGTAAAAGACGCCTTCTTTGTTCTCCAAAGCTCCCATACAAGTTCGGTGGGCCCTGGGGCCCGGGGTGGGACAGCGGGGGCCAGAGATCCGGCTGTGGGTAGGCAGAGCTGGGTAATGGCAGCAGGGAGAGAGCAGGATGATGGAGCTGGCTCAGGCAGGTTAGACCCAGGATGCCTCTGAGCGATCCCTGCAGCCAGCGTTCCTGCACCATTCTCTGCAGCGCCCCCTGCTGGGACTGAAATGGGCACCTGTTCTCCCCAGCGCAAGCGCCCCCTGCTGGGAGAGCCGGGGACTGGGTTACCCAGGAGTTCCCTCCACTGCCAGCGCTCCTGCCCCACACCCTACAGCGCCCCCTGCTGGGAGAGCCGGGGACTGGGTTACCCAGGAGTTCCCTCCTCTGCCAGCGCTCCTGCCCCATACCCTACAGCGCCCCCTGCTGGGAGAGCCGGGGACTGGGTTACCCAGGAGTTCCCTCCACTGGCATTGCTCCTGCCCTACAGCGCCCCCTGCTGGGAGAGCCGGGGACTGGGTTACCCAGGAGTTCCCTCCTCTGCCAGCGCTCCTGCCCCATACCCTACAGCGCCCCCTGCTGGGAGAGCCGGGGACTGGGTTACCCAGGAGTTCCCTCCACTGGCATTGCTCCTGCCCTACAGCGCCCCCTGCTGGGAGAGCCGGGGACTGGGTTACCCAGGAGCTCTCTCCATTGACAGCGTTCCTGCCCCATGCCCTACAGCGCCCCCTGCTGGGAGAGCCGGGGACTGGGTTACCCAGGAGCTCCCTCCTCTGCCAGTGCTCCCACCCCATGCCCTACAGCGCCCCCTGCTGGGAGAGGCTGCCACTGTCCAGAGTTCTTACTGTTCCCCATAGCTCCTCCTGAAGGGAAAGGATGGGGCAGGTGTGGCTATAAACGCCTCAATGACTCTTGTTGGTCCAGAAGCCCCTTACGTAGCAGGGGGCCTTGCATTTAAGTCGACTCTCCACTGCTTTTTGTTCCCCAGCCTTGACCAGAGAGCCGGCGGTGTTAGCATGGTGGGGGCAGCCCTGACTCCATCTGCACCATGGGGTTTGGGACCCAGCTGGGGCTGCTGCTGTGGAAGAACTTCACCTATCAGCGCAGGCAAAAGGTGAGTCGGCTCGGCAGGAATTTGCAGCCAGGGACCAGAGGCCTAAATCCCACTGGGCACAAGCTGCAGCGGAAAGGGGGAAGCTCTTCCGCTCAAGAGCAGCCCCTGGTGGAGATGGGTGGGAATGAGCCACTGTTCACGGGGCCGAGTCAGCTTAGATGGGAAACAGCTGGGTTCCTCCCCTTCATTTCCAAGGGATCCCTCTTCTCCTCCCGCCATCAGCCTCCCTCCTCTTATTGCCCTTCTGCATGCACCCCCCCATCTCCTAAATTTCCCTGGATCCAGAGGAGGAGAGGGAAGCTGCCTTCTATCACAGAAACTCCTGGACTTACCCATCTGAGCAGGTTGGCTGAGCCCCAGGGCTGCAGACCAGGAGTTTGGCATGGGGCGCTGGTGCCTGGGTGGGTCTGATGGTGGGGATGAGAGATCGGGGGGTGGGGGGAAGGGCTCCCATCCAGACTGTGGAGAAGTTAACAGCAAAGGTCTTCTAAAGATCTCATCTGGGCGAGATCCCTGAGAGGAGAGATTGGAACTCGCCTCCTCTTGTGCTCAGGACGATCCCCAGGTTTGTCACTCCACATCCGTGTGGCTCACAGCAGAGTGGGCTGACCAGGCTGGTCCCCTCTGCTCCCATTGCTGCCCCTGTGAGTTCCATGTGAATCATCTGACCACTCCGGGCCCGTCTCTGTCTCTCTCCAGATCCAACTCGCCATTGAGCTCCTGTGGCCCCTCTTCCTCTTCTTCATCTTGATCTCGGTGCGACAGTCACATCCCCCTTTCGAGCAGCATGAATGTAAGTGCCGCCCCCTGAGGTGGAGACCCAGCTAAACCAGCTGGCCCAACGGGGTTTGAACCGAGTGAGCCCAAACCAGTTTCAAACCAGTTCTCGTAATGCCCTTCCCCGGTCCTCGGCTGCCTGTGGGCCCAGCACCAGGGTTAGGGGAGGGGCTTCTCTGTGCACCAGGGGATGAAACTCACTCTATGCCAGGGACTGGGTGGTCTCCCCGCAGTGGGCATCTCACAGAGTTTAGCACGATGGGCAGGGCCTGCTCTGAAGAGGACCTAGACTGAGAGGGGGCTTCTGTGGCTGGGTCGAGGGGGTGGGTTTGCAGAGCAGCAAGGAGATGTATGCATCTGCGGTCTTAGCAGTGTCCAGCGCTGTTGGCTTTTTGCTTTCATGGGTGCCCCAGAGGGATGGGGAGTGGAGACACCAGGGTCTCTGCCCAGCAACCCTTGCGTAGAACCACGGCTGACGTTCAGGTTGCATCTGACCTTCCTCTGCGGCCTTCTAGCTCCTTCCGGGCTCTCTCCCTCCCTCTGCAGGTCACTTCCCCAACAAGGCCTTGCCCTCAGCTGGGACGCTGTCGTGGATTCAGGGCATCATCTGTAACGTGAACAATCCCTGCTTCCAGTACCCGACGGCCGGCGAGACACCCGGCGTGGTGGGGAACTTCAACCAGTCCATGTGAGTCGCTGTCTCACCTGCTCCCCTCTCTGGGTTCTGACGTTGCACCAGCGGGAGTACAGACGGCTGCCTTGGTTTGTTGCCAGGCAATCTGTGGCTACGTGCGGCGATGGGAGCTGGCCCCCCGATCGCACCATGATGGTTGGATTGGGAACCGGGGCTACCCACGCTTTGCTCAGCTGAGACATCCCCTCTCTTTCCTGCCCCCCCAGCTGGCAACTTGTCGCCAGCCCGAGGGATACCACCCATTCAATGTAGACAATGCTAGCTGCCCTTCCCCGAAGGCCTGGAGAGATTGCAGCAACATAGTGCTCCGCCTTGATCCAAACGCAGGTGTATCCTGTGGAAACTACAACTCCCAGCATGCAATGCTCCTTATTGTTTCAAGCACATGGAAGTGTGGCCCACAATTCCCAGCATGCAATGCTGCTTCTTATTTCAAGGGGGTGTCGGTGCAGCCAGAGGTGAGTATAACTCCCAGCATGCAGTGCTCCTGGAGGAGAGTAGTCTTTTGCCTGGAAGAGGCATGCTGGGGCATGTAGTCTTTTTGGACCACACAAGTTGGCTCAACAGGGAGCATGACGAGGGGTCTCCAGACTGCATTTGGGCAGGGGAGCTAACTCCCAGCCCCAGTCACAGGCTGCCTCCCCTGTCCCAGGTAGATTCCAGAGGTGTGAAGGGAGTTCTCGGAGGGGAGCAGATGCTAAGGGATGACTTGGTCTCAGCTCCTTGTCTCTCTGTCCCTGCAGCATCTCCCGCCTGTTTGCGGATGCCCGGAAGGTGCTGCTCCATGCCAACAGCAAGCAGACCCTGAGCAGCTTTGGCCAGCTCCTGCCTGCCCTGCGCCGGCTCTGGGGGAGCGGAGCTCCGTGGATGGGTAAGGCCTCCAGCCACACAGCCATGACTGCAAGGAGGGGTTGATCCGATATCCTGCTGTGACACTCTGGCATTTTAACTTTGATCCAGGCCCGATGGGGGACTGTGCTGCAAAACTTGAAGTGAATCAGCGGTTGGGCTCCTGATTTATGACATTCCCCCCCCCCAGGACCCCCAAAGGTCTGAATAGCCCCCCCCTTTTGAGTATACACCAACAGAGCTCCTCTTACAGCACCCTGCAGGATCAGGCCCTGTAGGTACAGTAACTCCTCACTTAAAGTTGTCCCGGTTAACGTTGTTTTATTGTTACGTTGCTGATCAATTAGGGAACATACTCGTTTAAAGTTGTGCAATGCTCCACTATTACGTTGTTTGGCTGCCTGCTTTCTCCACAGCTGGCAGCCTCCCTACGCGCTCCCCCCCCCCCCCCCCCAGCGCTTCCCGCCCGCCGGCAGACCCCGCGCGGGCCAAGTCCTCGCTCCTCCCTCCTGCCTCCTAAACGCCGCAGGCCAGCTGATTGGGAGGGGGGGAGGAGTGCCTCCCCTCTTCCTCCCCTGCCTCCTGCCCGCGGCAATCAGCTGGCTTGCGTGTTGAGAAAGGAGGGGAGGAGCAAGGACGCTGCAAAGGGGGAGGAGGTCGGGGGGAGAAGAGGATGGGTGGGGGCTTGGGGAAAGGGGTGGAGTGGGCAGGCTGAGGGTTGAGCCCCCACCCCTGGTGCTTGCAGAGTAGGGGAAGCTGCCACTGCTGCTGCGCAACGTGCTTCTCCTAGCCTACAGCACCTTCAGCCTCCTTGCCTGCCTCATCTCCAGTGCCAGTGGGCTGTGCCTGTATTAAATTGCTTGTTTAAAATGTGTATATAATGCCTTTTGTCTGGTTAAAAAAACAATTTCCCTGGAACCTAACCCCCCCATTTACATTAATTCTTATGAGGAAATTGGATTCACTTAACATCGTGTCTCTTAAAGTCGCATTTTTCAGGAACAGAACTACAACGTTAAGTGAGGAGTTACTGCACGTCTTCACTGCAAAGGTGACTCAGGCGATTGGCATGTGGGTGTTAGCAGCTACACTTGATTGCGTCCACACTGGGGCTGCACTTAGTGGCGTATGTTAGGCTAGGACTTCTGGGGGCATATCTCACGGTGCTTGGCGCTGCAGTTAGCTGAACTACTCTGGTTCTTTCCCAGTGAATTTCCCAACCTCATTGCCGCTGCTTTCTCATTCCCATCGCTCCTCTCCTGGCTTGGCCTCACCTCCCCCGCCCCTTCTCTCCATGTGTCTCCCAGCCAGGCCGGTCAAGGACTACCTGAAAGAGGGTGAGACCTTTTCCCACTTCCTCCGGATCAACGCCTCCCTCCCCGCTCCCCTGGCGGAGGAGCTGCTGGGAGCTCGGTTGGACCTGCGCATCGTGAGTAGGGCTGATCCCCGGGGTCCATGATAGGGGCAGGGGGCTAAGAACCCCGCCCTGCTGTTTGTGGGTGTATTACAGGGCCAGATCCTCCATTACCCTTTGTGGGTTTACCGTCCATACATCGCGGCAGAATGTTAATGATCAGTGAGTTATTGGTTTTCCAGTGATATATCCCATCCACCTTTGGGGTATGTATCGTGACAACGGGGGGCCGACTGGCACTGAGGTGCTCACACCGTAAACAGACAAAGGAGGTGTTGTCCCCATTTTACAGAAGGGGAACAGGGAGGTTAGGTGACAAGCCCAAGGTCACCCAGGGAATCTGTGGCAGTGCTGGAAAACAAACCCAGCTCTCCCAGGCCGGTGTGTTGACCACAAGCCCTGCCTGCCTTCCCCAGCCTCTGCCCAAAGGGCCGTGTGTGCTGGGCTGCTGTTGCTTCCGGAGCTCCTGCTGTGCTGGGGGTGCTGGAGGTTGGAGCTAGAGAAAGGTCTGTTGCAGTGGCTTGCAGGCTGCCCAGGTCAGGACAGAACATGGCGCGCTGGAGCCTGTGGTCTCCGCCGGCTGCGTGGCCAGACTGAAGCTGAGGAAGGCTGCAGGGGTGTCTGACTGGGAGGGCTGTCCTCTGCTTCTCTGGCTACTGGGGCGCTCTCGTCTCCCCCTGCAGCTCTCCCTTGCCGCCACCGGCGTGCCGCTGAAGGACATCATCTGCAACGCCTCCGTGCTGGCGGAGTTCCTGGTGGCAGTGGAGGCGAGCTCCGCGGAGCGCCTGCAGGAGCGGCTCTGTGCTCTGCCAGCGCCCACCCTCCAGGCCATGGAGCGCAGTTTCTTCTCGCAAGCGGATTTCTCCCAAGTCTTGGCGGTAGGGAACTGGGAGGGAGGAGGGGGACTTCCAGAGCCATGGGGCTGGGGCTCCTACCAGCGAAGGGACCCCCCCCCGTCCGCTCCACGCCTGCCCCTGGGAGCCAATGGGAACTTGAGTGGGAGTGGGGCTAGGCGCTCTGGGTGCGTCTGGAGCTGGGTGCCAGGCGGCTGTGGAAGAAGGAGCTGGCTCTCGGCGCTGAAGTTCGCGCCTTGGGTCAGGGATCGGGGTGTGTGATGGGGGCTCTGTCCCCGTGCCTCCTGGCTGCTTCATCCTCTCCCATTACGGAGCCAGATCTACCCCTGGCTTAGGCTGAGGGTGGGCGGGGGGGTTGTGTCTGAGATGGGGCCACCCAGGCCCCCATAGCCCCCCGCAGCCCCAGTGAGCTGCCTCACTGAGCTGCCAGGAGTCCCTTAGGGGGTCTGACTCTTCTGCCCTCTCCCCCTCCCGCAGGAGCGGCTGAGCTCCAAATCGGACGACGTGGCGAGCGCCATGGAGACCCTGGTCACTTTCCTCCAGGGCGCCGAGACGCTAGCGAAGGAGGTAACGGAGTCCCTGCTGGCCCCAGGTCTGCACCACTCCCAGCCGCTTCCCTGCCCTACAGCTCCGCTGGGACCCAGGGCCTGAGGTTTGGGGAACGTCTCCCCGGTCGGCGTTTCTATAGGCAGACTCCTCCCCTGGCGCCACTGGCAATGCTTGTGACCAATGCCAGGTCTCCCCTCCACGGGCAGGGTTCAAAGCGTAGGAGCCCGGCATCCGCTGATCACTCTGTTAGGTGCGCCCGCTAGGATGGAAAGAGGGAGACGCTTCCCTAACTTCTTACTACCCCAGGGATGTGCAGCTCCGTGCACCGGCCGGGCTTCCACGTTCCCGCCGCTGGGCCCCCTGTCAGCTTCTTGTACATGGCTGCGAGGCCAGCCAGACCAGGAGTCTCCCCCGGCGCGCCGATCCCAGGGTTCTCCAAGCCCGGTGGAGCTGCTGGGAAAATCTCTCTGCTCTTTTCCGCCCCCTCGTGTCTGCGAATGAAATGAAACCTGAATATTGCGGTGGTTTTCCCCACTTTTCTCTCACTTTTTCCCTCCCAATCCTCCTTTCCCCCCCACACTACTGGAAAAGAGAGGTGGGGAAAGGAAGGGGGAACCCTTAAAAAAACAAACCCCACCCTTGGCAAATTACTCCCGTTTTGAGAACTGAACAATTGGGGGATTTTTTTGCACGGGGGGGGGGGGGGGAAAGGAGTCAAATTTCATTTGACTGAAATGAAAATGTTCTTTGTGGTAGAAAAAAATATGTTACCCCCCCCCCCTCAAATGTTTAGGTGGTTAAGCAGTGTGGTGCCTGTGATCTGCCCCAAACCAGAGGGACCCCCCCTCTAGGGGCAGTTCTGTCTCCCTGTGCCAGTCAGACTGTGGCCTCCCAACAAAGGGGCCCGGTTGTGCCAGTTATGTTGGTGTGGGCGCCCGGGAACTGCGCTGAGACCCACCAACTCATTTCACATCGTGCCAATGGGGCACATACGTCACTACCACCTCCCATCCCCACTCCACTGTCCCCATCATTCTCCCCCCAACCCCTGTCTCTGGGTGGCTGCTCCCAGGTGCCCCAGCACAGTGCCCCCTGCAGGGGGTGCCAGTACCCCAGCACAGAGCACCCAGGGTCTCAGCTGCGTGCATGGTGGTCCTAGTTTTGAGTACACAGCGAGCAGGGAAGGGTGGGACCTGGACCCAGGCAGCGCTGGCATGACCCCTAACCCTCTCCGGTGGCGGCTGAGCAGGGATATCGACGTGGGGCGCCTCTCTTGTCCAGAGCTCTCCTAAAACAGCTAAATTCTCCTGCTGTAAACCCTCAGGAGCCTCTGGGGGAAAAGCCTGGCTGGGATATTGGTGTCGAGGGTGGGGAAAGTGGCCTTGGGGCGGAGTTGGGCTTCAGATCTCTTTGCTTGGATGCTGGAGCCTGTCCCTGCTTTTACCCTGACCTTGTAAGAGCATTGTAACTAGGGAGACAGCATGGTCTAGTGTCTGGGACTGGGAGACCTGGGTGCTGCCACTGACCTGCCGGTGATCCCAGGCAAGTCATTGCCCTGCTGTGTGCCTCAGTTTCCCCTCCTGCCCTTTGGTTGTTGACTCTCTATGGCAGCGATTGTCTCCAACGAGGCCAAAGATACGGGGGCTGACAGGCGCAGGAGGGATCCCTGTGGGACACGATCCTTTCCCCTCCCTGTTATTGCCGGCTTCCCATGCCCTGCTTTGCCCAGCCCCGCAGGGATGGCCCTGGGTGTGTTCCCTCTTCGGGCTGCGGGCAGGCCAAGGGGCACATCTCTGCCAATGGTGTTAATGTCCATTAGGCGCTAGCGGGAAGGGGGAGGGATGTTACCCCCGGTTCAGGCCGAGCTCCCCAACCCCCTGGTTATCAGCTTACACCAGAGGCTCCTTTGCGGTTCAGGGGAGCCCCCCAGCTGGACGGGCACAGTGGAGTGATTGAAGGCATCACACTGGTCTCCATCCTCTTTCCCCCCCACCCCAGGTGGTGGGAAGGACCTGGGAGTGAGAGCGAAGGGCACTGCCGGCGGGTCTGGGCAGGGGTCCTGGTCTCTATGCTGGGAGGGGCTTGGCTGGGACTGGGGAGGGGCCTTTCTTCCCCCCTCCCTCCTGCTGGCACATGGGTCTGGGGGGCCCTGGGGGCTGCGTACCTGTCCCACGGTCTCAGCCCACCGTGCACAGCACCCAGCCCCTGTTGGTTTGGAGGCCTGGTGCCCATGGGTGGCTGGTGTCTCCTGCCCCAGGTTGGCGCCATGACCAGCTTTGCAGAGTTCCGGCGGGAGCTGCAGGCGCTGTCGGGGCGGGACGCTGGCTCCTCCCTGCAGGGCGCCTTCGAGGCCGTGTCCCGCATCGCCTGCGGGCACCCGGAAGGGGGCGGCCTCAAGATCCCCTCCCTCAACTGGTACGAGGACAACGACATCAAGGCCTTTCTGAACCGCAACAGCTCAGAGCAGGGAGCCGTCCCGCTGGACAACGCCACCAGTGAGTGAGTGGGGAGCCGCCTCTCCCCGCCGGGGCAGGGGAGCTGGGGGATGCAGCAGCAGGATCCCATGCGGGGTGGAACTGACCCAGCTTGGGGCGACAACGGGATTTGAACCCGGGCCGCGCTGAGCCGCGAGCGCGAGGCTCTAGTGCCTGAGCTAAAGGAACAAGTGCCTAAAGCAACCCAGCCTCTCACCCCTGCTGTGCGGGCAGCCGCTGGTGGGCGACAGAGACCCTGCTCCTAGGGCAGGTTAGGCTGGGCTCGGGCAGCCCCGGGTGGGAGGTTTCCTGGCAGGGCTGCAGTTCGGGGGGGGGGGAGGAGAGCTGGGCTTGACTGAGGGGTGTATCCTCTGCCCCAGGGGAAGCTGCAGCCCAGGGAGGTTAGCGGGGACCGGGCCTTAGCCAACCCCATTGGGGGGTGGGGGGGACAGCAGGGAGCCAGGGCTGGTCTGGAGGGGAGAGGGAGATTCCATGCCCAGCCAGCAGGTTTATTGGGGGTGGGAGGAGGCAGCTCTCTAGAGGGGATCCCCCTTTCCCCAGCCTGTGGGTTTATTGGGGGGTGGGAGGGGCAGATCTATAGAGGAGCTCCCCCCTCCTCCCAGTATACAAGTTTATTGTGGGGGTGGGGGCCAGCGTGACCACTTCTCTCGATCCTTCTCCCCACTCCCACCTTCCACGCAGGCCCCTACTGCAAGGAGCTGATCCAGAGCCTGGAGTCGAACCCGCTGTCCCGGATCCTGTGGCGGGGGATCAAACCTCTCTTCATCGGAAAAATCCTCTACGCCCCGTCCAGCCCCAGCACACGAAGGATCATGGCCGAGGTGAAGGAGTTGGGAGGTAGGGAGGGGGCGGGGGACGAACCCCAACCATGCAGAGTCAGCCTGGAGCACCCAGGGGCCCCCCTCAGTGCCTGGGGATCTCCCCCCTGCCCCCCCAGCCTGTGGGCTCTGCTGGAGTCCCATGGGCCTCCCATCCACTCTACTGGAGGGGCGGTGGGCCGGGGGCAGGGTGGGGGTGGGGGAGGGAGTGGGGCATGACCCCCAGCCGGGCCAGCAGCCTGTCTCACTGACCCCCTCGCTCCTCTCGGCCCAGGTGAACCGGACGTTTCAGGAGCTGGCCGTGCTGCGGGAGGTGCGGGGCACCTGGCAGGAGCTGGGGCCTCGGGTCTACGCCTTCCTCAACAGCAGCCTGGAGATGCGGGTCCTTCAGGTCTGTCCCTCCTCGGTCTGTGCCAGCCAGGGGCTGGGCAATGGGGGAGCCAGAGGAGTGGGTATAGGGGGAGGGTGTGGTGGGACGGGGGGTAATGGGTGAGGGGGCCCAGAGGGAGTGGTGTGGGTGGATGGGTATGGGGGGCAAAGGGAATGGGGTGGGAGACTAGGGGAGGGGGTGCAGTGAAGGGAATGGGGTGGTGGGGCTGGGGAAGGGGGTGCAGTGAAGGGACTGGCGTGGGGGAAAGGGGGTCAGCCCCACTCTGGCCCTGTAGCGGGGCCGTGTACTGGCTGGGGGATGGTGCCACACCCCAAGGCAGCCCCGTCCCCTGTTCCTTTGCCCTGACAGAGCCTGCTGCGGGCACCTGCCACCTCCCGCCTGGTGGAGCAGCACCTGAACCGCACCTCGTGGGACCCGTCGGCCGTGGGCGAGTTCCTGGCGGGGGTGCCAGGGGGTGAGGCCTACACCTGGCGCCAGGTCTACGCGGAGGTGGACCAGGTTGTGGGCACCCTGTCGCAGTTCATCGAGGTGCGGCGCGTACGAGTAACACCCCCCGTCCCCCTGGCTACCCGCCTCTGGACCCCCCCACGCTAAGGGCCTTGCTCTCCCGCTCCTGCCCGCAGTGCGTCTCCCTGGACAAGGTGGAGGCGGTGGCATCCGAAGAGCAGCTGGTGTCGCGGGCCCTGCAGCTGCTGGAGGGGCGCCAGTTCTGGGCCGGCGTGGTCTTCCTGCCCCCTGACAATGCCACCGCCGGGGAGCTGCCCCCCCACGTCCGCTACAAGATCCGCATGGACATTGACGACGTCACCCGCAGCAACAAGATCAAGGACAGGTGCGGGCGCCTGGGGGAGGGCCCTATAGAAATGCTGCCCCCCCTTCCCCCAAGATCTCTCTGCGGGGTCCATGTCTGGGGTGGGGGGTGCTTTGCCCCGCCCTCGCTCACGTTCTCTCCGCTCGCTCAGGTTCTGGGACCCGGGCCCGGCCGCCGACCCCTTCAGTGACCTGCGCTACGTCTGGGGGGGCTTCGTCTATGTGCAGGACCTGGTGGAGCGGGCCGTCACGCGGGTCCTGAGCGGCACGGCCAGCCGCACCGGCATCTACCTGCAGCAGATGCCCTACCCCTGCTACGTGGATGACGTGTGAGTGGCCACGTGCTCCCCGGACGGGATCCAGTCTGTCCACCCCGTAGGCTTGAGCAGGAGCAACATAAAATCGGGTGCCCCTTCTAGTCACGAACTCTGCAGGGCCCCCGCTGGATAGGGCAGGAATGGGTCTGTTTTCCTATTTATCTACCCCCCCATGCCCTGCCCCTATTTCCTGCAGCGCCCCTAGTGACTGGGGTAGGAATTAGTCTATACAGTATCCCTGTGTATTCCCCCACTGCTCCTCTAGCCTATATCCTGCAGCGCCCCCTGCTGATTGGGATAGGAACGGTCTATATCCCTATGTATTCCCCCCCTTTCCTCCATCCCATTCCCTGTAGCGCCCCCTGCTGGCCAAGGCTGCTCTCTGCTCCGTTTCCAAGAGGGGAGGTGATTCGTTCCCCACCCTCTGCAGTCCCTTGCTGAGGTGTCCCTGCCCTTTGCCGTGGCTCTCTGGGACGCAGCGGCGTCCTGTGTGGTGTCTGGCTCATGGAGCATGGTGAGGCATTGTCTCCCGTGTTCGTGGGCGCCTGGGAACTGCATGGAGCCACCCCCCCAACTCATTTCACAAAGTGCCAGTGGGGCGCGGTGTTCAAGGGTTAACCCGTCTGCTTCCCCCTCCACACGCTCTCCCCCAGTTTCCTGCGGGTCTTGAACCGCTCACTGCCGCTGTTCATGACGCTGGCCTGGATCTACTCGGTGGCCATGATCATCAAAGGGGTGGTGCATGAGAAGGAAGCCCGGCTGAAGGAGACCATGAAGATTATGGGGCTCAGCAGCGGCATTCTCTGGCTCAGCTGGTTCATCAGCAGTTTCATCCCCTTCCTCATCAGCTCCTCCTTCCTCGTCCTCATCCTCAAGGTACGTCTGCAGAGCGCCGGTGGGAGGGGGGCCATGCTGGGGTGGGGGGGAGAGCTCAGGGCTGGGGTAGCAGGATGGGGCTGCAGGTTGCGTTTGAGGAGCATCGTCGGATCCGGGCATGGGGGAGCCCAGGGCTACGGTAGCAGTGAGGGGCCTGTGGGTTGGGATTGAGGAGCATTGTCGGATCTGGGCGTGGGGGAGAGCCCAGAGCTGGGGTAGCAGGGAGGGGCCTGTGGGTTGGGTTTGAGGAGCATTGTCGGATCCGGGCGTGGGGGAGCCCAGAGCTGGGGTAGCAGGATGGGGCTGTAGATTAGGATTGACGGGCCGCAGCAGAGCTGAGTGTAGTGGCGGGAGCCTGGCACTGCAGTAGCGGGGCAGAGAGGGCTGGGACTGACGGGCAACGAGAGATCGCGGCGCCTCTGCCAGCCACAGCTCTAATCCGTTCCCGCCCCTCCCCCCCCCATGCAGCTGGGAGACATCCTGCCCTACAGTGACCCCGCTGTGGTCTTCCTCTTCTTGGCCGCCTTTGCTGTGGCCACCATCGCCCAGTGCTTCCTCATCAGCACCTTCTTCTCCCGCGCCAACCTGGCCTCGGCCTGCGGCGGCATCATCTACTTCTCCTTCTATCTGCCCTATGTGCTGTGCGTGGCCTGGCGCGACCACATCACCTTCCCGCTGCGCCTCTGTGTGGTAAGGTCGCCCCCGCTCCAGCCTGCCTGGAGGTCACACAGGGCGTGTTTTCTGGTCCCGCTCCAGGGTGTCCTTTTCAGCCTGGCTCTAATGGGGTCTCCTTATGTGGGTGCCGATCGAAGGGGGCTCAGAATTGTCCCATCCCCACAGCTGCTTACACCACCCACCCCCGGAGGAAGGCTGGACTTGGAATCTCTACCCCTTAGCATTTCACAGGCTGGCCGCTGAATCGGCAGCCCCCTGGCCATGGGGAGGTTGGTGGCTGGTGGCCGGGGCTAGTTCCCAGGGAGCTGTGCTGGGTCTGGGGGTTTCCTGGCTCTTGCTTCACATGCCTCTCCCCCGCCAGAGCCTCCTGTCCCCAGTGGCGTTTGGGTTTGGCTGTGAGTACTTCTCCCTGTATGAGGAGCAGGGCGTGGGGATCCAGTGGTACAACCTGAACGCCAGCCCCGTGCAGGACGACCCTTACAACTTCGCCACCTCCCTGGCGCTGCTGCTCCTGGACGCGTGTCTGTACGGCCTGGCCACGTGGTACATCGAGGCTGTCTTCCCAGGTCAGCGGGTGGGGCTGGGAATGGATCTGGGACTCGGATGCTCCCCCAAGCTCTGCCCACAACACAAGCTCTGCCCATTTATGAGCTGCCACTCTCAGTGAATTGTGCAGATCTTCATAATAAGTCCACACTTCTCCAGTCTCACACAGGTAGATCATCAGTGAAATTGCTTAGCCTTAATGCACCATCATTAGGTTTCAGAGTTAACATTCCAGTTGCAATGAATAAGAGCAGCGTGTATTTTTCAGAGCTCTTTGCTGCCTGCAGACTCAGGCGGACTGCTCTGGGTCAGCTGAACCCAGATTCTTTCGTACTTGTCAGGACTAGAGACCCAAGGTTGTTTTCCTTAACTGATAGCTGAGATCCTGGAGCACAGTTTGTCTAGACCCCATGCAGCCCAGTTCCACCCGCCCTCCAAAGTAGAAGTAAAACACTGAGTGTCTCCCTCTCCGAGAGGTGAGGGTTAAGTCCATCTGCGCTGGGGATCCTGGCCTGTTGCAGCATCCTGCTGGTGCAGACAGGCGGAGGCGCGGTTTGCACCCATGCTGTGGAACCCGGGGCGAGCTGAGCCGATGCCAGCTGCTGTGTGGAGGCTGATGCTGCCCATCTTAGGCGTTTGCGTGGCCCGTGGCCAGAATCGGGGCAAACTCCAGTGTGGAAAAGGCCCTAGGCCCACGGTCCCTGGGGGAATGAGAGAAGAAAGACCCTAGGCCCATGGGGTGAGAAAAGAAAGACCTGGGATTAAAGCCAGAGCCCCTTCCCCACAGCTGGGCTGCACCAGACCCCCGATCAGGTGGGGTTGTTTTCCATGCCCCCCCCTGCGCTCTCCGATCGGTTTCCTCCTCTGTTTGCATTCAGGCCAGTACGGGATTCCCAAGCCCTGGAATTTTCCCTTCCTGAAGAGCTACTGGTTCGGAGAGTCATCCTCCGATGGCTGCCACCCCTTCCCCACCAACTCCTTGAGCTCTGCGGAAGGTAAAGGGTTCCCCGACCCTGTGCCCCGGTCAGCCGCAGAGGCAGTGTGGTCTACTGGCTGGAGCAGCGGAGTTGGAGTCAGGAGTGCCGTGCTCTGTCCCTGGCTCTGGGAAGAGAGTGGGGCCAGCGGTCAGAGTAGTGGGCCGAACATCAGGGCTCTTCCTAGGTTTGATTCCCTGTTCTGCAGGCTGGTTAGAGTGGGGGAGCTGGAGTCAGGACTCCTGGGTTCTGCTGCTGGACTCCAGCCATGTGCCAGACAGGCCCAGCAGAGGGCGGGCCACCGGCTGATGGGGTGGGAGACGGGAGAAGAAGTGAGGCAGTGGGTAGGTGGCAGCCCAGAGTCACCGACTGGCCCCACTCCATCCCTAACCCTAGGCTGAGTCTGCTGGTACCACACCCTAGCCCTGGGCCACCAACCAGCCGTGTCCTCAGCCCAGGTCCCTGCCCCATCTGTAACCCTATGCTGAGTCTGCTAACTGGCCCCAAACCCTGGCCTGGGGGCGGGCGGGAGCCGCAGGGTCCACCAAGGTGCCCCGACTCTGTGTGGTGACAGGATCCCTGCCGCCTCAGTCTCGGTCCCCATCATTTTGGGGCTCGCTGATTGCCGCAGGGTAATAACCTCCAGGCAAGGGGCTGCAGGGGAGCTGGCTGGATTGCTGCCAGCCCTAACCTGAGCCTGGGACCCCAAACTCCCCCGGCCCCGCCCCGCGTTCTTGCTGCCTCAGCTAGGTGTCCGGCGCTGTGCCCGCCGGCTGACCCTGCCTCCTGGCTTTTCAGTGCTGGTGGAGCAGCCGCCCACGCACCTGCGCCCAGGGGTCTCCATCCGCAACCTGGTGAAGATTTACCGCAGTAGCAGCAAAGTGGCCGTCAACGGGCTGAGCCTCAGCTTTTACGAGGGCCAGATCACCTCCTTCCTGGGCCACAACGGGGCCGGCAAGACCACCATGATGTGAGCCCGAGGGGCGCGCTGGGAGGGTGGGTTGGGGAATTCCAGGGGGTTCTGTGGGCACCGCACGGGCATGGTGGGGCGTTTCTCGTGGTGTTTGAGCCAGCTCGGCAGCTGCGGTGCTGGCATGGGGGATGCTGGGTGCCTCAGTTTCCCCCCATCGGTCCAATGGAGAGAATGGATGATTTTGAGCTGGCTTCGTGCAGCGCTTTGACCACTGTGGCGGGACAGGGCTGGATGTTCTCACTTGTATGAAGTGCTGGGGTCCGTGCAGCCCAGATCTAGCCGTGGGGAGCGCCCCCTGGCACTGCTCGGTGACGGAAGGTCACGATAGAGGGGATTGGGCCCGGTTAGGCCTGGGTGAGCCAGGCACTGAGCTGCTGTGGAAGGAGAGATCTAGAGTTGGACCAGTTGGAGCAGACGTCCCCCCAGAACCGTTTGCTCCACCACCGGAGAGTCTCTCAGGGTTCCTGGTTTATTAATCGATAATGTTAATTCTTGAATCAAAGGGGGAGCCGGGCGCACGTCTCAGACAGTCGGAGTGGCCTGTATGCCCACGCCGGCGCCCGATTCGTCTCCAGTGCTGGTGGGAGTAACCTGACTGCAGTCAATGTCCTGACACCTGCCAGGAGAGGAGATTCTGGGCCAGGGCCTTAGCAGACAGCTCAGCTGGGTCTGTGAGCTGAGGATCTGGCCCAGGGTACGCTGGGTGGCTAGTGAATTTCAGCAATGGCTAGCAAAGCAAAGAAATCGCCTCCCTCCCCCTTGGTGGGGTCACTGGCTCTCCTCGCTGGGTAGGGGTGTGTGCAGCAGCTGGATGAGCCGGTGTCTGCATGGTGTTGGGAGCTGGGGCCATGTAGTCTGAATGCCCAGCAGGGTGGTGCCCGTGCCCAGCAGCCCTGCCGGCCCCTGCAACACCCCCCTGCCCTGAGCTCCCTTAGGCAATGGAGGTGGGCGCTGGAAACACTCCTCTGACTCTACTTGCTTTGGTTTTAACCCCATGTGTCCTGCTCCCCCACCCCCAGGTCCATCCTGAGCGGTCTGCTGCCCCCCAGTTCCGGGACGGCCTACATCCTGGGCCGGGACATCCGCTCCGAGATGGACAGCATCCGGAAAACCATGGGGATGTGTCCCCAGCACAACGTCCTCTTTGACATGTAGGTGAGGGGGGGGAGAGCCAAGCGTGTGGGTGGGGGGTGGTCCCCAAGAGGGGGAGGGCGGATGGAGCTGGGGGAGAATTCCCTTGGGCCCTGATGGTTGGAGCACCCAGCCTCTGTGCTGCCTCCAGCCTGGAGGACCTGTGGCCGGACCTTGCTCCCCGCCAGAGCAGAGCGCAATTGGACCCAGTGGCGCTGAAGAAGCCACCAGCCCCACTGCAGCAGCCTCAGCTCGGGGATGAACTGCGGGGGCACTTGCCCATTGAGTCCTGTTCCCAGTTCTGGGCGGGGAGAGGGGCCTAGTGGTTAGAGTCCAGGGGGAGTGGGGCTTGAAGTTGGGACTCCTGGGTTCTGTTCCCAGCTCTGAGAGGAGCGTTCTCTAGTGGTTAGAGCAGGGGGGCTGGGCGTCTGCAGGGGCAGCGGTGGGATACTTCTTGCCCTGCTGGGAGTCACCCTCTCCCTTCCCGCCTCCCCAGCCTGACGGTGGAAGAGCACATCTGGTTTTATGGGCGCCTGAAGGGGCTGTCAGGGGAGCAGGTGAAGGAGGAGGTGAAGCAGATCATCCAGGACGTGGGGCTGCCCCACAAGCGTCGGGAGCAGACCAAGAACCTGTCGGGTGAGTGCCCTGGGCCCAGCGAGCAGGCGGGATGGGGATACAGGGGGCAGGCTGGGCTCACGCGGGGAGATTGGGACCTGATCCTGGCATGTTGCAGGCAGAGCTGCCTTTTAAAGGGAAAAGACGCCCCCGTCGGTTTACAAGTGGGTAACATAAGGGGCCCACTCCCAATCTGCAGGCTTCAGGGCCCAAAAGGATGGGTCTCTGGGCTCCGGACACAGCCCCCTGTTCTCTCCCATGATCCTTTATTGTTTATATTGCGGTAGTTCCTAGGAGTCCCAGTCGTGGTCCGTTGCGCTAGGCGCTGTACAGACACAGAACAGACACGGTCTCGGCCTCAGGCCTCGCTTGATTAACCCGATGGGGCAGGTGTGTTTATAGTGGTGCGATCACCGGGAGGGGAAGGGGCGTTCATGGACTCCCTGGCCCTGAATGGACCATTGTGATCCCTCCTGCGTAACACGGGCCGGACAGCGCCCCCCAAATAATCCCTAGAGCAGTTCTTTCATCCCGTCCTGATTTTAAAAGTGCCTGTGATGGAGAATCCACCACGACCTTCGGTAAACTGGTCCAGTGGGCGTGGGTGGGGGGTGGGGGTGGGGTGCCGTGGGGGGGTGGCATGGAGGAACTTCCCAGGGATCCTGCAGTATTGGTCCCTGCCAGAGCTGCAGCCCCAGGGGCCTGGGATGATTCATTCCCTGGCGCAACCCCCCGCTCGGGGCTGTGTGGCCGGGGGCTGCCCCGTAACGCTTGCCCCGTTCCTCCCCCGGGGCAGGTGGGATGCAGCGGAAGCTCTCCGTGGCCATCGCCTTCGTGGGAGGCTCCCAGGTGGTCATTCTGGACGAGCCCACCGCGGGGGTCGACCCCTATTCCCGCCGGGGCATCTGGGAGCTGCTGCTGAAGTATCGCAAAGGTCTGAGTGGGGCGGGGGGGATGGGAACAGCGGGGGAGGGAGTTCTCAGAAATGGGCCAGGGCCTCTGGCTGATGGGCCCAGCTGAGCCCCAGTAGGCCATGTGGGGATGAGCCCTCTGCACTCGGCTCCTTATTGGGCTTTCCGGGAAACTGAGGCAGGGATCTGGGCCCCACATGGCAGTGAGGGAGTCCATCAAGGTGCCTATTGGGAGCAGAGGGGGGCGGGGTGGGGCTGGGGGTGTGAGGTCAAGCATTCTGGTGGAGGGGGGAACCCAACAATTCTGGCAGAGCTGGGCCCCAGTGGGTCTGGCCTCAGGGGGGCAGGAGGGGGTGGGTGCATGCAGGGGAATGGAGCGGTTTAGGGGGTTACTCGCCCTGAGGTGACCTGCAGCCATGTAGGGGTGTCTCTGGCTCAGATCCCCCCCCCCATTATGGTCAGCGAGCTGCTATTGGGGCCAGCTTGGTCCGTCCCCCCCATGCTGGGGTATGGGCAGCTCCAGCGGGGGCCAGTCTGTGCCGTGGCCCTGCTCCAGGCGCCATTCCGGCTCTGCCCTGCAGGAGGAGCCCTTGGGTATAAGGGGCTATCAAGGCCCTGCTGCACCCTGGTTTCCCCCACCCCCTTCCCTGCTGTGTCCCCAGGCTGGCCCCCCGAACCCTCTCTTCTCTGCCCCCCTCCCAGGCCGCACGATCATCCTCTCCACCCACTACATGGATGAGGCAGACCTGCTGGGCGACCGCGTGGCCATCATCTCCCAGGGCCGGCTCTGCTGCTGCGGCTCCCCGCTCTTCCTCAAGACCAAGCTGGGCACCGGCTATTACCTGACCCTGGTGAAGCGAGAGGCCGGCGCCCGGGAGCGGGCAGCCCCGGGGGGCAGCGCCAGCTGCGTCACCATCGCCAGCAGAAAGGTAATGGGGGGAGTGGGCTCCCCTGCCTGGTGCAGCCGGGCTCCTGCCCGAATGGTTGGGTGGGCACAGCCATAGAGTGCCCCACGGGGTGAAAGGTCAGAGGGCAGGGGGAGCTCCTGGAGCTCCGTGGGTGGGGGCATGAGTGTAGAGTGGTGGTGGTGGTGGGGTCACTGGGGTCCTAGGGAATCCAGCTCCAGGGTTCCCTGAAGTTTGGAGGTAGGGGGACGGGCTCACCACGGGGAGCCGGTGTCCTGATCTCCTGACGTGGCATCGGTCATTAGAGGGGGGCCCGAGCCTCAGAGTTTGGGGCCAGCCCAGGGCTGGGACTCTTACCCTCCCCTTCCCCGCAGGACGACAGCGGTTCGGAGCGCAGCTGTGACACCGGCCTGGGCAGCGAGCAGTGCAGCGAGTCCAGCACTGTGGGTGAGCGGCTCCGGTCGGGGGAAGGGACTGGCACTGGGAGCCAGTCGGGAAAGAGTTAAGACCCCCCCCACACACACACACACACACAGTGTCCCCAATGCACACACTGGGCCCCCCGCGGAGCGGATCCATTGCACAGGCACACAGCGCCCCCTTGTGGTCACCCTGGGACACGGCGAGTCTGAGCTTCTCCCTGGTTCCCAACCTGGGGCTGAGTTCCCGGGTGGGGTCTTTGCCTGCACGTAGGGGCGTGTTCAGAGCCTCGCTGCCTCCCCGGCTGCTCCTCCAGTCTCCAAGGCGACATTTCCTCTCCCTGGGAAATCCTTCTCCAGTGACCTGTCCTTCCAGGGCCGCCCCCCCCCCCCCCCACACACACACAACCCAAGGGCCGGCTTTTGAGAGTCACCTCACGCTACATCTCTCCTGCATCCTACAATCCTTGACTTCCCCACCCTGCTCTCGGACCCAACCGTGCACGGGGCAGGGGGAGTCCGAGCTCCTAGGAGCTGGGCTTTGTGAACAATAAGATAAAGTCCAGCTCAAGCCTTCTCCCTAGGCTGGGATCCTCCCTCCGCCCGGCTCAGCCCGCACCCTAGATCCTCCATCCCCAGAGAGCCCTTCCCACTTCCCTTATCTCCCGGTGGAAGCTGAGCCACCCTCCTCACAGCATCAGCAGAACTCACTTAATCCTTGCCAGGCTGGATCAACCCCCTCAAAGGGGCTGGGACATTAGGGGGACACAAGGCCAGCTTAGCACTGACAGTCCCCTTGGGACATCCATGTTGGATCAGCCACAGTGCAGCTGCTGTGGGTCTTGTGCCCTGTTCCAGGCCTCGGCTCCCCCCCAGCCATCCCTGCCCCCTTTATGTTTCTGCAGACGTGCCGCAGCTGTCGGCCCTGATCCAGAAGCTGGTCCCTGGCTCCCGGCTGGTGGAGGATATTGGCCACGAGGTGCTGTACGTCTTGCCGTATGGCGGCGCCAAGGATGGGGCCTTCGGAGAGCTCTTCCGGGAGCTGGACGGCCGCCTGGGCGAGCTGGGGGTCTCCAGCTACGGGATCTCGGACACCACCTTGGAAGAGGTACTTCAGCCCCCTCCCAGCATCCCATCCCCTGCCACCGACTGTGCACCTATCCACACCCCAGCATCCCACTCCTATGTCAGACGGGATCCAGACTGTTATCCCACCCCTCGTCTCACCAGACCAGACAAGAGGCCCATTGAGATCAGTCTCTCTCCTCCTGCTGTATCAGCTGCACCGTTAGTCCATCACATCTGACACCTTGTCTCCTCCAGTGGCCTATACCTGATGCTTCCGAGAAAGACAATCTGCCCTCCATGACGCACCTGCGTGACCTGCTTGAGAGCAGAGAGTGTGGACCGGGGAGAGGGATGTAGAGTGGAGGGTGTGACGGGTTTGGGGTGTCACCTGATGTGCTGGGGTGCCACTGAGTCAGCCTATTCTGCCAGCCTGGGTCCCCTTTACCTGGCCTTGCTGGGCTAGGCTCACAAGCATCTTCCAGTCAAGCGCACAGGCAGGGCCACCCCCAGCTGCACAGAGAGCCAGAGATCCGCTCTGGGAAGATTCAGCCTTAGGGGCTCACTCCAACGCTCTGGTGCCCAGTCCCTTTAAGGGGGACAAACCCAAAGGTTTTATGAAATTTGCCCCCTCCCTCAATGTGGAGGGAGATATGCACAACTTCTTGCCCCTCCCAGTTAGAAATTATATAAACCGGGTTATATTATCAACAAGCAATAAGTTTAACAACTACAAAGGGTGAATTTTAAGTGACTATAAGAGATATCAGACAGAACCAAGCAGATTACTGACCAAATAAAGCAAAATACGCAAGCTAAGCTCAGTATCCTTAAGAAACAGGTTACAAAATGTAAATTCTCACCCTACATGTTATTTTAGGCAGGTTGCAAAGTTTCTGTGGTTCAAAGTTCTAGTTATATTCCTTTTCAGACTGGACCCGTCTCAGTCTGGACTCCCCGCCTTCCTTCCCTTCAGGTGGCTTTAGCAGTCTTTCTTCTTGGGCAGACAGGCCATGCAGAGGAGGAGTTTGCCTTCCTCCCCACCCTTAAATAGGATTTCCATAAGGCGGGAATCCTTTGGTTCCCAAACTTGACCCCCCCCCTTCCCTTCCAGTGGAAAGTTACAAGGAGTCCCAGGTAATGTTTAGTATCAGGTGACAAGACCACCTGACTCTGTAGTATGGCAGCGTCCATGAGTCAGTGGCAATATGTTCTGCCGGAAGGCCAGGCCTTTTCACAGTCCGTTGTCCTCGCTGATGGGTCGTCAGCCCTGTCTGGCTTTTCCATTGTTGTACCTGAAGTGTTAGCAATGGGCGGCAACTTCCGATACGGAAATGATACAGGCATACAGATCGGATAACCACATTCAGTAAATTTTAACCTTTCCAATGATATCTTCCAAGCCCCATCTTGCATAAAGTACATCTTAGTTATGTCATATTCATATCATGATCATCTTTTCATAAAAAAATATGGAGTGAAATGTCACAGAGGGCTGCAGGAAAAGCCAGCTAGGAAATCAGCTGGATCTGGGTGGATTTTCCAGCGAGGACGTGGGGGGGAAAGGGGGGTTAGGGAAATGCCGCCGTGGCCTCTTTGCTGGCAGCAGAGCCTGTGGGACCCTCAGCCAGTCCGTGGGCTCTGGGACGCTCCCCGCCCTGTGGCGTTGGTTTGCTGAGGGTCCACTGTCATTTCCCCCCCCCCCCCCCCGTAAAACACCTTTCCGTTCCCGTTTACCCTTTGTAGATCTTTCTGAAGGTGGCTGAGGACACAGGAGTGGACGCGGACACCACAGGTAAACGCATTGGCACCCTCTTGGAAAAGCTTTGAGCACCTGGGGGATCTAAGTTAATGGTCAGGCGAGTGGAAAGAATGATCATGTTTTCTAGTGCCTGGACTGCAGAGGGGATAAGAGACCTGCTACTGCTGCTAGCTAAGGGAGTTTTCCTTTCGCTCAGGAGGTAGACTCGTGCCATTTTAGAGCTAAAGGGTGAGAGTTCTAGACCCAGCCCCATAAGCGCCTGTACTGGAAACTCAACTCTGTTCTCTGCAGCCCGTGGCTCCTGGGAGAAGGATCTTCCTTCAAACTGCAATGAGGCTCAGCGTTGGGAGATGAACCCAGTTATTTTCCCCAAACCGTTCTCACCCCATCTCTCCCTGGGGTGCTCGGGGGAGGCACGGGTTGCACCTGGGTAGCCCAGGAAGTTGCAGGGTCACCGCACACTCAGTTGGGCAGCTGGCACAGCACAGCCTCCGGGTGCTTGGCAAGGCCATACGAAACAGGCCTCCTGGGACTCCAGGCTGCCCCGGCCTGGCTTGTAGGGACTATAAATCCCAACATGGCCAAGGGGCCAGGCCGCATTGCATGCTGGATCCTGTAGTCCCTGCAGGCTGCTCCTCTGGATGGAAGCCGTGAGCGGCTGCAGTCTGCTCCGCTCGCTGTGACGAGGTGTCACCAGGGCCGTCCGGAAGGGGGGACTAAAGGGGTACTTTGACCTGGGCCCCCCATTTGTGAGGGCCCCCAAACCTGAAATTTGGCCCACGGCCCCTCCATATGCTGGAGAGGCTGTAGGGAAAACCTGAGTGGCGTTGCCAGCCTGTATGCCAGGTGGCAACGCCCGGAGTGGGGAGCTGGACCCTGCCCCATGGGACGGGAGCCATGGCTATGGGGTGAGTGGGGGGGCTCACTCTCCATCCCCCCGGGCCTCCCCTCAGTGGTAAGTTTTTTGGAAGGATGGGGGGAAAGGGGGGCGCCTCAGTTTCAGATTTCGCCCCAGGACCCTCAAAACCTCTGCACGGCCCTGGGTGCCACATGCTTTTTCTCGCCTGCCCGTGGTGTGATGCTCTGGCCCTGTGTCTGGCAGGCTCTGGGGGAGCCCCCCAGCGAGGGAGAACGGCAGCGCCGGCCTCCTCCTACACCCTCCGGACGGTGAGCGAGAACGGGGACGTGGAGGCAGCAGACACCGAGCCGCGTAAGGGGGCACAGCCAGGCTGCTGGAGGGGGACGGGGGGCACTGAGCTCCGCAGGGACTGCGAATGGTAGGAAACGGCTGGTTCTCTGCCGTCGCTGGCACTGGTGCCTTCTGGGTGCCTCTGAAGCACCCGCCTCGCAGTGCCCTGTGCTAACGGGAGCCAGGGGCTTATGGGTAACTTCCAGGGCATTGTGGGATGGAATTGGGCATGAGGGGGAGGAGTGTGAAATTGTTGTGGCTTGAACCGGACAAGAGCGAAAGGCCCCGTCCCAGGAGCCGGTGCAGCCAGTGTCTGTCAGCAGGGCCTGCTCCAGGCACCAGCTTACCAGGCAGGTGCTTGGGGCGGCCACTTTGGAGAGGGGTGGCACGTCCAGCTGTTCGGCGGCAATTCGGCGGACAGTCCCTCACTCCTGCTCGGAGCGAAGGACCTCCCGCCGAATTGCCGCCGCAGATCATGATCGCGGCTTTTTTTTGGTTTTGTTTTTTGTTTGGCTGCTTGGGGCGGCCAAAACCCTGGAGCTGGCCCTGTCTGTCAGATGCTGGCGCGGGTGCCTGCAGGTGGCTGGGTGGGCATTGCAAGCCCCAGGTGATGGTTCACAGCATGGGCAGAGCCCGCTTCGCGCCTCTGCCCTGGGGAATCCAGCTCCACTCTAGTCCGTTCCCCTGCCCCGGCTCTGGTGCCGTGGGGAAGTTCCCTGCACAGCTCCGTGAGATCTGTCCTCTTTCTCTTTCTTTGCATTCAGTCAAAGGATCCAGGAAAGGTAGGAGGCCGAGCAGCAGGAGGGAGGGGATCCAGAGCTGTCCTTCTCCCCATGCGGGGGGCGGAAGCCTGGACGGGGTTCGGCCCTAGGTCCCGAGGCATCTTTTTTGAGCCAGATGAGGGACACGTTCCCCTATGTAGAGAGCCCGGCACCCCACCACTGAGAGCAAGGCATGCCCTCCTTTCTCCCCTTTCCCCATGCATTGCCCTCTGCCTTTCCCTGCACGTGACCCCGCTCTTAGTGCCCTGCCCACAATTCACCCAGCTGCTCTCCATGCCCCCAGACACGGGTCCCTGGAGCCACAAAGTGGCCTGGAGCCCCAGGCTGCCAATGGAGCAGGATGGTGGCATGGTGGGGGGCTGCCCTGCGGGCACTGGAGCTGCAGGCTGGGCTGACGGGGTCTCTCTGGCTCTCCCTCTTGCAGCTGAGGAGCCAAAGGAGACCGATTTCCTGCACAGCCTGGATGGCAGGGGCTCCCAGCAGGTGCTGGGCTGGGCCCTGACCCGCCAGCAGCTCCGGGCCCTTTTCACCAAGAGACTCCTCTACGCCCGGCGCAGCACCAGGGGCTTCTTCGCACAAGTACCGCGGGCTTCTCCTCCTTAGCCTGGACGCTGCGGGGGAAGGGGGGGGCCTCTGACAGGAGCGTGGGAGGGGAGGCCTCTGAGAGCACAAGGTGCCGAGCAGTGGAGCATCGGGGGAGGGGGGTGTGGGGGTGTGAATGGAACATGGGGGGCAATATTCCTGTGCGAATGTTCTCCTCCTACCAGTGGGTCAGGCCTTCATCCTGGAGCTGTGACCCAGCCCCCAGAGAGTCCGGATTCTCTGGCTGTGGGATCCTTGACTTGACTGAGGGTGTCCTAGCACCCTGGCTGCAGGATTCCCCAGCCCCAGCTCTGCCCCGGCCCGAGGGGCCCTGACTGTGGGATCCTCCCTGCCTAGCTCTGACCCTGGGGCTCTGCCCTGGCTCGAGGGGCCCAGCCTGGATCCCCCCTGCCCAGCTCTGACCCTGGGGCTCTGCCCCGGCCAGAGGGGCCCTGGCTGCGGGATCCCCCCAGCCCAGCTCTGACTCCAGCCCCCTGCTCACAGATCATCCTGCCGGCTGTCTTTGTGTGCATCGCCCTCCTTTTCAGCCTGATCGTGCCGCCCTTCGGGAAGTACCCCCCGCTGCACCTGGAGCCCTGGATGTACGGGCAGCAGTTCACCTTTTTCAGGTGCGTCGCATCCCGGCTGGAGTGGGGCGGGGGGGGGGGGCGGGGGGGGGCAGGGGCTGTCGCCCGGGCTGTGCCGGGGCAACGCCAGCTGGGAGGATTCATGGCAGTGGCCCCTCCGCTCCGTCTGTTTCAGTGATGACTCCCCGGGGGACCCCGACTCTGCGCAGCTCCTGGGAGCCCTGCTGGCCGAGCCGGGCTTCGGTACCAAGTGCATGAGGGATGCCCAGGAGGGGTGAGTACCCCCAGCCTGTGCCCCTCCCTCAGGCAGAGGGCTGGGCGGGGGGGCAGTTACTGCCGCTGGGAAGGGACCCTGTGGGGAGGTCGCACCTGCTTCCTTGCCAAGAGCCTTGGAGCGGAGCCCAAGGTGGCTGCAGTTCCCCGTGCTCGCCATAAGGAGGCATCCTCGCACCAGCCTGGCTGGTTCTGTTGGGCCAGACACTTCCCCTCTGCAGCTGCTGCTGTCTGGGCCCTGTTTGTCCCGGGTTCTAGGCTGACGTCCGAGGGGTTAACACACTGGGCCTGCCCAGGCCTGTACCCCCCGCCCCGGCCTGCAGGGGTCTGTGCCCCCCCGCTGCCCCCATAATACCCTGCTCTTGCCTGGCGCTGGGGCAGGCTCGGAGCTCGCTCCTGTTCGCCTGTGCGGAGAGCAGCAGGCTGGGCGCTAACCAGCAGCCTTCTCCCTGCCTGGGGTGTTCAGGAGAGCGCCTTGCCCACCAGCGTCCCACGAACGAGGCTTCTGGACCCCCGAAGTGCCCCGGTCCCTGGCCGAGCTCTTCCAGAACACGAATTGGACGCCAGCCAACCCCTCCCCGGCCTGTGAGTGCAGCTCCCGGGGGGCACGGAAGATGCTGCCCGACTGCCCTGAAGCAGCGGGGGGACTTCCTCCTCCACAGGTAGCCGGCCACTCCCTCCTCCCCTGGGGTTGTCAGGGTGGGGGGCCGCGAGGGAGGCTCATCCCAGAGGGTAGAAAACCGCCTGCGCAGAGCGGCCAGGAGCTGCGTCAGGCTGGGCCAGGGGGTGCCTCTGCCTTCGCCCGGGTCTCACCCCCTTCTAATCCCCTGAGAATCACGGCCAGTAGAAGCTGGGTGGGTAGAGGGGGGTGGCTCCTGGTGGACTCAATCGGGGTTACTACCAGCCCTTGGCTCAGCACGGCCCTGAGGGCCCTACTAAGCCCTGCCTGGGACGATGATGATTCCAGTCCCGTCTGCTGTCTGTCTGTCCCCGTCTGTCCTCCCACCAGGTGCAAAGGGGCACCGGCGACATCCTCCAAAACCTCACGGGCAGGAACATCTCCGATTACCTGGTGAAAACGTACCCCAAGATCATCCGCCAGGGGTGAGCACCTGGGGGATCCTGGGGTCTGGTCCACTCTGGGGAGGGCTGCCGTCTCTGCCTCCGACCTGGGGGGGTGTTGGGAGAAGGTGTAACGACCCCCCCCCACACACAGCCCTGATGCGCCTCCTGGTGCAGAACTACAGTTCTCCCTTCCTGCCCTCTCCAAGGCTGCTGGGACTGACCTGGTGGCACAGAGCCCTGTCAGTGCAGTGGCCAAGGGCTGACTGGGCCACCGGAGCCTGAACTGCCCCTTCCCAAGGCTGGGGTGCGCTGGCAGGGCCGGGCAGGGGCATCGCTTGCCCTGGCACTCCTCCAGCTGTCCCTGATCTGGGGGTGAATCGAGACCTCGCTCTCTAGGGCTCTCCATCAGGCATTTGGTGGCTGTAACACAGGGAGAGACCCACCCAGCAGTGCTAAAGGCTACCCGGGCGTTTCCCTTTTGTTCCTGCAGGTTGAGAACCAAGAAATGGGTCAACGAGCAGAGGTGAGAGGAGTGCGGCTGGGGTGTGAATTATTTTTGTAAGACTGTTAAGGGCATGGAACTGAGAGCCAGGACTCCTGGGTTCTGTTCCCAGCTCTGGGAGGGGGCTGTGGATGAGTGGTTAGAGCAGGACGGGGGTGAGGACTGGGAGCCAGGACTCCTGGGTTCTGTTCCCAGCTGTGGGTGGGGACTGTGGGTGAGTGGTTAGAGCGGGATGGGGGTGGGGACAAGAGCCAGGACTCCTGGGTTCGGTTCCCAGCTCTGGGAGGGGGCTGTGGGTGAGTGGTTAGAGCAGGACGGGGGTGGGGACAAGAGCCAGGACTCCTGGGTTCTGTTCCCAGCTGTGGATGAGTGGTTAGAGCAGGATGGGGGTGGGGACAGGAGTCAGGAGGGGGCTGTGGTTTAGTGGCTCTGATTGAAGCTCGGAGATCTACTGCTGTGGAAGGGTGATGGCACTCCCAGCTCCCCAGCATCTCTGTCTATATGCCCATGCATGTAGCATGCCCATCACCGCAGTATCTGGGCACCAGATGGTCTCCCTGTCATGTGCCAATGCACCTGATCTCCCACCATCACAGCCTGGGGCTGTCTCCCTGCCCTGGTCCCAAGGTGCTGCCCCAAATCTCCCGATGCCTGGGTCCCTGATCCTCCCTGTGCCTGCCCTCCCAGGTACGGTGGCATCTCGCTGGGCGCCCATAGCTCTCAGGCCCTGCCCTCAGCAGAGGAGGTGGATGGTGCTGTGCGGGAGATCCGGGCCATGTTGAACATCACCAAGGTACAGCCCGATGGGTGGGGTGGGGTGGGGTGGGGTGGGGTAGGGTAGGGTAGGGCAGGGGAGGGGGGAAGAGTCAGTTTCTTTCCTGCCCCGGGGCTTTGCAATGAGTCTGAGAGGGTGGCATCCGCCACATGGGACTCTTGGCGGGGGTGGTAGGTATGGGGCAGGGCTGAGGATGGGTGGCATGGGGTGGGACAGGGTGGGGGTGGCATGGGGCAGGGAGGCACATGTGAACGGCTCTTCGATCTGCATCCAGTCCTGATCTCCCTTTCCGGCCCCCAGGGGAGCCCCATAGACAGGCTGCTGGGAAACCTGAGCAGCTTCATCGAAGGCCTGGACACCCGCAATAACATCAAGGTCAGTTTGGGGAGGGAACCCCGGGGGGGGGGTGGTGCTCAGGGGCCCATCACCCTCATGGGCAGCATATTCCAATCCCCAGATGCCAGTCTGAGAAGGCCCAGAGAGCAGGGATGGGAACTGGGTGTCAGGACTCCTGGGTTCAATTCCTGGCCCTGGGAGGGAATGTGGTCTGGTGGTCAGAGGCACTGGGCCTCAGGACTCCTGGGTTCTATTCCCAGCTGTGTCGCGGTGGCGGCGGGCGAGTCACAGGGGGCCAGTGGGGGGCGAGCTCGGCGCTGAGTGTTGCCGTTGCGCTGCCGTGCGGCCACAGGTCTGGTTCAACAACAAGGGCTGGCACGCCATGGTGTCCTTCGTCAACGTGGTGAACAACGGGCTGCTGCGGGCCAGCCTGCCCCCGGGCGCGGAGCCCTGGCGCTACGGCATCACGGCCATCAACCACCCCCTGAACCTCACCAAGGAGCAGCTCTCGGAGGCCGCGCTGTGAGTACAGGGGAGCCTCGGGGTGGGTGGGGATTGGGTGGGGCTCTCGCTGGGTGGCTGGCTCATCTCCCTCTCCCCTCCCCGTGGCAGGATGGCCACCTCGGTGGACGTGCTGGTCTCCATCTGCGTGATGTTCGCCATGTCCTTCGTCCCCGCCAGCTTCGTCCTCTTCCTCATCGAGGAGCGGGTCAGCAAGGCCAAACACCTGCAGTTCGTCAGCGGCATGAAGCCCGGCGTCTACTGGCTGGGCAACTTCGCCTGGGACATGGTGCGCGGGGGGCCGGAGATCTGGGGAGTGGCAGGTTTACACAGGAGAGGAGGGATCCCATGGCTCTGGGGGCAGAGGGGTGGGGGGAGTGGGGGATATAGCTCTCCAGCACAGGGTCAGGCTGGCACCTGGTGGGGCTCACAGGCGGGTTCTCGCCTGCGGGCAGGACCCTCATGGAGGGAGGCATCCGCCCCGACACGGCTGCACGTCTGGGTAGGTTGTCAGCGGCGGGGATTGAACCTGGGCCCTCTGGATTGAAACGCCTGAGCCCCTGCTGCCTGAGCTAAAAGGGCGGGTTCTGTTTGCCGAGGCCGTAGCAGGTTCATCAACCTCCAGGGGTGGCCCAGTCTCCACCAGCCGAGGACAGCGCACCGCACAGAGTGGGTGCGGGCTGCTCAGGGAAGCCTGTGCCCATGAGTGGGGCTCACCGCTGGGCCGATGAGAGGCCCTGAGCCAGGAACAGGGTGGGGATGCTGGGTGTGGGGTACAGTGACAAGCTCAACACCAATGGCCACTGCGTGGGGGGGGGGCTCACTCCCTGTCTGGAGGGGACGGAGTTGGGGGGGGGGGCTTCAGGCCTGTCCCCATTAGAACCCCCCACTAAACCAGCCTCTCCAGGGTCGACTGTGTCACACCCGCTGCCTCCTCTGCTTCTCCCCACAGTGTAACTACCTGGTCCCAGCAGGGCTGGTCGTCCTCATCTTCCTCTGCTTCCAGCAGAAGTCCTACGTGTCCTCGGCCAACCTGCCCTCCCTGGTGCTGCTGCTGTTCCTCTATGGGTGAGGGCCCCGAGCCGGGGTGGGCGCGGGCCCCGAGCTGGGGTGGGCGCGGCCCCCGTCTGGCCCTAACGACACGGGGAGCAAATTCCCTGCACAGTCGGGAGCTCGCTTTGTCTGTTGGGGGCAAGGGGGATTCTGTCATATCCTGGGGAGAGGGACCAAAGGCTAGCCCAGAAGGGGAAGGGAGCTAGCTGGCCTGACCCCGGAGGTGCAGTCCAGGCCTCAGGGGCCTGCAGCCTGGGCCAATCCCGGGACCGGCCATCTGAGCGAGGCTGAAATACCCACTCCCTACACTGGACCTCAGGGCGTTTGCCTGGTAGGTCTCTCTCGGGGGTGGATTACAGCTGGCAGCCCTGCCCTGCAGGACCAAGTGGGGAGGTGGTGGGGTTTTGTGGGACATTGGCCCCTTGTCTCCCAGCCCTGGTTTGCAGCATGAGCTTGGGTCCCTGGGGCCGGGCCGGGTGTCTTTCGGGTTTGCTTCAGCTCTGTTCCTCTTCCACCCCAGCTGGTCCATCACGCCGCTGATGTACCCGGCCTCCTTCCTCTTCAGCATCCCCAGCACGGCCTACGTGGTGCTGACCTGCGTCAACCTCTTCATCGGCATCAACGGCAGCGTGGCCACCTTCGTGCTGGAGCTCTTCACCGACCAGGTGAGTCCTGCACCCTGGGGGCTTCCCTGGCCCCCTCGGGACAGGCTGCGCGGCAGGGGTTTTCCAACCCAAGATTAATTAGCAACCACCCAGACCCCCAACCTCAGCCCAGTGCCTGCAATGAGGTGAGTTCAGCTCCCAGGGGAAGGGGACCCCCAGGGCGATGGTGGGAGCCCCCCCATGCTGGTGTCGCAGAGCTGGGGCCGTCCCCTGAGCCGGAGCCTTTTGCTTCCCCCCCCCCGGGCAGAAGCTGAACCACGTCAACCGCATCCTGAAGAAGGTTTTCCTTGTCTTCCCGCACTTCTGCCTGGGCCGGGGCCTCATCGACATGGTGAAGAACCAGGCCATGGCCGACGCTTTCGAGCGGTTCGGTGAGTCACCTGAGCCCACAGCGTTGGGGCTACACATTCCCCCACCCCACCCCCGCCCCGCTTGGAAGGGCTAGACTCAGCGTGAATGGGTAACGCCTGTGATCCCTGCGCTGCTCTCCTCAGGAGCATCTGTCTGTCTCTGCCTAGGTTCTTAGGCCACAGCCATCATCATGGTATCTGACCCTCTGCTGGGCATTGACTCTGTCATGTCCCATGCCTCCCGCGTGCCACCCCTTTCTTCTTTTAAAGCCCTATTTCTCCCCCCCCACCCCCCCAGGAGACAAGCGTTTCGTGTCTCCGCTGTGCTGGGACCTGGTCGGGAAGAACATGTTCGCCATGGCTCTCCAGGGCGTCGTCTTCTTCCTCTTCACCATCCTGCTGCAGTACAGGTTCTTCGTCAAGCTACGGTGAGGGGCCGGTGAGGGGCCGGCGGGGGGCGGCGGGAGCGGCAGGTGGGCATGCAGCCTCCCCGAGTTGCTCTCCGCATCCCTGCCATAACATGGTGGAAAAAGCCCGTTCATCTATCCCTTCGCCCAGCTCCCCACCAGTCATTGGGGCCGGGGGCTGGGCTGGCAGAGTTAACATCTCGGTGCCATGACCCGGGGAAAGCTGAGATGCCACCTCTGCTTGCCGCATCCGTCTGTCCATCCAGGCCTCTGAGCCAAACCTGCATGATTTACCCCCCCCCCCCGGATGCTGTGTGGATGTACCCTAAGTGATTTAGGAGCCTAGGTCTGCTTGATTCTCACCCATGTGCTTACGTGGTTACTGTAATATCTGACCCCGCTCACACGGGCCTGTCTCCACAGCTGGGACCAGACTAGACCAGCAGTTCTCAACTCTTACCCTGTCTCATCCTGCTGGGGTCTAGCTGGGACCCCTCCCATTTGGCAATCTGGAACCCCCAACACCTGATTGCAGCCCCCAGGTCAAGAACCCCTCGGGATTCCAGCACCGTTCATGGGATCTCCAAGTTCCCTAGAGCCCGTGCTAGGTCTGGGTGTCATGGCAACCGTGCGGCCCAACGTGCTGTTTCACACCGCTCGCCCTAGTGGGACGCCACCCTCCGTTCGCATCCTGGTTTGAACCGTTCCCCCTCCTTCCCTTCAGGCCCTTTGCCGTTAAACTTCCCCCTCTGGGCGGGGAGGACGAGGACGTGGCCAGGGAGCGGGAGAAGATCGCAAGCGGAGCACGGCAGGGAGACATCCTGGTGCTGCATGACCTGACCAAGGTGAGGAGGAGGTGGGGGAACTGGGCAGTGACTCCACTCCCGGGGCAGCCTGTTCCTCAACTGGGGGTGGGGGCGGAGGGGGCATCATCATCCACCTCCCACTGTCACCCCCAGAGGAGGATGTGGCTCTTCCTTGTGCCACTTTTTTTCTGTTTTATGGGAAAATTTAATGAAAATGAAAAAAAATTCTGTGGAAAATTTATTATTTTTTATTATTTTTTGGCAGCTGTTCAAATATCAACAAATCTCAGGTTGGAAATGCTGCCACAGGGCCCCATTCTCTGCTATGGGCCAGGCCCCCCTGATTGGACTACATCTCCCATGAACCACCACAATCCCCCCCCCCATTGGAAAGGGCAGGCAGTGCACCTGGGGAGTCCCTGGCCATGGTGCATCATGGGAGATGCAGTCAAGCAGGGGCCCCCAACCCATAGAGGAGAGCGGAAAGATGAGGCAATCGAACTACATGTCCCATGAGGCTCTGCAGCGGCGATAGCCAAATGGGAATATTTCGGTTTGGGGCCGTTCGTTTTCTCTGACAATCATCTGAGTTTCCCCGTGAACGCAGACCCTTCCTGCGAATACGTTCGGTTCATCACACACCCAGTGTCCTGTAAAAAAAGTTTGGGTGACAAATTTTCAATTCACCCTCGCCCGCGATCCCCCCGGCGCTCGCTGGGTCTTTCCAAGGGCGATGACCCCTTCCTGCCAGGAATTAGAACTCTTCCCCTTGCCACCAGCCCGGCAGCCCTGCAGCTAACGATTCAGAGCACCGGGAGGCGGTGGGGTTTCATGCGATGTTCACCGGGGGTCCGCCCGCTCGCTGTGGCAGATGCTTGGCCTGCATTCGCACGGGAGGGGAAGCTCCCGCACAAGCACGTGACTCTGCCCTCTCCCCATGTGCTCCAGGCCTCAGGCCTGGGATGCGGTTCTCAGGCTCTTTCTCTGCTCTCTCAGGTGTACCGGGCGAGGAAGAAGCCGGCTGTGGACCGCCTGTGTGTGGGAATCCCCCCGGGGGAGGTAAGGCAGCTGTGGTTGGGATTCAAAGGGCAGGCAGCCCTGGTCGGTGGAGCGAGAGGTTCGGAAGCAGGTCGGTGGGGGGGAAGCAGCTGGCTCAGGCCCATGTCACACCGGGGATGGAACAGACAGTCCAGTGAGTGTGTCCTAGGGAGCAAGAGGTGACAGGCCCCCCCAAATCCTGGCCCTGAGCCCCAGTCCAAGTGCTGTTCTCCCTTCCATGCCTCTTGGAAGGGGGGAGCCAGGCAGGGTGGGCGGCTTAGGGGACAGTTTGCCTTTAACCCTGTGTTCGATCCCGGCGCAGTGTTTCGGTCTCCTGGGGGTGAACGGCGCTGGGAAGACGTCCACCTTCAAAATGCTGACGGGGGACACTGAGGTGACCCGAGGAGATGCCTCTCTGAAAGGGCACAGGTGAGTGGGGAGGGGCCGGCGAGGGGGGGGGCAGGCGAGCACTGCTGGGGGGGGTGAAGGCGGGGATGACAGGTAAGTGCAGACGAGTTCATGGGGGGGCAGGTGCGGGCCCCAGTGAATGGGACAGGTGAGTGTTACAGGACGAAATGGGGGGGAAGGACAGGGGAGCACCTGGCTGGGGGATCGGTGGAAAACGGTACAGAGGGGAGCTCTGTGGGGAACTGGGTGGGGTCAGGGCTGTGCAGATGGGAGAGGGGGTCTGTGTGTGTGTGTGTGTGGTGGAGCTACGGGGCGGGCGCGTGTTGCACTAGCACGAGAACCGAGTCACCGACACACACGCCCCTTCCTCCTGCCCTCAGGCTGCTCTGCTGGGCTCTGGCAGCCCTGGGGACGCCCCTTTCTCCCAGCCCCTCTCCAGAGCACGGTGGGCTCCGCTGCGGGACACCCCTCCCCTCCCTGTGGATCGGTTTCCCCTGGGCTCCGCTGCGGGACGCCCCCTCCTGTCCCCGCGCATCGGTTTCCCCTGGGCTCCACTGTGGGACGCCCCCTCCAGCAGCTCGGTTTCTCCGCCCTCGCAGCGTGCTCAGTGACTTGCAGTCGGTCCATCAGAACATGGGCTACTGCCCCCAGTTTGATGCCATCAACGACCTGCTGACGGGACGGGAGCACCTGGAGTTCTACTGCCGCCTGCGCGGTGTCCCCGAGGAGGAGACGCCCAGGGTAAAAGCTCCCCCTCCCCTTCCCGCCCCCCCAAAGCAGGAGAAACGCCTCCTGGCTCCTCAGCCTCTGTGCTTCTCTCCCTGCAGGTGGCTCAGTGGGGGGTGTCCACGCTGGGCCTGGCGCAATACGCCGACAGACCCGCCGGGGGATACAGCGGGGGAAACAAACGCAAGCTGTCCACGGCCATCGCCCTCCTCGGTGCCCCGCCGGTCGTCTTCCTGGTCAGTGCTGCCGGGCAGCAATGGGCGCCTGGACGGTACCCCCTGCGCTCTGAGTCAGCCCCCTCCAGCCGCCGTCGGATGAGGGGGGGAAGGCAGCTCATTTGCACGGTTGTCTGCATTGTGCAAACCCCAGCCCTGTTGATTTGCATGGTTATTTAACATAAGAACATGGGGACGCAGCCTTGATGTAACTGACATAAGAATGGCCAGACTGGGTCAGACCAAAGGTCCATCCAGCCCAGTATCCTGTCTACCGACAGTGGCCAATGCCAGGTGTCCCAGAGGGAGTGAACCTACAGTTAATGATCAAGTGATCTCTCTCCTGCCATCCATCTCCACCCCCTGACAAACAGAGGCTAGGGACCCCATTCCTTACCCATCCTGGCTAATAGCCATTAATGGACTTAACCTCCATGAATTTATCCAGTTCTCTTCTAAACCCTGTTATAGTCCTAGCCTTCACAACCTCCTCAGGCAAAGAGTTCCACGGGTTGACTGTGCGCTGTGTGAAGAAGAACTTCCTTTTATTTGTTTTAAACCTCCCCGGTCGGGCTCTGTTCCTGGGCCCAGGCTGTGGATGGAGCAGTAGAGCCCTCTGGGCTATCGCTTGGGGGCCTTGCTGCCCTCCAGCCCCTGGCTCCAGTCCTCGTTCACACCGCTCCGGCCCTGGGCGCACCGGGCATTTACACCTGCCCCTTTGTGCAGCGGTGCCCAGGGGCCTCGGTGCCAAGCCCGCCATGCTTCCCACCCCGACGCACCCTGGGTCCGGACAGGGCCAGGCCTGACCCAAAGCTGCTTTTGGGGCTCGTTGCAGGACGAGCCGACCACGGGGATGGACCCGCGAGCCAGGCGGTTCCTGTGGAACTGTATCCTCAGCGTGATCAAAGAGGGCAGGTCCGTGGTGCTCACCTCCCACAGGTAAGGGAAAGGGCTGAGCTGCTCGTCCCTGGGGATCAGTAACTACCCCACCCCCACGCAGGCGAGTAGCCGTCAATCCGCCCTTTTGCAGTGATTCCCCTTGTGCCATGCGCAGGGTGGGGGGCAGGGCTGAGGCATGGGGGAGGGGCAGGGAAGCCAGCGCTGCTGCCCCTGATCTGTGGCTGAGCCAGGGGTTTGCAGCAGGGGGCGCTGCTGCTCTCCCACTCCCTGGCAGGGATAAACTGACACACACACCCCCGCCAGGGAAGGGCCCAGTGGAAGCAAACATGGGGGGCTGTTGGGCAGGGGAGAAGTGTGGGGGTGCTGAGTCGGGGGCGCTCACGCCATCACCTCTTCCCTCCGGGCAGCATGGAGGAGTGCGAAGCCCTGTGCACCCGCATGGCCATCATGGTGAACGGCCGGTTCCGCTGCCTGGGCAGCGTGCAGCACCTGAAGAACAGGTAACTCGGCGGCATCTCTCCAGGAAAGCCGGCGCGGAGCGGATGGCCTGCTAGGGACCGAGCTGTGCTGGGAACGTTGCAGAGACCTTGGCGGGGTGGAGAGGGAATGTTCATGCTGGTGTCGCTTTCCTGAGGCAGGGAAGGAAGGAGCTGAATCCACCCCCCCTCCCTCTAATGAATCCTCCTCAGGGAGCTGGCAGTCCCAGCACCTTGGGCATTGGCTGGGGGGGGGGCTCACCTCTAGGACGCCGGTTCGAATCCAGCCCAGGGCGTTAGCGTGCGCCAGTTACCGCCATCTGGCAGTCCCTGAAATGAGTCTGGTGGTCTCGGTCCAGTCCCCTAGTGGTCCTGATTGCAAGACACCACCATCGCTATTAGCACTGATTGCCCCCAGCTCGGTGGCCAGGGAATGAATGGGCCATGGGTCAGGGTCGAGGCCTGCGTGTGGGGCGGGGAATTCCCTGCTGCTCCCGATCTGCGGCTGAACCAGAGGACTCCAGCAGGGGGTCAGTGCATCTGCCTCTCCTCTCCCAAAGCTCCTGCTCCCCTCCCTGGCTGGGGTAACTCTCCCGGGTGGCTGGAGCTCAGAGAGCTTCCCGCCGTGCTAACCCCTGGAGCCGCTCTCCGGAGCCGTTGGTCCCCGGCGTGTCCGCGAGCAAACCCGCCCACCTGTTTGCCGTAGGTTTGGCGATGGCTACACGATCACCCTGCGGGTGTCGGGCCCCAGCCCGGACCTGCGGCCCGTGGAGACGTTCATCCAGGACTCCTTCCCCGGCATCGTCCTCAAAGAGACACACCACTGCATGCTGCAGTACCAGCTTCCCTCTCGGAGCTGCTCCCTGGCCAAGATCTTCAGCATCTTGTCCGCTCACAGGGGCACCTACTGCATTGAGGACTACTCCGTGTCCCAAACCACGCTGGACCAGGTGAGGCCAGGGCCCGGTCTCTGCCCCTCTCCTCCAGCCTTGGGGATTGCAGCGCCCCCCTGTGGACCAGGATCAAATAAATGGACGTTTCCCATACCTTGAGTGTAAGGGACTGTCCTCTTAACCCCATAGGTGCCAGCTGGGACACCACCTGGGAGAGCGTCTTCCCAACAGCTGGGATGTTCCCCAGGGGTTCTCAGTGTTGTGAGGCGCCTCACCCCCACCTGCCCTTAGCATGAGGCGTCTTGTCTGTGCCTGCCGTGGGACAGCGCCCTGAAACTACCAACCGCTGGTAACGCCAGTCCTGCCTCCCAGGCCCCCGCCGGCCTCGCTCCCTCTGTACGGCTTAGCGATAGGCACAGCTGAGCCCTCGGAGCATTCCCTGCTGAGTCCAGCCCCTCGTCCACCGAACCCTCTGGGCATTCCCACAGCCGGCACACGCCAGCTCACTAGCGATGGCCTGGGCCGCAGCTCTGCAAATGCTCCATGTATTTACAGTGAAACCCAGGCTAAGTGCACGACCAAAGAGCAGAGATTCGAGTGACAGCGGGTGAGAATATTGGAAACGAAGGGTTACATAGAACAGGAAATCCTACCCCGCTTTCTAGAGCCTCCGCTTAACTAGCTGGGTCTCCTCCCATTTAAAGAAACGTCTCTCACCAAATTTCTCTCCAGCATTTTTAGCCGAGCCTGCTTGAGACCCCTCTGTCATGTAGCAAATTCACTGTGCGTTTAGCTCTTCGGGGAAGGATACCAGGGTGTCCTCTTCGTCCCCCAAATGCACCACAGCAAACTTTCGATGTGCCCCTCCAGCTAATCCCGCCCCCCACCCGGCCTGCTGTTACTTTTCTCTCCCTGAATTCTCACAGTCCTTCATTAGCATTCGGTTCAGCCTGGAGAGTGGAGGTCCACGGTGAACCAGACACTACTCAATTCACGAGTCCCAGGCTGTGACCACTAGGCCAGCCTGTCTGTCGCCCTGCCTGACTCTTGCTTTCGTCCCTTCCCCGCCAGGTGTTTGTTCACTTCGCCAAGGACCAAAGCGACGACGAGCCCCTGCCGGACTTGGCGCCCCCGTCTGAGCCCGAGCCCCCTGGCCCCTGGAAGAGGATCACCCACTTCCTGGAGGACGACAGCTACCAGGAGAGTGCCGTCTGAGACCCTCCCCTGCCCAGGAGTGCAGCCAAAATCCGGGGCGGGGGGGCTTCCCTCATAGCACCAGGGCTTCTCCTGCTTGGAGCAAGGAGGGGTGGAGGGAAAGCCCACCTACCCCTAAACCTGAATCAATAAAACACCCATTGCTCGTAGGGGGCAGAGGCCCCCAGCTGATGGTCCTCGCCCCACGTCCATGGCTGTCCCCCCAAGGGAGCACCGCAGAGCCCCTTAAACCTGAATCAACAGCACAGAGGGGGTAGTGCCCGACTCCACGGTGCCCTCCGGGAGCAGCTCCTGCCAAGCCCCCACCCTAGGGTGCAGGGAGCTTTCCTGTGAGTCACCCCCCACCCAGGGAGCAAGGGGTGGGCTGGGCCTCGTTATGCCTTAAGTGGCAAGGAGGAGGTGGGATCTGGCTCCCGCACTCCCAGGGCTCCAACGCCCACCTCTGCCCGGAGTTTGAATCCCAGGCTGGGCCCATCGGGCTCCTGTGGTCGGCTCCTTGCTGCACGTGCAGCTCTCGCTTGGCATCTGTACTGGGCCCTGCCCCAGTTCTGAGTGGGCTGGGGGGGATTTCACCCCTTGCCCTGCCCAGCTCTGTGCACTTCCCCCCCCAGGGTAGGGCCTAGGGGCCTTTCTCAGAGACCTACCCCCATTAAAGCCAGCCGCTCGGGCGCACAAACGGGGGGCTTGGCTGGACCCTGTGAGGTCCTTGGTCATCCCCCTCGCCCTTCACTACATTCTGCTGTTTGAATAGGCCGGGGGGCTGCCCCCCACCCCCAGTGACTGCAAGGCCCTCGCCAGCAGTGTGATCTCAGGGATCCCCTCTCTTCCTGGGGAGGGTGCTCCATTTTCCCTCCGTTCCCCATGCTGCAGCTACCATCCCTCCTCCCACGGGGCCTTGGCTGGGAGCCCGTCAGTAACACTCCTTCATCTGCCTGGGCCCTGAGCCCCTCCTTTCTGCCCTGCCCCTTAGCATGCTGCATCCACTGGGGCCCTCCCGTGGGAACATCCCCTTGCGTTAATCCTTCCTCCACCGAGTCACTCTCCCAGCATGAGGCTGCTAGATGCTATGCCCCTGCCTGGACCTGAGCTGTCCCTAGGCGGGGAGGTCTGCGAGCTCCGAGGCTCCCCAGCTACCTCCCCTCCTGGCTGTTCATGGGCCAGATCTTGGCTCCTGGTGGCATCAGTGGTGAAGGTCTCAATGATCGGGAGTTGGTCCCTGATTCCTGGCACCGTCCCTGGAGAGGCAGCTGCCCTCGCTCAGCCAGTCTTCGCCTCCTCCCCCTTTGGAGGAGAGAACAGCTGATGCCCGCCTCCTCTCCAAGGCCTGCTTTTCTGTCCATCCATCCCGTCACTAACGACGCACTGACCTCCCCTCCCCAAGGACGATGTCGCATGCTCCCCTCGCCCCGGGTGCTGCCCTACCACAGACTCCGCCCACTCTCACCACCAGCCCCACCCACCATCTGAGTATTGTATTCTCCCCTTTTAAAATGGCCCAGGCCAGTGACCATATTGCCGTGGCAATGGCCGGCCTCTTCTCCCAACGGTCCAAGAAGCGGGCAATGGCCGCTGACCATGTACTCTGGCGTTTGTGCCCCGGGTGTTAGGCCGGGCTGGGGCATCGCCGCGCCTCAGCCGACTGTTACAGACACCTGAGCCAACGCCTCTCCACACAACGCTGGCCCCAGGCCCCAAAGAGGCGTGCGCCTGCCCCCACACCTGGTCTGCTCTGCCCGGGCACTCCTGAGGGCACTGGGGCTGGGCTCTCTCACGTAGCTGGTCTGTTTTCTGGTATTTATAGAGCAGAGTCTGTGGAGATTCGCGTGAAATACTAAGCGAATTAAATATACGCACACAATAACCCCCAGCCTGTGGGTGGAATGATTCTAGCTGGGCGTTCTCCAGCTAGTCCTTCGTCTCTCTCTTTCCTCCCCGTTCTGTGATCTAGGGCCCTTAGCCAGCCCTGTTTCCACCGTCTCTGAGTAGCTGCCAATCTTGAGTGGATTTATCCTCGCTACCCCCCTTGCGAGGCCGGGCAGGGCTGTGAATCCCACAGCACAGATGGGAACTGAGGGCCAGGGTTACAAATCGGGCCCTCAGCCACTTGTCCAAGGTCACTGGGAGAGCTGGGACTTGCAGTCAAGTCTCCCAGGTGCTAGCCGCCCGCTAAGAGTTTCTAACCCACCTGTTGCCCTTGTGCATAGGGGCCTAATGTAAGCTAGCATCTTCTAGCTGAAGGTTTTCATTACCCTGCAAAGAATTAACCCCCCAGGCCCTGTGTTTAATATCCTTTATTGGGCAGAAGGGCAAATTGTGGCCCAAGGAGAAGCGATTTGCCTGTGGTCGCTGGGACAGAACCCAGAACTCCCCCACCTCTAACCATTGGATTCTCTTCTTTATACCTGCAGCGAGTTCCACAGGTTAATTACACCCCATGGAACCAACAGACTTCTTTTTCTCTGGTTCAGAGAGGTGGCCTTTGCATTTCGGTCCCCGTCATGCACACATCCTGCTTGGTCCTCATTGGGGGATGGGGGCGCACAGGAGCGGACCACCATTCAACGGCTACAGATCAACGGCCAGCAGGGGGTTAACTCCTGGCTGAGCTATCCCACAGGTGGCCGGGGTGGAGTAAGAAGGCCAGGGCCAATCAGGCGGAGTTAGAAATCCAGCTGTCAGGCCAGGCAGCAGTGGGGGAAGGCCAGTCCTTGGTGTAGAGCTGGGGTCTTCCTGGCCGTGTGGGTCTAGGAGCCTCCGGCTCTTTCACTGTGGCCAGAGGCTCAGGAGCTGGCCCGGAGGGGCCTGTGCTGGGTGAGAAGTGTCTGTCTTGGGGCCAACTGATCCAGCAACCGCTGAATCCTGGATCTTCCCCCGGATATTCTCTGGCTCTGCTCCTGACTGCGCTAGGCTCTTTGTGTTCTCTTTGTGTTCTCCTCCAGCAGGGCGGTGCTGCTCTGACGTGGGACAGAGCAGGTTTGCATGGCTGAAGCTGCTCTCGGCGTGGGGCTGTCAGCGGTGGATTTGGGGGCAGGCTGCCTCCCTGGTGTTGCCGGCAATGGAAGAGAATGGGGGAGGCGATGCCAGGAACGAGGAAACGGAGCTGGAGGCCTTAGTCCAGGTCCTTGTGAGCAAGTGTCCCTGGCCCAAAACACCTCCATCCCCTGGGGCAGTCTGGGGCCACTGGATGGCACCCCACTCCTTAGCCCCAGGGGAGATGCCTTCATGCCAGCACAGATGCAGGGGATCATGTATGCTGATGGGGCTAGAGGCGTTTTGGGGCCCCATGGGTTTCACCAGCACTCGATTCCCAACTGGAGCCGATCCTTAAGAAAAGGGCCGGGGTGTCTGCGTGGTACAGACGGCGGCATGCCAGCACCGGGGAACTGCTCCCCTAGCTCGGGGAATGTGATCGGTCTTGTTTTGGCCCTATCTGGCTGGACTGGGCTTGGCGGGGGGGCAGATCCTGTCCGGGCAGGAATGTCCTGTGGTTGCTGGCTCTGCCCCATCTCATTCTCCTGCAGGGGCCCTTTGCCAAACCCCACTGCCCCCTCCCTGTCTCGCTGCGGCTACAGACCTGCCTGCGCTGGATTGTCCGGTTCCTAGGACACCGTCACGTTGGCTTGAAAAGGACAATGATCTCGCTGCCAGGGTGGCAGTACAGCTGCTGTCCTGGGCTGGCATGTCAGAGGCCTGAGTTCATTGTGCTCTGGATGCATCGTGCCCTTGTGGTATTTGGGAAAGTTGGAGTGTGTTGGGACCTGCTGGCACACACCTGACCTGCCAGCCAGGGTGGTATCCCTCTGCCTCGCCTTACTCTGGGACCTGCTGAAGGCAGGTTCCCTACCCTTATGTTCCTTCTCCAGCTCCCTGGCCCGGTTATGGGATTGAGTCTCAGGATGCCATGGTCTGCAGGGGTAGGATGAGGGGTACACGGTGGTGGGGAGCTCTTGTGGATCCCTGCAGAGGGATATGGGGCTGGAAGGAGGGTGGCTTGGAGGACCCACGTGAGCCAGCATGGCTGAGAAGGAAGACACCCCCCGCGGCTGTCCCAGTGGCTCACCTGCCTGTCCTCCAGGTGAGCTTCACCAGTCTCCTCTCTGCAGCCGCAGGATGCAGCCCCACGGCCTTCCTGTTCCTGCCACCCTTCCTGGTCAGCGCAGGCTCCCGGAGCAAACGCCACCTCTCCCCTCTGCAAGGAGACAGTGGGGTCGTGCTAGCTGGGCTCGGCCCCTTGCTGCTGGGATGGAAGCCTGGTCCTTGCCTAGCCCCCTCCCCCCCCCCCAGCTGTGTATTATCTCCCCATGGGAGCAGTTTGGTGCTAAGGGTAAGGGAGCCCCTCTCCACGTGCCCAGGCAGGAGACCCCCCACTTCGGGCTTGCATGCAGTTCTCTGGGCAATCACAGCGTGGGGTCTAGTGCCTAGCGCAGGGGAGTGGGAGCCAGGACTCCTGGGTTCTATTCCTGGTCTGGACTTGCTGAGTGAGCTTGGGCAAGTCCCGTCCCGCTCAGTAAACTGGGTCTGGCGCTAGCTACCCCCGGGGTGAGGCTTAGCTGAGTGTCTGCAAAACCCTCTGAGATCCCTGGGTGGAAGGTAGGAGAGATGGGCAGAGGGTTACTGTGGCTGGCTGCTGGAGTTTTCCCTGATCCCCAGCCCTGTGCTCTCCGTTTCTCGTCCCCCTTCTGTTCCGCCTCCCCTGGCCCCAGCCGAGATGCAGGATCTGGGGCGCTGCAGGGGGCTGGCCGAGAGCAGGCAGCGCTGGGTTTGACATCTCAAGGATCCCTGGGGTGTCAGGTTCAACCCCAGCAGGGGCAGCTCAGCCTGATCTCTGTGAACTCTGCGGGGGTTTGGCTGAGGCCTTACAATGCAAGACTGTCCCCTCGGCATGTCACCAAAGTCCCCCTGGCACTTCTAGCTGTGTGTGTCCCGCCTCCCCCAAAGGCATCACCTCATGTGCCCCCAAGCACCCTGCTACGTGTGCAGGGCTACTCCCGGAAGGGGCCCTGGGGCCTGGGGAGGGACCTGGCTTGTCTGTGCTAAAGCTCTTTAGGGGGTGAAGCTGCAACGGGGGTCTCCAAGCAGCCTGGGTGGGCTCCGTGGGGTTCACTTACTCGCTGGGCGAGGCAGGCGCATCCCCCTGCAGCTCCTTGCGCAGAGACTGCAGCGCCTGAGCGATCAGCTGGTGGTTCTGGCTGGTCGTGGTCTCCTGGAGTCGCTGCAGGAGCAGGCGGGTGGGGAGCTGGATGTCTGGGGAGCGCTCTGGCCTCAGGAGGCTGCCAGCTCCAGCCTGGGTGAGAAAAAGAGAGGGAGAAGCGAGACCTGTAAGATGTGCACCCCCACCTCACACCTGCACGGACTCACTGCAACCGGAGGCCCCATGGTGGCCGCGTTCCAACATCCCTAAGCAGATCCAGTGGGTTTGTGTTGGGGGGAGGTTGGGGGCACCCCCCACTGCTCCTTTTAAGGCCCCTTCGTTCATCCCTTCCTCGTGGAAAATCGCATGCCTGGGCTTGGTACAAATTGCTGCAGGGCTTTGTTTGGCTGGGCCTGGTCTTCTGGGGCTGGTGGCCACAGGGCAGAGCGGAGGGAGCAGCAGGCACTGGCACTCACCATCTCTGCTGAGCTGCTCCGCTCGGGGGGCGGCAGCGGCTCCGCTGGCTCTGGTTGGAGGCTTATCTTCGGGAAGGACACTGGAGCCGGGGGCTCCCGCCTCGGAGCAGCCCGGCGGGCGAGCGCGCTGTCTCTCGGAGCCTGCGGCTGGCGAAGGTGCGGCTCATGCGCCGCGGCAGCCTGGCCGCTGTCTCTGGGCTGGGCTGCTATGGGAGGCAGAGAGGGGACCCGGTGAGTCTGATCTTCTACGGCGCTGGCTCCACCTCTGCTGTCGCGGCCTCCCCTGCTGGGCTGTCCACACTCCCGGGGAGAGCTCCCAGCGCTACGGACACTCCTCGTCTCTGAACGCCCCTCCCAAGAGTCCCAGGGCTCCATAACGTTCTCCAGGACGGGACGAAGGTCGACCAAGATCTTCCTGAGCTTGGGCTTCTCCCTGCTGGCTGCATCCCTGGGCACCTGTGGAGCAGACAGGGCCTCTGCAGGAGTCTTTGAAGTGCTGCAGCTGGTTGGAGAAGACCCTGTTCCTCCTCTCCTGTGTTCAAGGATGGGGGCCGTGGCCCGAGGAGCTAGCTTCTTTCTCTCTTTCCGCCTGCCCGTCCTGTGCCCCCTACCAGAGGAGTCTGCCACCTGCCCCGGGGGCCCAGCTGATCTCCAGGCTTCTCTTGCCTTCACCAGTGGGAGGTCTGGAATTAAAGAGGAAAGCTGAACATTGCCCATCTTTGCCCAGAACCCAGGCTCTCAGCCATGCCTGGTGCCAGCTCCCCTTGAAGGAAGCAATTTGGGTGGGTTATTTTTAAATCCCTCTTCTCAGAAGTGTGAGTGCCACGGCCCAGGGAAGGCGCTTCCCGCTCCCTGTTAATCTCAGCTGTGTCTGTGCCCTGACATCACACCCAGATGGGAGCAGAGCCTGGCTTCGGCTGGCTCCTCCAGCAGCTGCCCAGCCCCCCGCCCCCCGAACCCCACGCTTCGAGGTGGATGCAATGCTCTTCTTCGCTTCCCTGTGCTATACAATAGCTGTGCAGCTGTTAAACAGCTACAGTGTCCCACCCCAGAGGAGGCTGCATTTCGATATCTATGCACACACACACGGTTTACCTGTAAGGTCCTTTGGAATCATTCAGGCTTGCCGGGGATGGGGGTTATACCTGAGCCGTACCTTCCAGCGGCGGCTGGCATGGGGGGAGGTGGAACACCAGGTCCGTCCACATGATGGGTGGTAACTTCTGCTGAGCTCTTCCCCTCTTCTGGTGGCCCAAGCCCATTTGTAGTGTGGCTTTGTTCTCCTGCCCTGGAGGAAGGCAGGACTTTCTTTGGCAGAGGTGGTACTGGTGGAGGGGGAACTAAAACAGAGGGGGAAGGGGTTTAGGCCAAAGGAGGGAAGATGGAGAGAGCTGCTGCCGGAGGAGGAGGACGTGGCTGGCAGCTCATGGAGGCAGGTCGGAGGTTCCCAGCATGGGCCGTGCCCTGGTGCCTCTCCTCTGGGCAGATCCATCCACCTGCCCCCTGGAATCGGTCTGCGCCCTGGAGTGCCTGTGGCCCCGTCACCAGTGAACCGCCTGCCCCAGCGGCTGGATGCCAGCCATTGTTCCAGCCCAGCCTGCCCCCTGCTCTGTGCCGACTCGGAGAGTAACCAAGCAATGAACGGAGCCCGAGGACCCAGCCAGCTCATCCACCAAAGAGCCAGCTTCAGTCCCAATCCTGGCCCAGCCTGCCTGCTGCAGGGGGTGGGGCGGGGCCCAGGCGGGCACCTCTTAAGGTGGAATTGCTCACATGGGCCAGTGCCAAGGGTTTTACTAGAATGACTCAGGCACGAGGCTTCTACTTCTGGCTCCCTGTTCTCGTTCCTCCGCCTGTAACCCCCTCCCCCAACACACCCTGCATCCCTGCACCCTACTGAGCACCCCCTGCACCATGGGCCCTTTCCCGGATTGCCACTTGGGCTGCACCTGGTGCCCATTCTCTTAGCCGACCCAATCACCCAGCACGGTGCACGCCAGCCTGTCTAGTGAAGAGCTAGGGAGGTCAGTCACATTATCCCCATTTTACAGATGGGGAAACTGAGGCACCAAGCGGGGGGGGGGGGGGGCTGGGACTTACCCGAGGCAGAACTGTGGGAGACTCAAGAATAGAACCCAAGTCTCCCAACCCAGTGCTTTAACGACTAGACCACACTGCCTCTCTCTCAGGACAGCCTCCATCCCTTTCCCCATGACCCCCAAACCTCCCACTCCCTAGCCCTTATTCCGCTATTCTCCCTGCCCCCACGCTAATGATGCCCTCTTATGCTCCCTCACTTGCAGCACCCCCCCCCCCCGTAGCTGCCTCATACTGGTATTTATTAGCATTAGATTTACAGTAGTTTCTAGAGGCCATGGCCCCGTTATGCTCGGCGCTGGACGTATGGCCAGCAGGGAGCCGTGCTCCTCCCTGGAGAGCTTGCAGGCTGTGTGTGAGCCTATGGCCAGCAGGTGGATAACACATATGGGGGGGAACCGCTGGACACCAGGAGATGCCCCTCGCTGGGATCAGCACCGGCTGCAGCAAACCAGCTGCCGCAGCAAGGGTGAGGATATTGTTTTTGCAAAGGTCAAGGAGGTATTTGCTTTGATCAGGGGCCCAATATAGCCAATAGGCTTCTGAGCCTCTGGACAATATAATAGTTAAGAGGACTTTGGTGTCCAGGAGCAGCCAGGCCGATGCTGGTCTGTATTGGTGACAGGCGGGGCAGGGTCTCACTGCCTCCTTGGAAAGGTTGGCCATAGACTTTGTGACTTTGTGGGGCACGTTCCCACCCGGCCGATGGGCTCGCGTGCAGAGGGGCTCTTTGGGGCAGGGCGTGAGGGGCCCCGGAACACCAATCTGGCTTTTGTGGGGGGAGCTGGAGCGGCGTCCGGGTGCATCAGCTAATGGTCAAGGCCTGGCGCAGCGTGTGATGGGGCAGCCATCCGGCACTGCTTTGGGGGGTGGGATCCCCGTGTCTGCAGGCACCTGGATGAACAGACCTTCACCGGGGCTTTCTTCCTGCCCTCCATGGGCTGCTCTGCCCACCCTCTGCGGGGCTCCACCTTAGCTGAGCACCCCCAGGCTTGACTGGAGCTCAAAGGCCACGGCACCAGTAGCAACACAAACAGCCTGGATCAACAAAGTGCTCTGGCGCGGGCCTCCTACCACGCCCCAGGGCAGGGCGACGTGCAGCCACACGCCTTGGCTTCAGCCCATCCTTGCTTTCAATATGGCAGCCCGCTTCTGCAGTAGGGTCACATGGCTGTCGCTCCCAGAACGCCCCGGGAGGTTGTCCTCAGCGTAGGCTCTTGAGGCCAACAGGGAGTCGTCGGCAGGGACGACTGTCCTCGCTCAGGGCTTGTGTTGTAGTCGTAAAATTTTATGTTGGTATTTTGTATCATTTGAAATAAAAAAATAATAACGTAGCATGTATTAAATGTATTGGTGTATGATTTAATTATATCCTGCCAGCCACCCTCTTTAAATAGCAAAAAGGAATGGCCTAAATGGGCCATTTGGTAAAGATGCATCGGCCGGAATCTGTGTCTGGGCTGATTTCAAGGCAGTAACAGACGTTTTTACAGTCCCTGCTTTGTTGTAGGTTCAGCATTTTAAAATCAGTCAAAGAATGCCATGCTGGTTTTCTTGTGCATTGCAACTTGATGGGCCTGTTTAAAATGTTCTGTGTAAATTAATCCTGTTGTGTGTGTAAATAAGGAATGTGTGTGTAAAAAAGTAAGTGTGAAAGCCATCGCTGAACCAGATGTACAAGAAAAAAAAACAGAAACAGACACGAGGGCTCCAGGAGGCTGCAATACGCCCCCTATTAAAATGTCAGAAAAGGGCAAATTGACAACTCTAAAAATAAAACAGGCTCCTATCACTAGGACCAAAGTAGCTGTAATAACAAATAAAAACAATTTTAAAAAAACCAAGCACTCGTCAAACAACAACTAATCGCAGCATAACGGTGCAAAACTCATCAGTCCCAATAAAAAAAATCACTATATAAACAGGGGGCCTTGCCATGAAACGTTCGGTTCGTCCTGCCAAGACTTCCCCGGAGCATCATGTCATGACTGATGGCACCCGGGTGCTCCCTACCCGTGATCAACCAAGCTGGCCAGTAGATTGAGCCGGACTCTAGACTGGTAACTATAAAATTGTGTGTGTTAATTGTTGTATCTTCAATAAAAGGCGTATTGCTATAAAAACTCCACGGCCCACCTGTGCCACAACAACTGTTTTCTGCATATAAAAGCCAGGGCCAGCATTAGGGGGTAGCAAGCAGGGCAACTGCCTGGCGCCCATGTCACAGGGGGCCCTGCGAAGCTAAGTTGCTCAGCTTAAGCTTCAGCCCCGGGTGGCAGGACTTGGAGCCTCAGGTTTCCACCCCAGGTGGGGGGGGCTTCGGCTTTCTGCCCTGGGCCCCAACAGGTCTATTGGCGGCCCCCCTGAAACCTGCTCGCGGCCCCGCAAAGGGGTTCGAGACAATGGCATTTGGGCTCCCGCTTCATTTCGACGGCTAGATTTTGCTTTGAGGGAATGAGGCCCAGAAGAGTGTGCTGTGGGGTGAACCCGTCAAGCCAGATCGCACAGATTGCTTCAAAAGCATGTAGTGGTTATTTATGAAAGGGCTAAAACAAGTTACAATTATTTTGCTGAAGGGTTTGAAAGTTATTCCCAGGTCACCTCACCAAGGGCAGTTGGTTCTTCTGGGGCTTGTGACTGAAAGGAGCAGCAAGGCCAGACTTCTTGCAGACAGCATATTGGGCACAGCTCTCTGTCAGGACCAGGTGGGATGTTGAGTTGCAGCAGAGAACCACCTGGTCCTCACTGGAGCTCGGAACGGCTCCGTAGTTGCAAGGCGCCTTTCCACAGTTGCCAGTGCCGAGCCACTGAGTTCTTTGTCACGTATGTCAAAGGACCAGAAAGAGGTCTTGAGAACCACTGTTTAGTGCACCAAGGTGGGATGAGGACACAGTGAGAATCAGCTGCGGTGAAGCAGAGAAAGCCACCTGGCCAAGCATGGGAAGGGCCCATATATCAATGATTTATTCACAAGCAGAGTTTAATTAAGGGGAGCAAGAGCTTTGAGGTGTCAACAGAGGTGGTTTTTCCTGCTGCCCCACCCCCCTCGGCAGGGCACCTCCTGTTTCACGGCTGGGTGGGGGTACTGGCCCTTGGCCAGCTGCCCTTTCCCAGGCCCCTCAGACAGCTGGAGTTAATCATCCCACAGACCACACCCAGCCCAAGGAGCTGCAGTGGCTGATTTAGGGATGGGGCGGCCTCCCTGGGAACCTCAAGCGTAATCGAGTGGTTAATGCCAGCACCCCCTGTCACATTTCGCTGCTGAAAGGGGGCTTGGCTGTAACCTGGCACTTTGTGATTTGCATCTAGCCAGAGTGCTGAAGTCAGCTGTGATCCGAGATACAGCTCCCAGGATCAGGGAGTTTAACCAGACATGGAAGGCAGTAGTTTGACCAGACATAGACCTGGGGGGGAAGTTTAAACAGATGTGGATTCTGGAGGGGGGGAGTTAGCCAGGCGCAGGGGGGGGGGCACGATGCTGGGTTCTTTAAATGCCTCTGGGGCCACCAGGGATGGGATGATCCTGGCAGGGACCCATCTCACGGGGGGGATTGCGACGTTAATCCATTGCTGTGTGTGGTGTGCTGGGGGCCCTGGGAAGCCTGTTTTAACAAGGGGCCAGAAGCAGTCGCTAAGCAGCCTGAGTGATTTTTAATTTGTGGGCTGGGCACCAGAGCCCTGGATGGGTTCCAAACGCTGAATGAAAAAATACAGGCGTTGCTGGGACTTAAACTGATAACTCTGCCAGATAACAACAACCACAGCTAGGCGCTGGTGTGTTGCCCGGTGGGCGTCTCTGCTCCTTGTTGGCTGCTGCTCAGCTCGGGGTAAAGCATTGCTTCCTCCCCGGGCGCCTGTATTTATACAACATCCTCCTCACACAGCTCCTGCACCGCTGCATATGGGCCCAGCAGGGCTCTCCCAGTGTCTTTGCCAACAGTGCCACGTTTTCTGTGTTGGTTGTAGGGCCATGTTGCTGTGCTACTGGTGGGCACCAGACCATGGCCCAAGCGCCAGTCGTTTTAGCCACTGGGACAGCGGAGCGTATGAGCAAGCAGTAAATATGCTGGCAGCATCTTGGCTAAATTTGGGCTTCCTGCCGCTGCCGCTGAACCAGCGCGAGCAGCCACTGGGGAACGTGTTTGGGAACATTCCCTAGCGTCGGTAAGGGCAGCTGTGGCGTAGGAGCGTGGAGCACCCATTCTGTTTGCCAAGCCAACACCTTGTCCCAGCCTCTATTTGTCAGAGGGTGGAGATGGATGGCAGGAGAGAGATCACTTGATCATTACCTGTTGGGTTCACTCCCTCTGGGGCACCTGGCATTGGCCACTGTCGGCAGACAGGATACTGGGCTAGATGGCCCATTGGTCTGCCCCAGTATGGCCTTATAACGGTGCGGTGGCTGGGCGGACCTCTTAACGATGCCCATGGTGCGACTTTCCCCGTGTATCCCCACGCCCTCTGTGCTGAGCTCCGGATGGAACAAGGTTCCCAGAGGCCAAACCTGGGTAGAGCCCAGCCAGGCGTCCACCAAAAATATGGAACGCTTCACGAATTTGCGTGTCATCCTTGCGCAGGGGCCATGCTAATCTTCTCTGTATCGTTCCAATTTTAGTATATGTGCTGCCGAAGCGAGCACAAATGTACGTGGGACCAAACTGCTATTTAAACCTCCATAAACATAAAGTTTTATATATTAGGGTGAACAACGTTGTGGCTACAGAGAGATGTATTCATAATTAGAGAAAGCAAAAAACATCGTCTGACACGTTGGGTGGCGCTTTTTTATGTTTATCCTCGTAAATCCTTTTAATTTTTGTACCAGTCTCATGTCGCGGTGCATGATGGGAACCAGAGCGGCCCTCCTGATGTGAATATTCAAATGAGGCTGGAAAGGCCCGGCCTCTCTCACCCGCCACCGTCCCAGCGTTCCCTATTAAGCAGCCGCTCTTGGGCCTCGCGCGCTCGTTGTCGCTTAGTCGCGTCCGGGCCGGGACAGGAGGGGGAAGAAGATGGCGGCGGCGGCGGCTCTGGCCCAGGGGCAGTGAGAAGCGGAGCGTGGCCGGGCGCGCGAGGAGGCCCCTGGGCACGGCGAGGGAGGCAGGGCGGAGCGGGGCCCCCATGGCCGCGGGGCCGGCCCAGGAGCCGCGTCGCCCCACGGGCCTGCCCCGGCCCCGCCGCGGCTGGTAGCGCGGCCCCAGCGCCCCCCGCCCGGGGCTCACGGAGCGGCCCGCCGGACGCGCCCCCGAGCCTGCCGCGAGAAGGGCTCCCGCCCGGCCTGAGCGCCCCCCCCCGGGGGGCTGAGTCCCTCCCCGCGGTCCCTCCCCCTAGGGGCAGCCCCCCAACCCCCAGGGGACCGACTGCCCCCCGCATCCTGCAGGGGACCAGGGCTCCTGCCCCAAGGGGTAGCCTAGTGACCCCCGTCCCGTCCCCAAGGGGTCACCCCCCAATTACTTTCCCGGGGCACCCCCCCCGCGACTGTGCCTCGGTGTAAGCCTCCTGGGGGTAGCCCTCGAGCCCCTCCCTCCCCCTTACAGAAACAGCAGCGATTCCCCTCTGGCATATCGCCCCCAGGTCCCTCTGCCGGGCGTCCCATTCCCCCCTGCAAAGGGGGCACTGAACCCCCCACCCCCGAAGGGAAACTGCGTTAGACTTAGGGAGGGTAGAAACTCCCCCTAAGGGGCACAGCAGCCTTTTTCCTCCCACCCCACCGAAAGGGCTAAACTCAGGGGGACAGAGCCCCACCAAAGCTCTCTTCCCGAGAAGAAAGTAGCCTCTCCCACTGAAGCTCCTGCAGGGGAGGCAGGCCTTCAAGTTCTTGCACACTAACCGCCTAGCTCCCCCACCCCCAGAGGATCAGGATGTCGGAGAACCAGCCCAATGCGAACAATCACCATCACCCCGTGAACAACAACGGGGGTGGTGGGGCTGCCGGGGGAAACAACCGGGGGGTACGGAACCCCAACCTCAACCAGAACCCCCTGATTAATGTGCGCGATCGCCTCTTCCATGCCCTTTTCTTCAAGATGGCTGTAACCTATGCCCGCCTCTTCCCACCCTCGTTCCGCCGCATCTTCGAGTTCTTCGTCCTTCTCAAGGTGAGGGGCAGGGCTACTTATGTATAAAGTGGAGGGACTTTCTCCATCCATTCTTCACCCCCAAGTGCAGTTCAATCAAGTTGCTTCCAAACAATTCTTACCCCCCAGGAAAGACTTGCTGCTACCCTAGGATCAGTCACCTAACTCCACCTATACTAGCCAGAGATACTGTCCCACTAGGCAGGTGTATTTTTCTATTCATTAGGAAGGGATGAACCATTGTGATCGTTATTACACACTGCAGCTGGGAGCATGCCTCCGAGTCTTGGTAGAGAGCTGCGCTAGCTCTGCTCAAGCTAGGCACCGTGGTGTGTCTGTTGCATCGTAGGCCATGGCATAGGTTAGCCACCCAAATACAAACCCGCCCAACCCTCTAGGTCTGAACTCAGGTGGTTAGTCCCTGTGCTGCAGTGTCCACACTGATATTTTTAGCATGCTAGCTAGAGTGGCGTTAGTGTGAGTCTGCCTACCTGGGCTCAGAGGCTCGCTTCGAGCTGCAGTATGTGTGCCCTTTAGGGTCCCTTTAATAAATTGAAAGGTTTGTGAGGGCATTTTCCTGTATTCTTACATTCATAGAATCATGGCAGTTAGAAATGGAGAAGTCCTGTAGATTCAGTCTGCTTCCCTGCTGATGCAGCATTGTCTCTTACAGTCTGTGCTTCTGTGCTTTGTTTTAGTTTTTAATGACTCGACAACAGTGGCTGCCAACATTCCCCAGGAGAGTTACTGGCTTATCTGTCACATTCTAACCTCATGTATGAGGAAAAGGAGTAACTCAACAAATCTCGGACTAAATAGTCTCTCTCCCCAAATGCCTCCATATTTTTCTCTCTCTGGGCAAAAGCTTGTGTGAATAGATTTTAAAACCTTATATCGGTTTGGGAGTCTTTCCTTGTGCTGCTGAGATTCTATTGTGTCCTCTTGTTAACAGTTCCTAGATTTAAACTTTTGACTTATTCTAGCAAAGTGGTTTATTGAAGCCAGAGGGATGGGAAACACTGTCTTATCGTTTTGTCAAAGTTAAATCTGGAAGGAATATTCCTGGATGTGTACACATGATTCCCCTCCTCCCCCCAGTATAACGCCCACTACCTCAAAATTGGATAGTGCATCTCATTGAGCTCCACAGTACAGGATACAGATTTGGGGCGGGGGGGGGCGGCTTTGGTCTGTGAAGAACTCTGAGCAATGGTGCACTGGATAGCCTCTGTGCTTGGTAGTGGGGTAGTAAATCTTTCATATCTAGGTCACTGGTTGTAGTCCATCCTAGATTGGTAGGCTAACATGTACCGCCTTCTGATGGTTGTGTGGCCAATGTGAAATGATTTGGTGTTTTCAACCTGGTTTCTGGAAAGACAGTTGTGGATAGAAATAGGTGTTGTCCACATTAGGAAAAGGTGAGGGGAGGAGAGTTTATCATGTGTTAGAAAACACTGCTTACCTCAGCCTGCTAAGTGTGAAAACTACAGACTACTTTGTCCTCTTGTCTGCACTTTTTGGTACCTTTACGCAACCACAGCTGGTATTGATTGGTCTCCCTTGTGGGCCGTCTCTGCAGAGAGGCCACAGTTTAAATAGGCCATAGAGGCTGATCTCCTCTCACTCCTCAAAGTTGCAGATCGGAAATGAGGCACGTTAGTGAGATCTGGGTAGGGACGTGCTGTTACTGTCTACGCTCATGTTTTTCACCAGTACTAAATGTAAAAAATTTCACAAAAAATGATTAGTTTCTAAGAGACAGCAATGTACTTACATTATAGTAGCATTAGTCACTTTAAAAAGAAGGAAACAAATAGGACAGTATTGTCAAGTATAAAACAATGCCTATTTCATCATGACAGAATGACCTTAATATGCTAATAGTACCCTTTCACTCAGCATCTTTAGTTGTTGTTCTTGGAAATGGCCAGGCTTTTTAACTTTTCCTTTTCTAGAACTAACTGAAGGCATGCTTAAAAACTTGAAATGGGATGGGACCACCAGACTACATTGAATGAGTTGTAGCCAAGCGAATAGTGTCTGTTGCAGAGCTCTGGGTAGCTGAATTAGCCATGCATACATGTGCAGAACAACCTACTTTTATCTTAGGAGTGAGTTTAAAAAGAAGTCTTAAGTTGTCAGGTAGAAAACAGGGACTCTGGGACAAGTGGCATACATAAGAGTGCTTTAACTAATTGACCAGATTTCAAGCAGATGTTCTTTTAAGTAGGGACATAGTGTGATGCTGGCTGTCTCTAGTGCTAAACAGTCTGGGTATAGATCTAAGGCATGATCCTGCCATTTATCGTGTAGGGGTGAATTCCTGTACAGAGCTCCTTCAATTGTCGAGATTTACATGCATGTATTGAGTTGCAGAAGCAGTGTCTAGGTGAGCTTTGGTATTTATTAACTTCTGCCTTATCTATTGGTCCCTTGTAGCTGAAGATGTCTTCGTACAGCTCAGCTTCTTAATCAAATCTGCGGTGTAGCTGCCTAGCTTTGCCAGTCTGTTTACTCCTGCTGAGGAGGTCAGGGATAATGAGTAACTAGAACTAGTTGTGTTACACAATGATCAGGCACTTTAAGGAAGTTGGAGAACGAACAACCCCTAAAACTCAGCCATGGTGCTGTATTCTAGATGCTCGCTGTTCTTGGTGGAGAACTGCACTTCAAGCTATTGAATGTATTTGTTAACATCACCCTGGATTGTTCCCCAAAATAAGGTGGTAAAAACCCATTAGTCTGTAGTGATATCACTTTCTTCTGCTAAGTATCGGGGTAGCCGTGGTAGCCTGTATCCACAAAAACGACGAGGAGTCCGGTGGCACCTTAAAGACGAACAGATTTATTTGGGCATAAGCTTTCAGGGGTAAAAAACCTACTTTTTTAGGTGCATTTGAAGAAGTGGGTTTTTTACCCACGAAAGCTTATGCCCAAATAAATCTGTTAGTCTTTAAGGTGCCACCGGACTCCTAGTTGTTTCTTGTTAATTAATACTGACATTAGTCCCCTTGAATGAAAACTGAAACCCTCTATAGTTTTCAATATAATGTAGATCACTGAAAAGTGCCCTATTGAGAAATGGTAGTTTAGTATTCCTAATCTACAGTGAACATGCTGGGAATAAGAGGAATTTTAGACTGGAGAACTACTTGCGTCTGTGCTGCATAACGGGGTGTTCAAAGTGCATGGCATTCATATTGGGACCCTGGATCATTTTAGGATCTAGCTTAGGGATACGGTCTCACAAATCGAGAGCTGAGATCCTTTCTGATGCTAGCTGTCAAAGGTGTTTGGGGGTGAAAGATTCTGCCTGGGAATCATGGAGGACAGGAGCCATGCTTTCTGTTAAGTTGAAAAACTGATTGCTGCAGGTTGTAGAATGTACAGGGAGATTGCTCGCTGCGCTCACTTGCATGTCAGCCCCAAGAACGCTGCTTCGATTAATTTTCAATCACTTTATTGCCACATTATGATGTCGAAGCTCATGCAGAACGTTGAGGTTCTGAATATAGGGCTGATGACATGGTAGTAGCAGGGTTTAATGCTATTGTTCTCCCTTTCTGATTTGGTGAGAGGTTGCCTGTCTCGAGGCTATTTGTGCCTCTTATGCCTCCATAAAGTTATGCAGTCTTTCTTGTGCTTTAATGGGAAGTATTTGTTATTCCTAATAGTTTGGGGAAGTATTTTGTATGGTGAAGAGAAAATTGTCTGTTTCGGTTTCTCCTCCATCAAAATGATTGAGTTAGGCCTCTTTTGGCTTTCCAGCATGGCTTAGGTCTTTCAGTCTGATGGCCGACTGCTGAATTTGGTAAGGGTTCGCCTGTGTTTTGGGCATTTGATCTGTAGAGTTAGTGTGCAGGGATTCATAGAAATGTAGCTTGTATATTTTGTTCTATGCTTTCCAGCAGGACACCCGTTGTGCTTCACACCAATGCTGGTGTCTGAGCTCTGGGCACAAACTGAAAGGTTTGAGCAGGTCTTGTGGCTGGATGAAGTTGTGTGCGCTTTCTTTGATGTTTTTTTCCTCTCACTATTAGTTATCTTTGTGCCCAAAGGCCCCAGTTGGGATTGGGTCCCCATCGTGTGGGGTGGAGACAACCCCTGTTCTGGAGAGTTCAGTCTTATTCTTGATTGGAAGGAGACATTACTAAATCTGATGCTAGTACCTACCTGATTGAACAGAGACTGGGGCCTGGTCTGCACTTAAAATTTAGGTTGGCATACTACTTGTGTAAAATCCACACCCCTGCACAACATAGCTATTGTGATTTAACTTTCAGTATAGACATAGCTAAGTCAGTGGAAGATGCTTCTGTTTACCTATCTCCTGTCACTCGGGGAGGTGGTGTTTCTACACTTAACTGAAAAAACCCTGACATAGCGTAGATACAGCCTACACTGACGGGGTTATGCCAGCATAGTTATGGCTTTGTGGTTATGCTGGTATGGTCCACGCAGCGCGGACGTAGCCTGCATGTAGGCATCTCTTGACTTTTTCTAACCTTTCCTACCTGAGCTCAAGTTGCTTTTCCTGTTTGGTCAGTTAACCTTGTAACAAATCAAAGGAATGCTTGTTTTAAGTGAACTTTGCCAGCATAGATCTCCGGTTACTAAAGACAGTATATTGGCTTTCTAAAATAGAGAGAATTCAGTGGAAAGAAAACTGCAAATGATCTGGAAATACTGTCTCTAAAGCTAAAGCTGTACCATTTATCATCTCACTTAGCAGGTCTTGTATAAATGAAACCAATAGGTTCATCCGCCTTTAAAGAAAGATCATTAAGGCCTTGTCTATGCTGAGATCTGCAACTATGCTCTAACTACTCAAGAGGGCCACTAGTTTTATACATGACTCTAGAAAGGTTTGGAGCGGGTTGTAAAATCTCTGTGTAAACAAGACTAAAGTGGCCCCAACTTTCCCCTTAATTTTGGTTTCCTTCAACAGTGGACATGTAGGATTAGAGAGACTGTCTTTCATTATCCATGCAGTGAATTCCCCCAGTAACTAGCGGCCTAGGTAAATGAAGTTCAGGAAGAATCTGGTTAAGCTAGAGAAGGTAAGGTCTGGGGCAATCCTGCCTTTTCATATAGATCTTATATGGTGCTAAAAAAACCTCTGCCTGAAAACCCCAGCACGCAGTCCTCATGACACCATTGCTGTTGTCAAAGGCTGAAATGATATCCCGTGACACGTTTGCTAATGCTATCACCGATGTTATAGGACATAAGGAATATGCAGCCAGCATTTTGGGCCAATTCCTGGTCCCATTGAAGTCCATAGGAGCAGGATTTGTGCCTTGATGCATATGGGTAGAGTCTGCCAACACATGGAAAATTTTAACAAGTTTCTGGTTATTTTTAAAATTAACATTTTACAATTTCAAGTTTTATATAAACCAGTGCACAGATACAGATATACTTGTTTTATCTGGCCAACAGTCAAAAAAATTGCTTATGAAACATACTTTCCTACCTAATGCCAACCGTAAGGGTTTTATTTAAAAACAAAGAGACAGGCAAGAAACAATATTCAGGTTCAGAAACCTCAAGGAAATTTGTACAAAGATCTGAAATATGACGTTTCATAATTCAGTTAAATATACATATTTTGTGTGTGTGTGTGTGTGTATATATATATATATATATATATATATATATATATATATATATATATATATATACATACATACATACATACATACACATATTGTGAAAACTTCATCATACAATTATTGCACTTAAACGGCAAAAAAAAGAAACATTCTCTCCTAGATATAATGTTCCATGATCCAATAACTAGCTGCTCATGGGTGAAATTTCTTCCTAACTCCGAGAGAGACCGAGTGGGTGAGGTTAATATCTTCTATTGTACCAACTTATGTTGGTGAAAGAGACATGCTTTTGAGTTCCACAGAGCTCTTCCTTAGGTCATATCCTGGGACCAGCACGGCTACAACTCTGCAAACAACAATGAAAGATTCATAACTCTGGGCTGTTGGTGGTTGGCTTATATGCTATAAAATAAGGGTTGAGGTACCTTATACGTTTTTACTCTAACTAGCGCCATATGTGAGAGAGCCTCTAACCAGTGTAACTGCAGATCTGTTTCTTATCCACATAAATATCTATTCTTTTGGGGGTCTCACTGTGCTTTTTGCCTCTATCTTGAATTTTCTCAGAAAGTTGCTTAAATCATCTATTCCTCCTCCTTCCCCCCTCCTCCCCCCATTTAGCCCTCTAATGATGATCTAGGGTCATAGGAGGGAATCTTCTGGTCCCCCTTGTTAATGGCTTGTAAGAGTGTATCAGTACCTAGCCCCAAGACCACTCCTTGTTTCCTCCCAATGCTTTGAGTTGCAGTTAGAATAGTGGGAGAACTTTCCTGGAAGGTGGGGGAGGGGGTGTATGTTTAGTGCCTCTTCTGGACACCTCCTCTCCTTTTCTTTGCATCAGCTGTAGAAGGATAATCAAAGTGAATCTGTCAGTCTCTCCTCAGTTGGCCTGAGTTTTGGAGCTGTAGGGACCTTAAAAAGGGAACAAGCAACAAAAATATGACCATCAGATGATGTTTACAAAGAAGTAGTAAAGGTTTCTAGCTGCAGGCTTCTTCCTCAGCCCTTGTTGGTTTGGAATTCGTAGCGCTCCTTCTCAAATCCTGCTTCCTTCACCTCTGGTGAGATCAGGTGGCAGGGGGGCATTGGTAGGAACTGCGGCCGCTGGGGCTGTGGGGAGCCAGATAAAAATGAAACTCTCTTTAAGCTGGCAGTTTTCCTGTAATGAATACAACACACGCACCTTTCATGTCCAGGGAATGTCCCCAATTGGAGCATGTTTTTTCGGTGTAGTAGCTGTTTTGTGTTACCTGCTTTAATTTTGTACCAGCTCCCTGTTGACAGTCTTGGTGGCACCAAAATACAATCTAAAGGGGTTGGGTACTTTTTTTATTTTTTACTTTCAACTGTGTGTTAAATCCACAGAGGAAGTGCCCATGGAATAGACTCAGCATTGTTTGCCTCGTGCCCTCCCTGGAGAAGGTGATCCCATGGTGCAGAATTGCTGTTTAATATTGGGAAGGAACAAGGAACAGCCTTGGGGCTGGGTGTAGATGCGTTTATAGATATTTTAAAGCTGGATCAGAAATTAGATCTCATGGTTGCCGAGAAACGCTTGGAAATGTATGCTGATTTGCACCTTACAGGCTCAAAGCCCAGAAGGCAAATAAGAACCCAACATATATTTTAACATCATGATTTTGGGGCAGGTCTGACTCATTATTTTTGAGTACTTTTTGTCTTGGCAATAATGGGTACTGTCTGATCTAGACATCAAATAATCTAGATACTTCTACTGTTGAGGCTTTTTTAGCTCCCTTACAATAAAAGCACACAGCTGAACAGCAAGCTAAGGAATAACACCACATTTAAACAGCAGCCAAGCACCAAAGATAGTCTATTCCAGGAATCCTGAATACAAACTGTAGGCGCGTCCTGCATATGTAAGATACAGTAGGGGAGTTCTACCAAGCCAGAAATCAGAGACAGGCTAGTTGTATCTGGGAAGGTTTGTGTAGTCTGATACCTGTACTTGGTTCGCAGTCATGTTCTTACAGGATTTGATTGATCCTGGGATACCATCCCCATTCCTTTCATTACATTGTGTGGGGTAATGAAAATATGCAGTGCTTAGCACTCATCAAAGATGGTTTCTTAGTGAAACATATACCTGTAGCCCAATATATTCACCCTGGTAAATTCTGGGACTTTGCTGTTAATGGATCATTATTAGATTAAAAATTTTAATTTAAAAAAATGTCCTTATGCTCTTGTCAAAGCCCTAGTTTATTAAGGTTAAAAGTGTCTTTAAAAAAAAATTAGCTTACTTTTCACTGTTTAAGCTCCATTCAGCATGGGGCATGAAAACAGGCTGGTCAATTTCACTATCTAGTGATCTTTCACTAGTACAATTCTGCAGTGTTTTCTACAGGTAGAAAGGAGATGATTTTAAATTCAAACTCTGTCCTTGGAAACTTAAAAAAAATAAATCACAAGAACTAACAGAAAAGTTTAATGAAAGTCTTTGAAATAAGACCTAAAACTATCTGACTCTGTCCCTTTAAAACATTTCCGGTGACTGTCTCATGACTTGTGATATCTCCTGAGCAAAGGTTGTATGTTGGCACTAACCTAAGCAAGGACCTTGTCAATATTAAACTGAATTCTAGAGGCTTGGGAATAAATACATGAGAATTAATTACTAGAGTTACACTTTCTGGAACATTCTGTCCCAGTGGATTCATACAGTATATTCCCTCCACTGGAAACCAGTTTCTGGGTCAGAGTGGAAAGTCTAGTAAGGGATGGCTTGTTTGCCAACAAACAAGCATTTGAAAATGGCACAAGAGAGTGGGGTGAGGAGAGCCAAAGGTAAATGGGTGGTGTGCATTTTTTGGAAGATAGGTTACTTTTGGGGAAAACCAGGAAGTTAAACCTTGTGCTGGGGGGGAGGGATAGCTCAGTGGTTTGAGCATTGGCCTGCTAAACCCAGGATTGTGAGTTCAATCCTTGAGGGGGCCACTTAGGGATCTGGGGCAAAATCAGTACTTGGTCCTGCTAGTGAAGGCAGGGGGCTGGACTCGATGACCTTTCAAGGTCCCTTCCAGTTCTAGGAGATAGGATATCTCCATTCATTTTTTTTTTTCCCCAGAGGTATCCAGGACAGTTTCTTTCTCTGAAATGGACCTCTGCTGCCATATTAGATGGCTATTACAGCCCACTATCTGGTAACCATTATTGCCAACTCAGTTGCTAGTAGAACTGATATTGTGCCTCCTATTCAGAAAAGACTGGGCGCCTGATTCTCTACTGCCCTGCCCCTTTGTGCAAGCATTTACACCAGTGCAAAATGAATGTAAAATGCTACTATTTTGGGTCAGAATCTGGCCCTGGTTTTGTAACATTTTAGATCCCTGTAGCATGTGAACAAACCCAAACAATATACATACAAGTCTGCTGAAATACAGCTGCTTCTGGGGTGGCAGCCACTCAGCATACAGCACATTGTGCAACAAGTGTGTGAATGGGGAAGCTTTGGTCAGTGACACCAGGCCCAACTTCTACTCCTGTGAAAGGTATAATGGAGCCTCCACCCACAGCAGACAGGCCTCAGCTTTACAAGGTGTGACGAGAAAGGCTGATGCAGGTTCGTGGCAAAATACTCCCTGGATCGGCCTTGCCCAGCTGAAGAGATGAACTGGTTCCAGGAACTTTAGCTGTTAATATTTTGATGCTTAGACTGTCGAGACTGGGAAGCTTCAAAGATCTTGGCTATTTCTGTGTCTGTTGGCCCAAACACATCCAAGTATCTTACTGGTTAGCAAGAAACATCTATAAAGCATGTGAGTTTGTAAAAGTAGCAAATTTAAAGGGAGCGAACTTGTACTCACGATCTCTCCCTTGTTTCCTGCTGTTTCAGGCTCTCTTTGTGCTATTCATCCTGGCTTACATTCACATCGCCTTCTCCCGGTCGCCCATTAACTGCCTGGAGCACGTGCGGGATAAGTGGCCGCGCGATGGCATCCTGCGGGTGGAAATACAACGCAACTCCAGCCGAGCCCCCATCTTCCTGCAGTTCTGCGAGGTGGAGAAATTCCCGGGAATGGTGATTGAGTCTGTGCATGAGGAGGAGGAGGAGGAAGAGGAGGAAATGACCGTGGAGATGTTTGAAAACAGCTCTGTCAAGGTAAAGGTTAGCCATGTGCTCCCTGGGAAAGAGTTGGGGATGTTTTGTTTCCATGCTCCCTGCAAGAACTTTACAGATTGGCTTGGTGCCAGTGAAATATTCCTATGCCCCACCCTTGTCATACCCCCCTCATCATTTAAATTGAAAAAGAACCTCTGACCTCTCCAAATGCCACCTCAAGCAGAAACTTGTGTGACTAGAGTGGCCGGTAAATTCCATCTCCATTGACCCAGTGGGAGATGTGATTTCTAGAGCTGAAGGCCCATCGTGGAAAATGCCCCGCGCCAGCCCTTTCCCATTCAGCACATCTGTTGCATCACTTCTTTTGCAAGCTCTGAAAATCGCATTTGAAAATGGTGGGCAGGAGGGGGTTTGTTTAGAAGCAGACGGTGCATGCAGTGCTGTTAGGCATTCCTGGGGCTGCGCTATTGGATAGTTTGACTCAGATGCACAGGTGTTCTACATTTTCCTGAGCAGCGTCAATAACATTTTCTGCCTCTCCTTGGATCCCCCCTCACCACCGAGTGATGTGCACATCTGTTTGCGATAAGTGCTGTCCTCTTCCAGCACATCATGTATGTGTGAGGGTAATGTGATCTTCCCAAACTCAGACCAATAAAGCCTTTATCCCATGTCCTCATGTATTCCCCCTGTGTCATATATTACTGAGAAACTATTTTTAGGTATGTTTTAGAGGTTTTTAAATCACTGTATTGGGATTATTTCTTGTATCTCCCTGTCTGTAAAGCCTGGTGATGTTAGATGCCATGAGTAGGGCCCAGAAGGGAAAAGAAATTAAAACAAACAAATGGAAAATACCACCTGCAAAATAGCCTTTCTGTACCTAAAAATGCCTCTGCTTTAAAGTCTGAAACCATGGTCCCTTTCAGAGCTAGAGAGGAGTGCTGAGTCCCATGGTCTTGTAACTGGGCAGTGGGTCTTTGGGCCCTTAAACCAGAGAGCTGTATGTAGGTCATATGCCCGTTTCTAGTCGTGTGTCCAAGGGGAACTTGCATACTCAGGCAGGGGACCAGAGAGGAGATACTCAGGGTCAGGGAAAGGGCTCTCTGCAGCTGTCTGGCAGAAGTCCTGAGAGGAAGACACCTTCAGGAGCTGGTTGTGGGGAAGCCTCAACAGGGAGGCTTGTGAAAGGCCTGGAAGAAAAGAGCTAAACGGCTGTAGGGCAGTGAGACGGGTTTGGGTGGTGGCAACTTGCTCTGAATCTTTGTTAATCAAGAGAGCCCTGTGAAGAGAACTGGAGCTGTGCCTTTGTTTGCGACGTGACTTCCCCTTCCCCGGCTGATGGATCAGCTCGCCAGCTTGCGTGTCCCCTTTCCTGTGGTAGAAAGCTCTGTTTTTTTTAGTCTGCTGGGCTACAACACACCAGACTGAAAAGCTGAGACATTTTTAGGCACAGAAAAGCTGCTATTAGCCCAGGACTGAATCTTGGCCTTTCCAGGCTAGGGCTAGCTTTGTGGGGGAAATCAACACATAAAGGGATGGGAGAGAGATATTCCCTCTGGTGGGTTCAGATAAAAATATGGAAGCTGTTTGAAGCTCCAAAGGGATTTGGAGTGTTAAAATAAAACTTGGGGTGGTGGATTATGGTGATGCAGCCATAGGTATATAGATAAATTCAATGTACCTGTGCAGTTCATGGCATTTCTCCAATTTAGCAGTTGGCTATCACCTCCACATAGCTGGCTCACATACATGAATGCTAGTAACTAAATACAGTCTCTGTAACTTCACTCCCCTTACCCTCCTGGCTTTTAAAATCTTTAATCTGTGGGGCCCTTCACTTTGGGATCTCCTAGTCTGCTGTTCTGGTTTACTGGTGCAGCCACCTCAGGTTCAGAAATGTGATAAACAATGATTTTGTGCTGCCCTATCAACGTCTTGGCAGTTTGTTTGTCTGTGATCGAGTAGGCTGTTAACATTATGCAGCTCGTTCTGTCCTTGAAGTCTACTGGGACTCTGTCACGTGTAAGAGGGTAATTACCCTGAACACGCCAGGCGGTGTAGTCCCACAAGAACCCTGCGTCCAGCTCCAACAGCATTTCTCCCCATGCTTCCACCATTTTTTGTCAGTCCAAAGCTCTGTTTTAAGATGTTACTATGAATGCTTGCAAAGGTTGGGTTTTGTGTCTCTTTCCTCCTGGACTAGATGACCTCCTGAGATCCCTTCCAACCCTGATATTCTACGATTGATTCAGTGTTTGATTTGTTAACTGGATGGTGGAGGGGCTTGGAAGCTCAGAATCGAAATGAGCACTAATGCTACTTTCATTCCAATGGTTTTTCAACAGTTTGAGCTGGACATCGAGCCCAAGGTGTTTCTCAAGCCACCCCGGGCGAGCAGCACTGAGGCACTGACCCAGGTGACCCAGAACGAAAGCCAGGAGTTCTCGTTTAGCGAGGCGACCACTAAAGGTATGCAGCCTCTGAGTGAGACTGTGTCCGAGTTTGAGATGCTAGCCAGAGCAGGTAAAGACAACTTACACTGGTATCCATGTTCCCTCCTCCCCTTTCACCTGTATATCCTCCCTTTCACTCCTCTTGGCGTCTCGAGGCACTTGCATAATAACCTTTCCAGATGTCCCCCTTGCCTTCGAATGATGTGAAATTGACAAAGACTGACTTTGGTTCTGTAGAACTTTGCTCTTTGGCTGGAGGGCTGGGGAGGGAGCAGGCTTGTGCTGTGAAGTCTGCTGAAGCCTCTTGTCGCCAGTAATATCTGGATTGTTATGCTGATCCTCAAACTGTGGCAGGCCACACTGATAAAGCATCACAAGAATGGTTATACTAGAACAAACTGTTTGGTGTGGTATCATGTCTTTGACAGTGGCCAATGCCAGATGGGCCAAAAGAAGATGAACCAACCTCCCCTTCACCTTTCCCCCCCATAATTCACCTGAGCAACTGTGTTGTCTTGTTATCCTCTAGGGGAGATGCAAGAAAGTCCCGAGAGGGGTTGGAATCAGTAAATCCAATTTATAATACATATTCTTAATAGTACTAGTAGGGATTTTCTGATCCTTTGTCCAGGAATAGCTAACTTCTCCTGAAAGCATTTGTACTGATCCACTGATCTTAACCCTGGCAGATTGCGAGATACGGAGATGCTAAAATCACATCATTCAGAATACCCCATCTTGCTTTTATCTTCCCTACTTCAATTGCAACGTGATTTTAGCAGCTAATATCGTACACCTTTTAGAAAGAGACCATGGGTTTTTATCCCTTAAACTGCGATTCAAGGCATATGCTTTGGTTTCTGTCTGTACTAGATAGCTGTTAAAATCACATATGGGTTGAAGTAGGATCATGATAAATGGAATGACTTAATAGTTAGCGTATCTTGTTTACTGAAACGGATGTTTTATTTCACTGGAAAACTGGGATTCTTTGCTTTCCAGCAGTCCAAACCATTATTTCTAGCTATGAAGGATTGAGCGCTAACATTAAAATGTTCACTGTTCCCTTGATCTTGCAGTATTTATTTGGTGCTGGTCTACGATTGATTTAGTCCTGAACTTGTGTTGGTGATTAGGGGGTCATGACACTGCTTAAGACTTGGGAATGAAATATATATTGTATATATCACAGAGGTGTTTTTTTTTGGGGGGGGGGGCAATACCATCATTGAGGCCCGTGCAAAACTCCCCCATGTTATCTGTAGTGTACACTGAATAGGCTCTTCTGCTGAGTTCTCAATAGAAATAATCTGACGAGAGGAGAGAGAAATTAATAGGTGGTGCTGTCCACTTCTTTACAGTGTAATAACCAAGTGCATCTTGTCAAAAAGGTTTGTGGGAATGGAAATAGGACTCATTTCCCTCATCTTCTTCCTTCCCCACTTAAAGGGACACGGTTTAGTTCCCAACTTTTAATCTTTGTATAAGATACATTAAAATTGATATAGATGCTTTCATGATCTAAATGAAAGCAATTCTTGTGATGGGATTTAAACCCTTTGTCCGTGTTTGCAATTGTGCTACGAGTGAAAACCGAAAAGTAAAACTGACCAGTCTTCTTTCATCACCTACTGGGTGAAATGTAACAAGTAAACAAGTGGGAAGCTGCAAATCTATGTTGAAATTTCTCTTACATAATGTGTTGCTAGTAACTCAGGAAATGAAGTTACATTTCTTATATATGACTTTTAATCTGTGTTCCTTTAAAATATTTTCATCATGGGAAGCCTGACTCTCTCTTGGTCTGCCTCCTTTAGGAAGGAAGGAATACTATGACACTGTTCGGGGAAAAATCCTCTTTAAAGGGATTGGCTGCTCCTTAACAGGATTTTTCTGGTCTTGGGGCTGTCGCAGCAGACAATGTCTAGTTCAAACTCCCATTTAAGCAGGCAGTCATAACAATCATAAAGTGATGTGAAAAGGCTTTTTTTTTTTTTTAAATCTACTTCTTCCTCCTGCCTCTGGTTTTGGCCCTTCTGGAAGCAGCAGCAGTTCCTGTCTCCTGAGATGTTCTAAGTCTAGAGAAGTTAGTTGACTGTGGTTAGAACCAGCAGGTCCGACTGCAGCTGCGAAACCTAGGGAAACTTCAAAGCGCAGGAAAATGTTCAAAACTGTCTTCAAAGTACAATGCATTTAAGCTTTTTTTGGCCTCCAAAATATACATTTATAATTAATTTAACGGAGGCACGTGGTGTTGATCTTAAAGCACCGAGTTGGCATACGCTATTGAGTTGATTCAAGTTTGCATGAGTTGACGCAATATGATGTGCTAAATTAACCTTTGGGATAAGCAAATGTGGCAGCTATATGTATACCTTGTCCTTCCAAGAAAGCGGAGTAGTTTTGTCCCGTGTGGGGTGTCTACTTACCATTTATTGTAGTCAGAGTGACGGGGGTAGGAGAATATTCTTACAGCATTCCCAAAATGTGTAGAAAATGGAAGTTGCATAAATCTCCGCCATAGATTCCTTGGAGAACACACAGGTGTGTCTGTCCATCATTCTTTACACACATGTTGCAGTGTGAAGCGTCAAACCCTGATTACAACCGTGTGGATTGTAGCCTGATTTAGGGTGTACTGATCATATTAATTTGGATAATATGGGAATTTAATTTATTAATTTAATTTCTTATTTAATTTAATTTTATTTAATTAATATTAATAATACTAAATCACTAATATTAATAGTATGGGTTTTAGGCTCGCCAATCTGTTTGATCAGAAGATAAAAGTTCTTGTCCCGAATCAGGCTCCACAGAATTTACAAAGGACCCTCGGGGGTATGACAGGAAGCTCACACTAACACAGATATAGCCTTAAAGACTTTTTATTAAAATTAATAATAGTAAGTAAATGGTAAAATACCCAGAATTACAAAGTTACAATTGAATTACTGCTATTCAAAAGATACATATGATAATATAGTATTATATGCAACAAAGCTTTGGTTAATATACTCACACCCTTCCTTTATAACCTGGTGGTAAGAGACACGGGAACAGCCTTGCAGTTCAGGTTTCTTAATTCTTGAGTGAGGGATGCAGTGCTTAGAAGAAACTAATGCTATGAGCTATTAAAGTGAATGTAGGGTTTACTTGACTAACTTAAACTTAAAATCAAAACCTAATAAAGAATAAAACTTAAGGAAACCAAGCTTAGCCTAGTTCCTTTGAAACTTAAAGTTTAAGAAGAACAAGTATAGCCTACTAATAGTAGCAGTTATTGTAGATAGAGTGGAGGAAGTAAGTGAGAATAAGTAAGAAATGGAGTAAAGTGAGAAATGGAGATGGAGTGAGAATGGAGTACTCTATCGAGGTGGGTAACTTCTTTTATAGGGCAAGTGCCAGAAATTCTTCCTTTTATGCCCAAATTTCATTTCTCACCCACAGAAATGTTAGGGTACACTTACCCCATAGGCTAATATGTATGTGCGTATTGATGACAGGTATGTATGTATGCACATCAGTCTCTTGTGGTGTACTTGTTAAGTCTGTGGGTACAACACTGAAAACCCCCCTATGCCATTCTCCATTGTCTATTGGTCTAGATAAAAGGTCATAGACATAGGTGTGGGTACTTATTTAGGTATAGAATAAACAAGAAAGGTCAACTTTACTTTCTGGGTAAAAGGGCCCAATATAGATATGCCAACTTTGCTTTAGCTTAACGTACTGGTTTTTTGCCTCTAGGTCTCTTGCATTACAGCCAAACGTACTTTAATATAAGTTTATAAACGTAGTACAATACATCAAATACCTAGTGTGACAAAGTTCCTCCTCTATCTTGGTGGGTCCTGCGCTTATTGGCGGATTTTCTTGCCTCAGAGGTTCACCATGTGGGTTGGGGAACAGCCCAGAGACCTTCCCCTCTGGAAGAACCCACAGTCCAGGTCAATTGGGAGGTTTGGGGGGAACCCGGGCCCGCCCTCTACTCCGGGTTCCAGCCCAGGGCCCTGTGGACTGCAGCTGCATGACAGCTACAACTCCCTGGGCTACTTCCCCATGGCCTCCTCCAAACACCTTCCTTATTCTCACCACAGGACCTTCCTCCTGGTGTCTGATAACGCTTGTGCTCCTCAGTCCTCCAGCAGCACACCCTCTCAGCTCCTCGCACTCACACCACAAACTGAAGTGAGCTCCTTTTAAAACCCAGGTGCCCTGATTAGCCTGCCTTAATTGATTCTAGCAGCTTCTTCTTAATTGGCTCTAGGTGTCCTAATTGGCCTGCCTGCCTTAACTGGTTCTAGCAGGTTCCTGATTACTCTAGTGCAGCCCTTGCTCTGGTCACTCAGGGAACAGAAAACTACTCATCCAGTGACCAGTATATTTGCCCTCTACCAGACTCCTGTACCCCACTGGTCTGGGTCTGTGTCACTACACTATAAGAAAAGATATATGCAAGCAAGCAGGTTAGTTCTATAGGCTACACAATTTCCTGTTCCGCTGTGTTCAGATACCTCACGGACTGAGTGGGAAAGGGAAGCAATTTTAACTTGCTTTTTATCACCAGGAGATCAGTTCTCCTGTTCTGCAACCCACACAAACATGACTTCTGGTTTCAGTGCTTATATGATATGCAAAGGTTAATGACTTTCTGCCTGGGACTAATTGTTGGCTAATGTCCAAGTATTGGGGGTGAGGAGTGGAAGATTCCCACCAAAAAGACCCTCGCGTTGTGGTTGTTTGACCAAACTGATCCAGAGCTGTGTACGTTTCTTTGTATTCATTGATTTAATTGGCCTTAAAAGGGAAGTTCTTCGTAAAGATATTTAATTTTTGCCAAAAAACATCTTATATGGATTGATGTATTTTTGTTATCTGCTCTTTGGGGGTGAGTCATTTAGTTGTATAACGCAGTATACAGCCACATCCACTTATATTAGCTGCCTGTGAATGCTTGAAACATCCAAGTGATCTGTTTTTGACAAAAATATTCTGTTAAAATAATAAGGCTGTAGCACCTAGCACAAAAAAATTAAACCTGGGCAGCACTTTGCAGGGCCAAACAAATCCATATTTCCTGGCGTGAAGCCCTGTTAGGCCCATTGTAATCATGGGTTTATGTTGGCAGTCTGCTAGGAAATCTTCAACAGCTGAAGGAGGCCTGCATCCAAGAGGTCACTTGAGGACAGAGTAAGATTGAGAGGCTTCCATTCCTGCAGGCGCAGTGCCAGGAGCACAGGCGTTCTGAAGCCAACCTGTAAATCACATCAGATGTCTGCCATTGTAAATTGTTCCGCTTCTCACACTAAACACCGATTTGTCCTCTACCAGCAATCCGTTCTGTTCCAGGTCCCAGGCCTCCCCTGGGCCCAGCCTCACTCTTGATAGGAAACCTTCACAACTCTTACCGATCAGTTCTTGAAAACCTTGCTGTCTTATCTGTGGAAGGCAATTCTCTAAGCAGACTTGTTTCTAAATGGGATATCTTTCAAAGCTTTTCCTTAAGGCACTAGTGACTCTTGAGTGGGTAATGCTCATCTGTCACTTTTCTTATGAGAGAATGTGAATAAAAACAGGATCTTTTTTTTTTTTTTTTTTTTTTTTTTAAGGGTTTGTCTGCTCCTTGTCTGTAGCTGAAGTTATAAGCTGGTTGCTTTGGAAACTGAAGTCCTAGAGTATATTGTGACTTTAATAATACTTTGTCTTTCTGTAGTATCTTCAATTCATTGCTCTTAAAGCCCTTGACAGAGATAATCAGATCCAGCCTCACAGCCCCTCTTCCATACGGGTGGTGGTATCCTGCCTTCACAAATAGGGTAACAGAGGCCCAGAAGTGAAGGTCACAAAACCAAGTCAGCAAAAAGAATGAGGAGTACTTGTGGCACCTTAACACGGCTACCACTCTGAAACCAAAGCCAAGTCAGTGGCAGAACCGGGATTACCATTTGAGGAATGATTCCTCTTGGATGAGGAATGGAACGAGGGGCAGAAGCATGGTTCAGCACAGATCCAACAAACGTCCCGTGTCTGGGGGCCAGAGTGGGGAAAGAGAAAGACAGAACATGTTCTCATTAGGGCCTATGACATCCGTTCAAGTCCATTATTCCATGTGGTGTATAGTCTCCTGATTCCCTTTGCTGTGCCTTCCTGGTTTATTGTGCTTTGCTTCAGAGGAGGGTTCAAATCTGTGATCTTCAGAGACAGTGAGCTGGAGTTCTTCCATCTGCTTTCCCGTCTGTTGCTGAAGCCTGGTTACTAATGGTTTTGTTAAATTGGCCCCTATATTAGAGATTGGGAGAGTCTCATGGTCCAAACAGTAGTGACCTGCTGCTCTTACCATTTGATGGCCTGTGTGAAATGAGTTGATGGGGAGATGGTCACTTTCAAAAGACTAATACTAGCCCGACTGATGAGGCAGTTTGCGTAGAGACCACTAGGCATGAAGACGTCTACCTCCAGGTTGGAGTTGCAGCCTGTTGGTAGAATAACATGGGGAAGCCTTGCGCTGTTGCTGATCCTGCTTAGTTATCAAGGTAGTGGATGGGCTCCTTTTAAAAACCCCAGGCCTTGTAGGTAGGACTCCAGGAACCCAGGCTATAAACATGGCACCTTCCAATGCCCGAAGTCCAAAGTGAGTGGACACTTCCTTAGTGATGCTCCTGCTGAAGTGGTCAAGGGGATTCCCCCAAAGCCAACAGCTGATATCTACCCAGTACACCTCCTGGGGTGAGCGCCACTGGGAAATGCATCAAAGGGCTCACTCCTATCCATGTTAATGGGGTGGGATTACTATGGGGGGGGAAAGTGATGTAAAAATTGCAACCAAAGCTTTACAATGACAAAAGGCCGCTTGTGCTTGTTTCTTGGCAAACCTGCTTTTCAGGCGGTGACGGGGTAAAGAGTGGGTATCCACGGTAGTTTGCAAACCCTGCTGTTGAGTCTCCTTTCCCTTCCTCTCTTGCAGTGTGGCCCCAGGAAGAGTACATTGTGGAGTATTCTTTGGAGTACGGGTTTTTACGCCTGTCTCAGAGCACTCGTCAGCGTCTCAGCATCCCAGTCATGGTGGTGACACTAGGTATGTAAGGGACATGATCGGGGCTCATGCATTAGTTGACAAGACTCTTCTAAAATGCCTGCATGTTGTTTGCCAATACCCCAATTTTAGCCATGCCCCCACATACCTACCTTTGCTTCAATCGCACAGAAACCTTTTATAACAGTGGAGGGGGCCCTCGTTCAGAGAAGGACGGTCTTTTACAGGCAGTGTCTTTCCAATACGATGCCAAGGCATCCATTACGGAGTCTGAATCTAAGCAATGAGTTTCAGTATCTGAGGCCTAGCGTTATTTTCGAGAGCAGTTGTCCCTCCCAGGAAGGAATCTCAAGAGACCAAACCTAAACTCTGCCCAATTCGTATTATTTTGTTGCTTTTCCTCCTTTGCTTTAAACTTTAGAGGCTAGAAACAAAATAGCCTGCAGCCCTCAGAGATGTAACACTTGTGATGCACAACATCAATACCTATTGTCAGGAACGATTATCCCTATCAGAGACAATGTTGAGCATGTCTCCTTAGCACTGGTGTTTATCTCTAATCATCTCTGCATCCTGCATAGCCCCAAGTTAAGAATATAAATATGGGAAACGACAACTCAGGAAAAAAATGGTCTTAAAACCACTCAGACCGACGTACAGTACTGGTGGTGAATTCTCTTGGGTGACCGTTATCCTGTGACAGCGTTCTATTCCACTGATATTCTCTTAATTAACAAGGAATAAGTGTAGTCTTATACCTTCTAGTGCCAAAAATCCTAATTAATCAGATGCCAAAATATGTGCAGCAATCAGACTAGATTGATTAGACATAAGTAGTGCAAGCAGTGGTGTGTTCTGCTGTATTAAACAGTGATTACAGGGCATATAACAAATGGGTCTACGTTAAAGGTAGGTGTTGGTTTTATTTGGTCTGATCTTTCAAATTCCTAAATAAGCACCCTACCTGCCTTACTAAAAATGGCTTGCGTTTATATTCCACCTTTCATCTGGATGGATCCCAGCCGCATTGTGAGCAATTACATGTGTATATAAAACTCATTTGAATGTATGTAGCACTTTCATGTCACTAGATTGACCTAATCAAGGCAGCCACCTCTGTGGTGGAATGCTGAAACTTTTCCAACAGTGCCTGGAATTACCTGGGGATGCTGAGTCACTTTGATTCAACATTTTAAGATCCTTTTGCTTTAATTCTGAATCTCGTTGCAAATAACTGTAACCATCCATCTCACTGTCCTTACACTTCCTGATTATTTCTGCCATGTGAAGAACTTCAGTCCATATTGGCCGTTCTCATCCCACTGCAAAAGCCAGTGTTTCTACAGTACTATGCCTACTGTCCTGCTAAAAGGCTCAGACAAGGTAGTGCCGTGCTTAGCTGGGGAAAATGCACCACTTCCACAGGCTTAAGGAGGGAGAGTCTAAGCCTGGGAATCGAATTCTGTTTGCCCACATAGCACCACAGAGCATCTGATGGGTCTTGATGTAAATAGTAACAGGTAGAATTTCCTGCTCCGCGGTTTCACCTCTGATTGAACAGAGTGAATCTTCTTTGCTTTTCATGCAGATCCCACCAGGGACCAGTGCTTTGGAGACCGATTTAGTCGCCTGCTGCTGGACGAGTTCCTGGGTTACGATGACATTCTAATGTCCAGTGTGAAAGCTTTAGCTGAAAACGAAGAGAACAAAGGTAAAGGCACCAGGAAACAGTTTTGTGGTGGAATATTTGGAGGAGGTGCATGGAGTCTGTGGGTGCATGAATGGTGTGCCCTGGCTGTTGACCATGCCCTAGTACTGAGAACGGTTACCCGGTTCCATGGGGAGATTATCACCAGGCAAGTAAAATGTAATAAGTGTGAGAAGAGAGGATAATGGCCACAAGGAAGATTTTCTCCTGCCTTATGCTGAATAAGAACGAAGGATGCACCAATACAGGAAGCTCAGCCTATCGTTTATTGTTTAATCAGACCAGGCTCCTCTCTTTCTTCCAGGTTTCCTCCGCAACGTGGTGTCCGGGGAGCACTATCGCTTTGTTAGCATGTGGATGGCTAGGACTTCGTACCTAGCAGCCTTTGTTATCATGGTCATATTTGTAAGTAAAATGGTTTCAGTGTTGCCTGGATTTCCGGACTAGGGCTTGCCAGGTGCTAGTTAAGACTTAATTTTGGTAACTTTCGTATGTGCCCTACATCTGTATTAACACAAGAGGCCACTGCTACTTTTACAAAATATACTTAAAATCTTTTGCAAATGCAGAATTGACCCAGATGAAACCAATAAGCAAAGGAGGCTGAAATATCATAGATGCCAAACCACTATGGGCAGTGATCCTTCTTCCTTTGATGCAAGACCATGTAAAACCATAATCTAATGGCTGGCGAGAGGAGGTGTTTGATTTATCTTCATGTGAGAGATATTTAGTCTTCTGTGATCTTTCTCAGAGACCGTGTGGCCTAGCTGGAGGTGCACAGGACTGGGACAGAGCTGGAACTTTGGGTTCTGGTCTCAACTCTGTTACAGATTTTTGGGCATCACTTAACCTGTCAGAACTAGACTCGTCCTACAGCTAAACTACTTGCCTATCTCTTTCACAGGGACAGCATGTGGTTTAATTACCGTTTGTAACGTGCCAAAGAAGTGCTACTTAAAACTAAGAGTGAAATGTGCAGTACAATCTTGGGCTTTGTTACAGTGCTAAAAAAAATCCCCGCAAGCCAGCAAATTCTTAGTTAACATAGATTCTAAGGTCAGAAGGGTCTGTTATGATCATCTAATCCAGGGGTCGGCAACCTTTCAGAAGTGGTGTGCCGAGTTTTCGTTTATTCACTCTGATTTAAGGTTTCGTGTGCCAGTAATACATTGTAATGTTTTTAGAAGGTCTCTTTCTATAAGTCTATAATATGTAACTAAACTATTGTTGTATGTAAAGTAAATAAGGTTTTTAAAATGTTTAAGAAGCCTCATTTAAAATTAAATTAAAATGCAGAGCCCCCCCCGGACTGGTGGCCAGGACTCAGGCAGTGTGAGTGCCACTGAAAATCAGCTCGTGTGCCGCCTTCGGCATGCGTACCATAGGTTGCCTACCCCTGACCTCCTGCATAGCCCAGGCCAAAGAACCTCACAAGTACATGTCACAGTTTGCAGGTTAACTGTGCACCTCTTACCCCTCTTTGGCCTGCTCAAGGACACCCCTTTACATCTCAAACCTCTAGCCATCACCTCTCTGTGAGCAAAGTACTGCAACTCTCTTCCTCCAGACTGAGGATTTAGCCTTCAATTCCTTCTGCCCTTCAGTGTGCATATCCCAGCAAATAAGACCTTAGCTCAGCCCTCTTTCTCAAGGGCTAGGACAGTGAATGCCAGTGACCAAACGTAGCATAAAACAATAAACATGCTACACGCGTGCTAGGCTTACTAAGCGTTTCCAGACCCTGGCACGTTTTCCAGTCCTTCGGATCCTTCCATCAGGGTTGTTCCCTGTTGGTTACAATCTCTTGTCAGTTATTGGAGCAAACTGAGAAAATCTGAGTCAGTTCAGCTGAGCCTTTATACTAGAAGCCTTTCTTTGTCTCCTGGGCCTCTGGAACCCAGTCTGAACCAGTATAGGCCAAAATCCCCAGGAGGTGGTTCCTCTTTGGAGTTGGGTTCCTGTCCCAAGGTTTGCTGTAATGGCCCCCCACTGATGATAGGTATATCTCCATATATTATAACAATCTCATAGAACTGGAAGGGACCCTGAAAGGTCATCAAGTCCAGCCCCCTGCCTTCACTAGCAGGACCAAGTACTGATTTTGCCCCAGATCCCTAAGTGGCCCCCTCAAGGATTGAACTCACAACCCTGGGTTTAGCAGGCCAATGCTCAAACCACTGAGCTATCCCTCTCCCGTGGAGCCAGAATATAATTGATGGCTCACAGCGATACAGACACCATTTTAAAACCTTGGTACAGTAGACTCAAAGATATCGCATGTGTCTGTAATATCTGTCTCAGTGCATCCCACGATGGAGCATCAGCATGAACTCTGTATCCTATTACGACCCTCTATGGGAAAACAACCTTCCCAGGGCAGTCCAGTTCTAATCCTGATCTGTTTTGCCTTTTCAGACTCTGTCCGTCTCAATGCTGTTGCGCTACTCTCATCATCAGATCTTTGTCTTCATTGGTAAGTGCTTCTAAATCTCACTCCTACGAACAGTTTCTTTTGGGATAACGCCATGCCCTGGTGAACACCCACTACCTTTGGAGGGCAAGAAAAGAGCTTAGTGTCTTTTGTGGAGTTGAGACAGTCGATTCTTTATCCCATCCGTCATCCTCGAGCTGGGAAAACATGGTAACATTTTCCAAAGGTTACTCAAAGCAGAAGCTGACATGGCATCACTTTTTGCCACCTGGATTACGCTGCTTAGTGACCAAGGGACAGATTCTGTCCTAGTGTGAACGCAGCTCCAGTGACTTCTAGACGCCTTTTCTTCCTGCTTACATCAGATCTGAATTTAGCCTAAATTCTCCAGACAAATATGCTCTTTAAGTTGCCCTTTGTGACCACTTCCCCTCTCATCTGAGGTTGGCTGAATGCAAATTCCATGTTTCAGGACATGACCTAATGCCTCAGGGGTCAAAAAACCACTGTCCCAAAGGTGCAGCCCTGGTGCCTTCTGGGAGATTTCATCTTCCACTGAAGCAGTGGGTATAGGTCATTACCAGGGCAGGATTGATCAGACCAGTTGCCTGCTCCAGTGTGGGCCTATGTATAATGTGAGCTGTAAGCAGTTAGTAGCCATACTGTCTCCTGCATGCCCTCCTGCATCTAGTTCTAAAGATGGTTTGTGGTGCGTTACTCTGCTCCATGAGCTGCTGAGAGCCCTTCACGGCTTGCTTTCCTTCTTGCAGTGGACCTCTTACAGATGCTGGAGATGAACATGACCATTGCATTCCCTGCTGCTCCCTTACTCACTGTCATTTTGGCTCTAGTAGGTAAGAACGTGGATTTACTCCTTATGTAAAGGAAGAACACTGAGCAGGTCAGAAACGAACTTCGTGTAGCAAGTTGCTTCGCGGTGCATTGAACACACAATCCCTCTTGTACCTTACGTCACTGGGGGGTTAATGTTCTCACTCCCTGCAGAGATGTAATGTCATGGAACTTGGTGTGACCTTGTTCTCAGATGTTTTTGTCCTAGTCTCCAGTAGAAATATACCCACACTCAGGTTAGGGCTGGTCAGGATTAGTGATTCTCAGAGCTGTGCATTGGGGGTGGAGGTAATCTACATTATGTATAGCTTTGATCCACTTCTCCGTCTCTCGCTTTCCTGACCTATGTCCTACACCCACAAAACTTCATTTAAAAACAATAAATCCTGTGCTGCGGCTAACGCTATAGGTGAAGATTCCAGTCAGCAAGGAAATCTTTGTGCTTTACCGCATCTCCTGTTAGAAACCAGCTCCATTGTGCCTGGTTGCATTTGCTTTGCAATCCAGCAAATGCACCATAGCACCAGTTGCTAGATAGTGTTTACTCCGGGTGCACCCTGAGTACTGGAGAATGGCTAGCTGGGATTACCCATTGACCAGGCCCCATAGCTAGTTGACGTGTCAGTGTTTTTTGTCCGGCAGGCATGGAAGCCATTATGTCCGAGTTCTTCAATGACACCACCACTGCGTTTTATATCATCCTCATTGTGTGGCTGGCGGACCAGTATGATGCCATCTGTTGCCACACCAATACTAGTAAGAGGCATTGGCTCAGGTAAGAGTTGCCCATTCTCCTTCTAGCACGTGCACTTCCGTCACCTAGCCATGTGCTTCAGACCTATATTGCATGCTGCTTTATTCTGCGATGCGAGGCTTCTTTAACATTTCCATCCAGCGGTGCTGGGTTGGCTTCCATTTCGGATAGGCACTGTTTTCCCTTCTTGGCCCCCGATGTTCCTGCATCTGAAGCCCACATTCAGGAGGCAAGTTGGCTCTTTCCTGTGTAACTATTAGGAAGTCCCCCTTTAAAACTGATTCAAACATTTGCCCACTTGTCGGTCCTGCTCTGTATTTAGATGAACACCGATGTCCGCTGAGAAAGTCGAGAGTACCCATTAGTCAAGGTCTCACAGCTGCTCAGTGGGAAACCCAGCCTGGAGAGGGGGGTGGGTGGGTTCTCTCTGTGGTTACGTCCTGTTCCTTATCGTCCCTTCTCTTTCCAGATTCTTCTACTTGTACCACTTTGCCTTCTATGCATACCACTATCGATTTAATGGGCAGTACAGCAGCCTGGCTCTGGTCACCTCATGGCTTTTCATCCAGGTAAGCAGTGGCCTCCTTTTGCTGCTCATTCGGTAGAAGAGCGGATTATATGAGACAGATCTATGTCTTAGTGCTAATTCTCATAGACTCATAGACTTTAAGGTCAGAAGGGACCAATATGGTCATCTAGTCTGACCTCCCGCATGATGCGGGCCACAAAAGCTGACCCACCCACAACAGAATATTCCAGCCTGCGAGCCCTGCCCTATGCTGCGGAGGAAGGCGAAAAACCTCCAGGGCCTCTGCCAATCTACCCTGGAGGAAAATTCCTTCCCGACCCCAAATATGGCGATCAGCAGTACCCCGAGCATACAGGCAAGATTCTACAGCCGGATCCTCATTTTACCCGCGATGGCACGTTAATGCCTAATTGACTAAAATCACGTTATCCCTTCAAACCATTCCCTCCATAAACTTATCAAGCCCTCCATAAACTTATCAACTTATTCTCCCCGTGGTCATTTCATTAACCTTATGAGTGAGCTGGATAGAAATCTAGGGCTTAAAATATCAAGTCCGAAACTGATCAGGCCACTTGAATGGCCATGCATGGATGGACACAGACTAGAGTAAATTACCCCTGAGTCACTGACTGCCACAATGTAGACTCTATAAAAGCTGTTACAAAGTTGGTTTTGAACAGAAATCTTCACTTCACCAAGAGATCTGTGCACTGTCTGGGAACATGAGGATAGAGGGTGGAGGAAACTGCCAAATCCCTTAAGATACAGGGCCTGAGACTTCTAGGTCATGGGCTCAAATCCATCTGTGGCCATTAGTGACTTAAAATTGGACCCATAAAATGATTGAGGGTTAATGGCAAGTGAGTTTTGGGGGGTAGGGGGTCTCAGTCAAATTCCCACTGGATAGCTGTCCAGATAACATAAGGCACCTTCCTAAATGATCTCTGTGAGGGTTGTGACTCGGGGGCCAGGGACTGAATGGGCGTAGGCAGAACTCTCCATGCAGGTGATGCCTGAATGGTATTGAGGATGCTTGCACTGCTGCTGCCTGATGTCCCTGCTCTGTGGCTAGAGGACTTGAGTGTCTCTGGCTGATGACCTGACACCTCGCACCAGCTGTAAGCCTGCAGTCAGCTGTCCATAGAAACTCCAGATATTCCTGGCTGCTGCCTTCCTCCCCATCCCTCCTTAAGAGGCTTGGATTCTGTGATCCCCTGGTTGGTTGCAGGGCTTTTGTGGCCCCACTAAGCTGCTGGAGAGGCCTCTAGGTACCACAGTGGAAGGTGGAAAATCCTTCCCAAAATGTCTCGGTTTGACTCTAAATCCTGAACGTTTCTGGTTCCAGTATGAGTCAGAGCAGCCTAGCCACTCCCCTGCTCTTGTGATTACAACAGTTAAGGGAACCAAGCCACAGGCTTTCTACAGGGCTGCAGCAAAAACCTCTTCGGCAGATCTTGGCCAACAAGTAACTCCTTTCCCTTTGCGTTCCCTAGCACTCCATGATCTATTTCTTCCATCATTATGAGCTGCCGGCCATCCTCCAGCAGATCAGAATCCAAGAGATGCTGCTGCAGAACCAGCAGGTGGGTCAAGGGACCCAAACAACGCTGCAGGACAACCTCAACAACAACACTACAGCCGCCCCCACCGACATGGGCGGCAGGCGGCCCCACCTGGCAGCTGGTCCCGCCGCAGAAAGCAGCAGCCCCAGTTCTCTGGCTCCCAGCGAGGATCCCAGTGCTGTTGCCATTGCAGCTGCTACAGCCTCTTCTGTAGGGAGTGATCTGAACTGGGTCGCTGAAACTGCCGCCATCATTACAGAAGCCTCGTTTCTGTCTGACCTGAGCACTACCCTCTTGGAGCCAAACGTGGTGCACGAAGCCATGGCCAATGGGAGCCCACAGGATGCAGCTGTCGCTGCTGCTTCAAGCTTGGTAGCCCGAATTCGAGTCAGTAGCGACCACGTGGAGACTGCTATGGGCTCCATTACTATTGAGGTCTCTTCAACAGCAGTGGTTACTGCAACAGATGCACCCCCTGGTGCAGAAGACACACCAGCCACCCCCCTTGCCAGTGCCCCCCTTGTCCCAGCACCGGAGGATCGTGCGTCTGTCCCCAGTCCTTCCCTTCCCGAGCAGACTGAGGCTGCAGGGGAGTCATTGAGCCAAGCAGAACCTAGCGGAAAGGACTGTGTTGCAAACAGTAACCTGGCAGAGACCCCTCAGCCCCTCACGCAAGATACTGATCTGGTCAAGCATTTGGCTAGTGCTTTTGGGGACCATGGGGAGACTGCCCCCTGCCCAACAGCAGTGGACAGTACAGCCTGCTCCGAAGCTCACTCGGAACCAGAGTCCAGGAGCCTGTCCTGAGCTTGTTCTCTCCTTGTTCTCTGGCAGTCCAGAAGGAATCTGGATTTCTTGTTTCTCCCCATGCCTCCCCCATAATTCCTTTTAGCGGAGGCAAAGCAGCTGGAGCACAGTAAAGAGGCAGTACATTTCTCCCCTGGACAGTAAATGTGTATGTGTGACTAGCCATTAATACCCAGCATCCCTCTGCAACTAGACCTGCAGAGAGAGGTTCTCCACCGCGTGCAAGCTGCTGGGGCCCCACGTTTTTCTTAAGCCATTGGCAGACAACAGGGCTGCAGGATTGGTGCACTCGGGCTAGTCAGCGTCACACTTCTGTGGTCCCCCCTTCTTCCTCTCCCACCCCTCCTGCGTTGCTCTTACAAGGAAGGGCTTCCAGTTGTACCGGCTGGATCAGCTGCTGGGGACTGAGTCGTTAGCCCTACTCGCCTTTGCAAGCGTGACCCAAATTGTACTAAACAGGGTTTTTTTTGTTTTAACCAAAAAAAAAAAATCTTAGTGTGATGAGTTGCATCTAATGTGATGTATTCCCGAAAAGACAGGTGGGAAAGCTCATCAACTGAAATGGAAATGAACCTCAGGGGCTGTCAGAAACCACTTGCTGGAGCTAAGAGTCATTTCCTTTCATCATGGGAGCTTCGGTGGATGCTGCTTGACATCTTCACTCTGACAGTTTGGTAGCATCTAGCTGATTGTCTGCCGCTGAATCTCCCTGTTCTCAGCTCTTGTTCCTCACCAGCCATGTGGGCCTTGACTGTATAGGGGTTTTTTGGCTACTTAGCAAAGGAGTAAAGTTGGCGGTTGCAAAGACAAATTATATATATAGCTCTATCTATTTTTAGAAAGATGCAGAGGTTTTAAAGGGCGAGAGACAAGTCTGTATTAATGGGGGGAGAAGATACGGGTGGCAGTTTCCTGGCGTTCCTATCTTTTAGAACTGCAGTTTGTGTAACAGAATGTGTGTGTGGCGGGGGTGTTCAGGTCTCCTTTGAAGATCCACAGAAGGCAGCAGAGGACATCAGCAAGCTTGGCCTTCCGCTAGGGAAAGTGCATCTTAAGCCCTGTGCGCTTTTACCAGATATCATTGCAGTAGAGAAGCTGGGAAATAGGGCTTTGATTAGCTGTAGTTAAGCATCTTTCTGCTGCCCTCTCCCCCTGACCTCTTACCAGTGGCCACCCTGTCCTGGGAGAGGTGAAACGTGAGGCTGTTTTCCTGTGCTAACAGATCTCTGAGAGCCAGTCAGCGCTGTCTGAGCTGATAGGTTCATACCGCTTCCCTGGCAGGTGGCAGGGGTGTGCTTGGAACCATCTAGGATGATTCTGGGACGGATCCCCATGGCTATCCTCCCTTTTCCATTCCCACTGCACCCCCGAAAGGAGAGCAGCTCTTCTTGCTGCCACATGGCCTCTGTCAGGGGCTCTCTGAATCCAGCACCTTAAATGCATAGCACATAGACTGGGTAAGCTAGAGCCAGGGGCTGTGGCCTGAAAACCTTAGTTAGAAACTGAACTATAGCTTCATAATTCATGGAAGAGCCTTTAGGGACGCATGTGTGTAGCCCGGTCACCACACAGCTCCACTCTTTGCTTTGGTGGCTTAGTTTGTTTTTTTCAGTGCCTTGTCCCATGCGTGGGACACCTTCACATCCTAAGATTGGGCCCTTCCATGAGTTGAGAAACCCCCTTGGCACAGGGCCAGAAGGGGAGACTGCAGGTAGAAAACTGTTACTCACAATGGTTCAGTAGAAAAGCAAAGGACCCGAACAGTGAAGCCAAGAAGAAATTTAGATAAACCCTCCCTCTCCTCCCTGGCAAAAAGGAAGCCTGGAGCACTATCCTGCTGAAAGGAGAGGCAAAGCTAGCTGTGAGATTAGTGTCTCACCCTGGTAGACTGTAGTTTGCCCAAGGGCTATCTGGCTCTATACCTTTTTACTAACTAGTTGTAGTGGGTGACATCTGGTACCCAAGTTAGAGAGGCTGCATTAGAAACCATCCTGTTATTGGCAGCAGAGTTTTCTAGTTCACTCAGCCTGCATTGGTATGCCCATCCTGGGAGCTGCTTCCTTTGGAGAAGGGTTTGTGGTAGGTGATGTCCGGTTCCCCCAGCAAGGCTCTGAGAGGGGAGATAAACTCAGGAAAAGGTAGCGTATGTGGTGGAAAAGGGAAGTGCCATGGGGGAGGGTGGGGCTTAGCCCCCCCCTTGATTAGAGGGGAGCTGGAAGGCATGTCTCTAGGGGGGTGGAGACCAAGCTGTGGAATTGTCCTTGGGCTCCATCCTTGCCTACATGAGCTAAGCAGCCAGTAGGTGCAGCCGGTGTTTCCTTCCCAGGAATGAGGCTCTTAGGCATTTCCACTGCTTCCAGCAGCGCCTCCCCCATGCGGTGTGGGGAAGTGAGGTGTGATCGAAGGCTTTGCCATGTCAGTGGCTGCCCAGCACAGAGGGGTTCCCGACAGTATCTTCGCCTTTCCTCCCCAGAAACCCTTTCTAGGGAGTACATGCTGCTGCTGGAGGTGGAGAGCGCATGCCAGGGCCCGATACATTGGTGGACCCCTCTCACTACACCCAACCTCCCCAGGAGCGAGATGGGGTCCAGCCAACATCTCCCCCCTCAATTATCTGATGCTGCTTCTAGGCAGGTTGTAAAGGTCACAGAGCACAAGGCAGCAGAAACAGCTGTAGGATTTGGGGGGGGGGGGGAATGAACCAAATCATTTGCTGAATGAAGAGTAGAGTTCATTCTATTTAATTAATGTACAAAATGTGTTTGTATATATAATAAATATTATCTCGAACAGCTTCAGTGGTGCTGCTTTGCTAACGCTTCGTGCTGGGGTCCTGGGCAGGCTGGACCTGTGCGGCTCTGGTCTTCAGTCTGGGCAGTATCCCCTACGCTTAGCCCCTAGGTCTGAGACTGTCCTAGGATCTGAGCACCTCCCCACCCTGGAGGTAGGGCACTATTAGTCTGTCTTTGTTACAGAGGGGGAGCTGAGACACCCATTAAGTGACTTGCCCAAGGAGTCTGTGGGGGAGCAGGGAATTGCCCAGGGTCTTCAAGGCCAACCCCCCCCCCAAATAACACTGGAGGGATAGAAGAGCACCCAGCCTTTGGCTGGAGGCTCATTGCACAGCCCTATGGAGAAGCTGCTGCTACAGCGAGGACTTGGCAGCCTAAATACTTTTGAGGGTCTGGACCTGAGCCCCCAGGGTTTCCATCTCTGATTTACTGACCTCCCTTTAAAAAATGTTTTCTGATCAGACTTCAAAGGGCTGGACAGCACCCTTTGGACTTTTAATGCTGCAGGGCTCGTGGTCAGTCCCCCTCTTATGTGTATGGACTGCTGCATTCTCATACCTACATCTCTGAACTTCCATCACATCAGAGATGAGACAAGCCGGGACTTTCCTGCTGCCTGAAACGAAGAGATTGTCTTAACCAGAACCATCTTTCGTGCTTGCTCATTGCTGGCAAGGGAGTCCTGTGGTGACGGAAGAGAAGTTACCCTCTCCATAAAACCCTTTTGCTGCTGGGAGGAAGGAGATTTCCCCCACCCCCAGCTTTACTCAAAAATACAGTTTTGTGATTAAATTCCCTGTAGCTCTGTCAACTTAAATTCTGCAATTTTTGTGCCTTGGGAGAGGATCCTGGCTAAAGTGAATCTTAATTCACTAAATAAAATCCTAATCCCAGGCTGACCATTGCATTCAAAAAAACAGCTCAGAGTGAAGGAAAGATGGGGAGAGAAACTCATGCTGGTGAGGGAGCTGGACAGAGGTTCTTTCCACAAGCTTGGGGGCTGGAGTAGCTAGTGAGCAGATTCCTGAGTCAATTTGCATTTTCACCCCCTCCCCCCCACACACACACACTTGAACCACCTGCAGAATCTGAAGGGGGTGGGTGGGAGGAGAAGTCTGCATTACTTTTATTCTAGTTAAAATCTTGAACTTTGTACATTTTATTTACAGTTAATGTTACAGCTGCTGCTAGCGAAAGGAAACACATCACCCCAACCCCTGCCCAGCATTTTCTGGACAACTGTCACCCTCAGATGTTGTAGGGGAAAGTTTGAGTAGGTCTCTGTTCCATGCCTCACACCCACCCCGGGGAGAGAAGGGATCCTAAACTGGGCACAAACTTTCCTAGCCTGAGACACCAGTTCTTAATTCCTCATTGGATTCCATCTAGTTTCCCCAAACAGCTGTTTTAAATAGGGAAGAATTCTTCGGTCCGAGGCAGTGGGGAAAGAACTAAACCTGAACTTCCTCCCTGAGAAAAGCCAGTCCTGTCCTCACACCTGCAGTAATCAATATGTAACTGAAATCGTTTTTAAGTGAGATTCTCCTTTCCATACCTGTCAGGAGCCTGATGTGGGAATCTCGAAGTTTGCCATTACCAAAGGACAGCAGCAGGATGGGAATTGGGTCCCAACTGCAATATGAAGGAATTAATATAAAACAAAGCGGTGAGTGAGTTGGGCCCTGACCCACCTGGGGAGCGTTTCCTGGTTGCTGTGATCTGTGCTAAAGTAACAGCCCACTTCCTAGGCAGCTCTGCCACTTCCCCAACCAGGAGCCTCTGCACGTGCTCTCCAGGCTCTGGTTTGATTTAAGACGTGAAAGGAAACAGCAGCTGGTTTTCCAGGGTTGAGTTCAAAAGGAACCTGAATGGCCCGTGTCCCATTACCTGTCCTCGTTCTTCTCGACAATAGGCTTAACAGGTAGCATGCGGATGTTCTTGGTGGGCCCCAACGTCACCACCAGCTCGCTCTTCCGCACCAGGGCCGCTCTCAGCTGATCCCTGATTGCCTGGATCCGTCCCTCCAGCTCCCTGAGCTCCTTCTCGCTAGCATCCCACTCCTCCGGCTGGGGCACCCTGCCGTTTGTGCAGTGCCACACAGGCACCTCCCTCTCCTGCGCTGGCTCAGAGGGCGTCTGCTCCATGTTGAAATGCACCCGCTTGTCCTCTTTCCTGGTGGCCTTCCTGAGGTTGTTCCAGCTTGGCTGACTGGTATTTGGGGCTGGTGCCTCTTCGCTCTTCTGAATGTTGCACCTTCAGAGTGAAACAGGCAGAGGGTGAGTCGAGCCTTCAGGGCCAAGTCTACCATCCCAGCTGACTAGACGGCTCCCCCCCTCCTCACTGTCTGTGCCCTTCCTGAGAGAGAGGATGGCAACGGCTGGTCAAAGCAGGGTCCTCCCCCTAGAAGGGTTGGGTGATCCTCTTCTCTCCAAGCTGGACACTCACACCCAAGACTATTTGCTGGTGGCCATCAAGGTTCCAGGGTGGGGCACCCTTCTCCCATCCAGCTACCCTAACACCTGTGGGAAGGCAGGGGGTGTTGGACCATTAGCCACCTGTTTGCACCGCTGCTTGGGGGCGAGAGCCCTCTGCTCTAAGCTCCTGCTGCAGCTAGACAGCAGGAGCTGCCGACCTGCGGTGAAGACTCAGGCCTGCGGCGGAGGTGGAACGGGGCTTTGCTCCGTTAGTACCTTTTCTCAAGTCTCAGCTTTTGGTTTTTCTGCTCCTCGAAGCCCACGTTCAGCGCCCGGTGGATTTTCTGTGAAGTGCAAAGGAGGAGAGGAATCAGACCCACAGGGAAAGGGCTGGGGGGATGTTAGGACAGGGATCTGCCTTTTCAGAGTTACTTGAACTTTGATTCAGTGCCTCGGAGAGTGGCTTTCCGGGGCTCCTGCAGAAGGGAGAATTACAGGCTGGGGGTGGGAGGGAGTCCCAACAGCTGCTGGGTGTAGGCAGCAGGGAAGAGGACAGTGTGCGACCGGGCCAGGGGCAGAGGAGGGGAATCTTTAGGGCAATATCTATGTCAGAAGACGCCCTGTAGGGGCTTTGTCTGGGCCCCATGTTATGGGTGGCAGTGCTGTGTCCCACGCAGGCAAGGCTGGAGAAAAGAAAGCTGCACAGGGGCGTTCTGGGCCATGACTGGGGCTCGTAGGTCCTACGCTAATACAAATAATTACTAGCAATAAATACTCAGACCCCAGCACCACTGCTCTTGGGCCAGCTAGGGAAGAGGCACCCTGAAGCACGGGGCTGGTGGGGACCACGAGGCCCTGGTGGAGGCAGCAGGAGGTGCTGCCCAGACAGCTTCCAAACCCAGCCCAGCGGGGGGCAGGCCGTTTAAGGAAAGCGGGGCTGGGGTCCAGCTGCTCTCACCTGGCTGGTGTGCAGCCAGTAGTTGAATTTCTTCTTCCTCTTGATGCGGGGCAGGATGAGGCGGTAGAAGACGTGCTCGCCCAGGGAGGTGAGCAAGGAGCCGCAGAGCCCGACACACAGCAGCACAAAGAGCCCGGAGAAGTGATAGATGCCCATCTGCAGCGTCTGGAAGGGAAAGGGGGCGGGGGGAGGATTAGCCTAGGCTGAGGAGTGGGTCAGTGCCCCCTCTGCCTGCCACACAAGGCTCCAGTGGCAGCCTGGGCCCCACCACCTCTCCTCCCCGCAGAGCCCACCGGGCCGCCCTCACCTCGGTGACGGCCAAGACCCGCTTGCCACAGGGCACCATCTTGTACCACTTGTCGTGCAGCAGGTCCATGAAGCCGGCCGACTTGTAGCGGCTGATGAACTCAGAGAGGTTGGAGGTCAGGGGCGAGTTCTGGGGGAGCCCGATTCCATAGCCTAGCGGGGGGAGAGAGAGAAGTACCATCCCGGGGGTGGACTGGAAGCCAGCAGCCCTGGGCTCTGTTCCTAGGCACACTGTGGGGCATCACGTCCTTTCCTGTGGCCTTTGTGGCTCTTCCCACCCTGTCTAGAGGATGCTCTTCAGGGCAGTGAGCGTACAGCACTGAGCCCAGCAGGGCTCTGATCTCAGCCGGGCCGCAAGGTGCTACCACAATACAAATAATCAGGGCCGGTGCTACCATTTAGGCAAAGTAGGCGGTCGCCTAGGGCGCCAAGATTTGGGGGTGCCAAAAAGTGGTGCCCCCAATTTTTTTTACAGCGTTCCTACACCCGCTCCACTTCTCCCGCCTCCCAGGCTTGCAGCGCCAATCAGCTGTTTGGTGCCGCAAGCCTGGGAGGGGAGGAGAATTAGAGCGGGGGCGGCGTGCTCGGGGAGGAGGCGGAGCAGAGGTGAGCTGGGGTGGGGAGCTGCCACGGAGGGGGGGGCGCCTCAGGGCGGGGGGGGGGGGGGCGGGGAGCTGCCGCAGGGCTTGGGGGGGGGGGCGCAAGGTGGAAGTTTCGTGCCCTAGGCGAAACTTCCTTGCAGCGGCCCTGCAAATAATGAATAAAAGCCCTGGGCTCCTGCCCCCTCTAGCCCCGTAGGGCTTGTCACCCCATTGAAAGCTGGAGGAACTTGGGCAAGGTAACAGAGCTGGCCTATGAACCTGGACCGCCCGGGCCCGGCTGACTGGGGGGTTTTCTCAGGGCTCTAAAGCCACACCGTGCCCCTTGGTCTGGCAAGTGCCTGCAGCTACACAGCCCAGTGTGGTTTAGTGCGGGGGGGGCTGCTCCTCCCTATGCCCTGCACATCTGAGGTAAGTTGTTCTCATCATAAGACAGGTTGGCCCCATTGCCATAAATCCGTCTGGCCTCCCCAGGAGAAAAACCCATGAGCTTTGCTTCCTAGTGGTGTGGCCATTGAGAGTTGTCGTGGGCCCTGTGACACGCAGCAGCCTGCCTTGCCTTGCAGGGCCCTCTGGCTCATTCCCCACTGACGGGGCTGCCTTCGCTTCCCTGTTTCCCTTTCTAGTCACAGCTTGGCAGGCGAGAGCGCGGGGGCTTCATTTAACTTCCCTCTCGGCTCCGGGGCAGCAGCCTGGTTAATGAGGAGAGATCAGCCAGCAGCCCTGCTGCACAGGGACGAGAGGAGGAGGCTGTGTGGGAGATTAGAGGAGGTGGAAGGGATCGGGGTGGGGAGAGAAGAGGGCAAGCAGCACCTGGAGGCTTTGCTCACCCTTAGCCAAACCAGGATCATGGTAGGCCGAACCCTCATGCTCCAGGGCACAGGCTCACTGTCCATGGCAGGGTCAGGAAGGACGATGAACATCCTAGGAGACCAGGCCAGATGGGCTACTGGGGTCTCCAGCTGTTGTGTAGCTAGCACACCGCTGGACCCAGGTGAGGGGCTGCACCACACCAGGGCTCCTCTGCTTTGCTAGTCCCTTGCTCTGGATGCGCGCCCCTCGGAGAGCCTGGTGAAGGGCGACACGGACCCACCGCTGCTGCAAGCAGAGCCTGTCTGCGCTGCGGGTCCCTGGGGCACGTAGGCTGTGGACTCACCAGGGAGCGAAGCTCAGGTGTGCAAGACTCAGGCTGCGGGGGCGAGGGGGGTGTCTCTCTGAATGAGACAATGGCTTTGTGCGGCTTATGCAGGGGAGCACTCACTGCTGGCTGGAAGGCACTGGAAGCTACAGCCCCTCGGCCTGGGGTCAGTGTCATTTTAGATCTGCTCTGGGTAGTGAGGTGGATCCGGCCACTGGACTAAGGAGCCTTTCCCCTCTAGGTCCCCAGTTTAGCTCCAGCTGTGACCAAAGCTCAGGAGCTGTCTGCGGTGGGGGGGCCCATAAGCAAAGTGAATCTAGCAGCTCACTGCCCTAGGGGGCAGCCGGAGCAGAGACCCGCCAAGCTGAGCCATTTTAACACAGATCAACACTGCACTAAAGCCACCTGTCGCCTACCGCTGCGGCCCAGTCCCACGCAAGCAATGCCCCTTCTCCCGGGGCAGGGCACCGGTGCATTCAGCAGCTCGGGCCGTGGGCAGGGGGCCAAGGGGAACTGGCCCCAGGCAGTAGCTCACCTTCAATAGCAAACGGCTTCCCCACAGTGAGGAGCTTGCAGTCCGAGTCGATGGTGACCTCGTAATCCAGAAGGGACTTGTCCATGATGAACGCGTTGAGCGTGGGGGGCTCGGTCCTGGCAAAGGGAGCATAGGGGAGAGGCTGATTGGCTGGATTTGCCCTCCCCGGCCCCAAGAAGTGGCTGGCGGGTTAAGGGGTAAATAGCCACCAATTACAAAAGAGGATAGTGCAGGAGCGCTGGCTGTGGGGGGAGCTCCCGCCTACACCAGCCCAGCCTCTCCCAGCAGGGGGCGCTGTGGGAGCACCTCCCGCCTACACCAGCCCAGCCTCTCCCAGCAGGGGGCGCTGTGGGAGCACCTCCCGCCTACTCCAGCCCAGCCTCTTCCAGCAGGGGGCGCTGTGGGGAGCGGGGCAGGAGCACTGGCTGTGGGGGCACCTCCTGCCTACTCCAGCCTCTCCCAGCAGGGGGCGCTGTGGGGAGCAGGGCAGCATTTCTGGCTGTGGGGGCACCTCCTGCCTACTCCAGCCCAGCTTCTTCCAGCAGGGGGCGCTGTGGGAGCACCTCCCGCCTACTCCAGCCCAGCCTCTTCCAGCAGGGGGCGCTGTGGGGAGCGGGGCAGGAGCACTGGCTGTGGGGGCACCTCCTGCCTACTCCAGCCTCTCCCAGCAGGGGGCGCTGTGGGGAGCAGGGCAGCATTTCTGGCGGTGGGGGCACCTCCCACCTACTCCAGCCCAGCCTCTGCCAGCAGGGGGCGCTGTGGGGAGCAGGGCAGGAGCGCTGGCTGTGGGGGCACCTCCCACCTACTCCAGCCCAGCCTCTGCCAGCAGGGGGCGCTGTAGGAAGCGGGGCAGAGGTACTGGCTGGGGGGGGGGCACTTCCGCCTACCTCAGCCCAGCCTCTCCCAATAGGGGGTGCTGTGGGGAGCAGGGCAGGATTTCTGGCGGTGGGGGCACCTCCCACCTACTCCAGGCCAGCCTCTGCCAGCAGGGGGCGCTGTGGGGAGTAGGGCAGGAGCGCTGGCTGTGGGGGCACCTCCCGCCTACTCCAGCCCAGCCTCTGCCAGCAGGGGACGCTGTGGAGACTGGTGCAACGCACTGAGGGGAGGTAGTCCAGCCCCCACCCCCCCCAGTTTCTTTACAGTGCTGGCCAGTTCATCGCGAATGAGCCAGGGCCATACGCCCGCCTTCCCCCACATGTTGAGCCTGCCCCTTACTTGAGCATGGTGACCCCGGCAGGGGTGGTGGGGACGCTGTGGCGCCTCATGTACTCGTGCATTTCGGGGAAGCTCTTCTTGATGTACTCCTCGGCGCTGCTCTCCCACACGGTGCCGAAGCGGAAGCCCTGCGAGGGGTGGTGCAGCTGCAAAGAGGACCAGGCGGGTGGCTTGCAAATACCAACAGCAAGGCAGGTGAGCCGGGGAGGGGTTGGGGTCAAAGCAGTGAACCCCGAGCCCATCAGCCTGTCCCTTGTAACCCGGAGTCGCTGGCTGTACATGCCGGGCTCCATTCCCCACCACCCAGAGGCAGCAAGTAAGTTATTTCTTGGGCGGGGGCATATGCCAGTCCCCCCCCGCCACCCCCGGCCAGGGAGTCTCTCCGCTCTTAGCTACACAGTGCAGGGGCCAGCGCCAGCACAAGTTGATTTCTCGGGGGCCGCCCTGCACTCTGCCATACAGGAACAGACACTCCGTGAGCCAGGGGGCAGCACCGGGCTACATTTGAGCGGGGGTGTAACCATGCAGCCAGAGCGATGCGCCGGACGGCTCTGGCATCAGCCGTACTGATTTAGTATGGAACGATGAGCAAATGCAAAAACCGGTAGGGTTTGCTCCTCCCCTAATTGGCACCACTGCTCCCACCAGAATGCAGCCACCTCTGGGGTGGAGGCTGCAGGGCCGGCTCCAGGGTTTTGGCCGCCCCAAGCAGCCAAAAAAAAAAAAAAAAAGCCGCGATCACGATCTGCGGCGGCAATTCGGCGGGAGATCCTTCACTCCGAGCGGGAGTGAGGGACCGTCCGCCGAATTGCCGCTGAACAGCTGGACGTGCCGCCCCCCTCCAGAGTGGCCGCCCCAAGCACCTGCTTGCCAGGCTGGTGCCTGGAGCCGGCCCTGGGTGGAGGTATTTCTCTGCAAACAGCAGCGGTTCAGGACAGGAGGGGAGGAAGCATGCTGCATCTAGCTTGAACTGCAGGGGAGGCAGAATTATCCCAACTGGAATCTGGCCAGGATTCGGGGTGAACCCCCCCCCCAACTCATAGAAAAAGGACCCTGGGGTTTTGAGGTTGCAAGCAGACAGGACCTTGGATTTAAATCTCATTCAAAAGCCAGCACCAGCACTGCGGGGCCAATGGTTCAGAGATGGCTCTGAGGGAAGAGCGCCCCCTACTGAACCATCCACTGGATTTTACACCCCCTGTCGCTCCCAGAACCAGCAGCAGCCAGGAGCCAGCTGGGAAAACGGGGTGCGGCGGGTGGCACGACTGGCAAAGCTCCAGGCGACAGCCCGACATAACGACGGGTTGGGAACGGCGTGGACGAGTTTCAAAAGGCCTGGCGCTAACACCGCTCTTCGGCTGGAGTCGGCAAAGTGACTGGTAGGGGGCGCTCTCCCCTTGGAGTCGGGCCTGACCCCAAGGCCCCAGCATGGAGCTAAGGGGCGCTGGGCTGCTGCAGTGGCCACCATCCAAAGGAAACCGGGATGCAGAGGAGACCAGCGTGGGGAGGGGAGGGAAGGGAAAACGGCAACTTCCCCCGACACCTCGGATCCCTCCCGCCTCCGAGGCAGCGCAACGGCCCTCCCACCTTGGGGTCATGGATCCCCGAGAGCTCCTCGAAGGTCTTCTCCCCCACCATGACGGCGGCCAGGTTGGCCGTGTAGCTGGAGAGCACCAAGAGGCAGAAGATGGCCCAGAGGTTCATGAGGAAGCGGCCGGTGTAGCACTTAGGCGTCTTGCTGGAGACGGTGCGCCCGAAGAGGATGGCGTAGCAGAGGTTGAGGGCCGAGGAGTAGGAGAAGATCTTCATGCGGTTGCGCCCGTGCGGGGTCATGCCGTAGGGGCTCTTCCACTCGTAGAGGGTCAGGAAGAGCGCCGTCAGGTGCAGGGCCACAAAGATCCCCACCCACATGGTCCAGTGCAGGGGCCACATGAAGGCGCCGATGGGCGAGGCTGTGTCCTTGGTCCTCACTAGGATGCCCAGGCTGGTGGAGAAGAAGGGGCTGGTGAAGTCGATGACCTTGCTCCTGGCCGAGTTGATGCTGAAGGAGGTGACGGCCATGTGGGCCGTGCCGCTGAGCAGGTCCCCCACCAGCCCCGTCCACTGCCCGTTTTTCCAGGCCCCGTACTTGCCGTCCCCGACGATGTAGAGGTCGAAATCGAAAGGCAGGTCCTCAGCCAGCTTCTCCAGCAGGTCGATGCAGTAGCCGTAGCAGCACTTCTTGTACTCCAGGGGCACTGAGCCGTTCTCGGCATTGAGCGCCTCGAAGAGGGCCTCCAGCACGGCCGAGTCATTGGTGTGGGGGTCCAGGCACAGCAGCCCGGCCGGGCAGCTCCCGTCCTCGTCCACCTCCCGCGTGAAGACAAACGGGTGCTCCACCAGCGTCACCACCCGCAGCTTCACCCGTGAGAAGCCGCCCCCGCTGCCCGGGCTCTTGCGCTGCAGTTGGGTCTGCCAGAACCCTTCCTCCACCTCCAGCTTGCTGTCCTGCCAGCTGCCCACCGTCACCCAGGTGGGCTCCCCCAGGGAGTCGCGCAGCAGGCTCCAGATCCTGTAGCGGTGCTCGGTGTGCACCAGCGACGTATTCCGCACAGACACCCGCCCCGTCCGCCCGTGGAACGACGTGTTGGCCAAGAACCTGGCGGAGGGGAGAGAGGAAGCATTGGGCACCTGACATCCCCGGGGTGGGGAGCTGAGCACAGAGCGACAGCGAGGGGGCCGGGAGGGAGCCGGAGACAGGGTCTGGCCACCGGGAGCCCAGCACACAAGGGGCCCCGGGCTGGGACGGTGGCAGGGGGGAGCTGATCTACTGCACAGGCCATCAGGCGTGTCGGGGCAGGAGGTGGAATTGACGAGTGTTCGGAGACCCGGGGGGCTGGAGGGAACACAGCAGTGGAAATACTGGGATTCTTGCCCTTTTCTGCACCGATCTCCCCCATCTAGCTGGGCTCCGGCCAGGATCTGCCCCCCCAGTGAACAACAGGGGAAGGGCAGGGTGGTCACAACCCCCAGGTTGAGAACCCCCTGCTCTTCAGGACCCTGAAGAGGCTGCTCCAAGCCCCAAGGACCTGACCTGAGGGGGCCTCCCCCAGCCTGGTTCCACTCACTAAATCAAGGAGTTTGCTTCAGTCGATGGGTTTTTGAGAGCAGAGGTTGCTCCGCGCTGGGCAGTTGCTTGGGGACTGGCTGAACGGAGGCTGTTAGAAGGGCAGGGGCACTGACAGAGCTGGGGTGGGGGCACCCTGGGGCCGGGGGCTGGGAATCTTCAGCAGCAATGTCTTGTGCCCTGGATAAAGGGGCTGATTATTACCAGACCGGCCGGACGGGCGGGGAAACTCAGGGCCTCCCAGGTGCATGTCAGCACGTGTGCAAGGAGGAGCGGTGTTGATGTGTGTGCCGGGCCGTGTGTGCACATGCATAGCATCAGGTGTCAGACTGGACATGCAACCATGCAGGGCAGTGTGTGTGTGTGCATATCTTTGCATGTCAGACTGGACATGTGCCCATGCAGGGCAGTGTGTGTGTGCATAGCATTGCGTGTCAGACTGGACATGTGACCATGCAGGGCAGTGTGTGTGTGTGCATATCTTTGCATGTCAGACTGGACATGTGACCATGCAGGCCAGTGTGTGTGTGTGTGTGCATAGCATCGTGTGTCAGACTGGACATGCAACCATGCAGGACAGTGTGTGTGTGCATATCTTTGCATGTCAGACTGGACATGTGACCATGCAGGGCAGTGTGTGTGTGCATAGCATCGCGTGTCAGACTGGACATGTGACCATGCAGGGCAGTGTGTGTGTGCATAGCATCCCATGTCACACTGGACATGCAACCATGCAGAACAGTGTGTGTGTGCATATCTTTGCATGTCAGACTGGACAGGTGACCATGTGTGTGTCGCCGTGCATGTCTGAGCGCCTGGGCCTCTGGGTGTGGCAGGATGAGCATGTGCCCATGTGTGTCAGTGCTAACATGGGTTCATGTCAGAATGCACATGGCACAGGGGATTGGAGGGGCGTGTGGGGCAGGGGGTGTGAATTCCATCTTCCATCCAAGGCTGCCAAAGCATCCCATAAAACAACCCTCTGCCCCACTGAGCCTGCCTTTCCCTCTGGCATCAGCTCCATTCTCCTCAGCTCTCCTTTTCCTTCCATCTCTCACTCGCCTTCCCTCTGCTCCCCTCCCACTCCCTCTCCCGGGCCTTGGAACAGCCTCATTAAGACACTAGTAGCGTCTCCAGAATGAGCCCAAGTTGCCAGAGAGGCCCCGAGGAGGGGGCAGCACTTCGCTGCATTTCTAAAGCAGCTGGACCATTAGTGATGCTGGTAGCTGTAATTAACGGGAATCAAATGCCATGCTCCAGGGCCTGGGCCAATTGCTGGGAGGGTCAGGAAGGGATCCAGCCCACGCTGCCCACACACTGCCTTCTGCCGGGCTGTCGGGGCCTTAGCAAAATTCATATTTCTATAACAACAGCTTTCTGGTGACGTTTCTCAGAGATTTAAAGAGACAAAGTCCCTTTCCCAGACAGCTTCTGCACAGACACAGCCTCTTGCAGGAAATGGTTAGTGCCTGAGCAGACCGCTGATCTCCCAAGAGGCAGCATGACCTAGTGGTCAGAGCACAGGCTGGAGTCAGGAGACTAATCCCAGCTCGGCCACCACTTTGCTGTATTGACCCTGGGCAAGTGACTTTTGGTGCCTCAGTTTCCCCATCTGTATCACAATAAATAATTCCCTTCACCCCTCCCCCGACAGAGGGATTGCAAGGGCTACTTAGTTAATTAGTGCAGTGCCAGAGGAGTGCAAGGTATTAACATAACAACGCCAACTGCTTCTTTCCCAAAGATCACAAAGCACTTTACAAAGGAGGGCAGTATTGTGAGCCCCATCATCCAGCTGGGGAAATTGAGGCATGTAGAGGGGAAGTGACTTGCCCAAGGTCACCCAGCTGGTCAGCGGAAGAGTCGGGAATAGAAGGGAGGTCTCCTGAGTCCCAGTCCAGTGCTCTTTCCACTGCCTCCCTATTATGACCCAGTCTGACAAACCTTACATTTTTAAGGCAAGAAGGGACCATTATGACCATCTAGGGCTGAGCTCTTGCAGAGCAGAGGCCAGAGAATTTCACCCAAATGAGAAACTGAGGCACAGGGAAGGGAAGTGGCATGCCACGGGGTCACCCAGCAGGTCAGCATTAAGACCTGAGTCAAAACCCAGTTCTCGCAGTCTGGCACCCTGGACCACCCCATGACATTAAACAGAGAGACTCCAGTTCTTGCACTAAAAATCAAATGCAGAGGAAGGCCAACCAGTAGGGGGCATCGGAGGGTGTGGGAGGACCGGCTGGGCATTGCTGCCGGCTGGCAACCTCCCTCTGCACCCAGCCTGCCATGGCAGGAAAGCATCTCTGGCTGTCTGAATGTTCAAAGAGAAGCAGATGCCCCAGCAGGGGGCAGCAGCTGGGCAAGACAGACACTGGCCCACGTGCTAGGAGTCGCTGACGGGGCTGGCTCCAAGCTTACCTGGAGAGGTAGTGCCCAGAGGACTCCGAGCCTTCCACGTGCTTGTCGTTGCAGTTCACCATGCTCTGGATGAGGGTGAGGTCGGGCCGGATGTACATGGCGCTGGAGATGGCCCGGGATACCAACTCCACCGCGTCCTGGGTGAATTGCTCCAACGTGGGGCTGTTGACCTCCCCGTAAGCCAGGAGGCCCAGGGGCAGCCCCTCCGTCTGCAGCTCGTCCACGTTCAACGGGTGCCCCAGCATCCAGTGAAAGTCCTGCAGCATCAGGCCCGACGCCGAGGCCGCCCTGAACACCATCTGTGAGAGGCGGGCGTCACAGCCAAAGAGCAGCACTGGGCCAGCCAGCTCCTTGAGCTCCTCCAAGTGCTGGCGGAGGTAGCGGGCAGCGCCTGGCTCGTCCAGGTAGCTCAGGTCCAGGATGGTTCTCAGGAAGAGGTCGGTGTTGCTGGTCCAGAAATCCAGGAAGCCAGAAACGTCCCAGGCGTGGCACAGCACCAGGGTGATCTCATGCCAGTCGTTGGTCTGCAGGACGCTGTCCAGCACGTCCACCAGGGTCTCCATGGGGCTCTTCCGGTCCATGAGCAGGTGGAAGGGATTCTGCAAGCCCAGAGATGACAAGTGAGATTTACTTATTGGTCTTTATATTAGTGGCAGCTGAAATTGGGGGTCCCACTGCGCTAGGCGCTGTACGTACCTATAAGATATGGCTGTACTGTAATCAGGGGGTGCGACAGCGGCTCATGTGGACACACCAGAAACTCAGTGTCATCTAGAGGCATTTCTCCTCCTCTGCCCTTCTACTGAGCTTCCCTCCTGGCCATTAGGTAAGGGAGACATGGGGATCGTTTCCTCCCACCACTAAAGTGCAGCTACCTCAGGAGTGGAATGCAGCAGCTGTTTAACAGCTGCCCAGAAAGGCTGCCCCGCCGGTTAGGACAGGAAGGGCCAAACTGAGATAAAGTTACAAGAGGAACTTTAGGGAGGCAGCGTTTAATGACCGAGGGAACTGGGGTCACCATGCTAAAAAGGACCAGGGTATGCCCAGCGCCCCCTCATGCCGCATGAGGGTACTGCGGGCACTGCTAACCCTGTTGAGTCATCCACACTGCTTCCTGCAGCACAGCGCCCCCTAGCGCCTGTGGCCTTGGGGGCAACACAGCACTCAGGAACAGGTGCTTCTGGGAACTCATGCAGCCTGGACCTCTTGTCCCACCTGCTCATGGCGGTGAAGTGAGCCTTACCACAGGACTAGGAGGGTGCCTCTGTCTCCAAACGGGGTGGACAAGTTATTTGCAATTGATGGGGGAGGGAAGGTTCCTGTGAATTCACCATGGGGGAGGGGTCTGGTGTGTCGACTGGCTATTCTGGGGCATGGAGGGCATTGGTCTCTGCTGGGCATTGTCCCATTATCCTATGGCCTCTGGACCGGTGGCTTTGCGTGCATTTAAATCTAAAACGACACCCGGGAATAAAACCCGCCAGATCGCAGGGTCTGCTTCCTCTCGGAGACCCCCTATCCCAAGCTCCTGCTTGCACCTGGGACCCTGCCTGGGCTGATCATAAACGACGCTGCTGCAGCCGTCCCTGACTCACGCCAAAAATAAAACTCCAGTCAATTCACAGAGGAAATGGACAAGGAGGCGAGTGGCCAGGAGAGGGCACCAAATCCAAGAGATCAGAGGGAAGGCTTCAAAGAGGAGAAACAGTTCCTCAGGGGTTCTGGCTCTGCTCCCAGTCACACTAAAGGGGTGTGGGTGGAGGGGGTGTCGCACGCTTTGCTGGATATTTGGGCGCCGTCGTCAAAGTGGGAGCTGTGCAAGGAGGACCTCTCACATGTGCCCACAGAGTGTTCGAGCATATGCTGAGATGCAGCTGCGTCTGGGGTGGAACTCGGCTGCTGTTTAACAGCAGACAGCAACACTGCATAAGCGTTTAGGGCAGGAAGGGAAGGATCCAGCATCCAATTAAAACTGCCAAAGGGAAGTTAGGGGGGTAGAATGGAAATGCCTAATGCGGCACGGACCCAGAGCAGCGATCTCTTTCTCTCTCTCTCTCTCTCTCTCTCACACACACACCATTATCCAGATCCCTTCATAAAAAGTTTTAAATAAAATTCTAATTTCATCACTTCCTGTACGGGGTAAATTCAGCCGGGAGCACTGGGCAGGATGTTAACTTCATCCCCTTACATAGACCAGGGAGCTTCACCCTGGGAAGCGACTCTTCTTCCGTACACCAGCTGGAAGCTGAGCTGTAAATGCACCCTCACACTGCATGATCATTAACTATTTAATGATCAGGGCTCTGCTGTGCCAGGCATTAAGAACATAAGGAATGGCCAGACTGGGTCAGACCAATGGTCCATCTAGCCCAGTATCCTGTCTGCCGACAGTGGCCAATGCCAGGTGCCCCAGAGGGAATGAACAGGCAATCATTGAATGATCCATCCTCTGTCGCCCATTCCCAGCGTCTGGCAGTCAGAGGCTAGGGACACCCAGCGCATGGAGTTGTCTTGGCTAATAGTCATTGATGGACCTATCCTCCGTGATTGTTCAGACAGGCCCAGAAGAGCTTAGAATCTAAATCACCAAGATAAAGGAAAGATCATGCCTACTTTACAGATGGAGAAACTGAGGCACAGAGCGGTCAAGTGACTTGTCCAAGGCCAGGCAGGGAGTCGATGGCAGAGGAAGGACTCAATCCCACAGCCATGGAGGCCCAGCCCAGCAATCAATCCACAAGACCTGCTTTCCTCTTGCTCTTTACCCACCCATGTTCACACCCCTTAGAGGGGCATGACTGGAATGCAACAGAACATGGTCATTTAAAGACTCAAATCTGCAAGGCACTAAGTGCCCCTACTTCCAGTGGAGCTCCAAGTGATTCTGAGATGTTTGGTCAAACCCATCCATAGCTCATACCCACAATATAAGGGAAGGGGAGGAGAAAAAACTTCTCTCTTGTGGCATATTGGAAATGATGTTAAAATTACAAGCTATCCCTTTAGGTGTTGGGGATTTCCTGGTTCTGCTTGCAGGCTAGGGGGCTCTGTAGGAAAGCATGCCAGCTTGGTTTCAGCAATTAGTCTGCAGAGAGCCAGCCTAGAGTGAGGTGGGGTGAGTTGTGCTGCTCTGTTTTAGGGAGCAGCCTGCTTTGTCTCTCTCTGTTTTTAGGTTCTTTTGTGTTATTGTTCTGAATTTTAAGAACTAAAGTCTTGCGATGTTGCAACCTTCCAGCAAGAGGATTGTATGGTTTTATGGAACTTCTCTGCGTCTGTGCTGGGAACATAACAGCATTGATCTACACCTCCATTTACACCTTTAGACACAAGGCAGAAGGGAGCCAGCTGTCGAGACTGCTCTCCTTCAGAAGCTAGTAGTCTGGTCTCAGTCTCTGAACAGGAACTAGCACTGATGTCAAGCCTGCTGCATGGGAGGAAGAGATCAGTAAAGAAACGGTAAGAAAGAAAGCAGCCAGGTCCAATAATTAGGGATTATTCCCACTGATAGTGAAGTAACCAGGGCTTGGTGTGGTTGGTACATTTCACTCCAGCTCATACCCATTCTCTCTATAGATAATCTCTCCACTGCCTGATGTGGGTATGTGGCTAGAGCAGGAGGATGGTACCAGGACTCCTGGGTTCCATTCCCAACTCTAGGAGGAGAGGAATCTAGTGATTAGAGAAAGGGGAGTAGGCACCAGAACTTCTTGATTCTTGATTCTCAGTTCCAGGAGGAGAGTAAAGTCTAGTGGTTAGAGTGGGGTGGGAGGATCGGGCATCAGGACTCCTGGGTCCTGTTCCCAGCTCTGCCCACAGCTTGTGGTGTGACCTTGAGAAAGCATTCCAACCTCTCTTCGATCCTCAGTTGGTAGGGATAATACTGCACCAGCATCTAACGTGAAGGTGGCAAAGCAAAGCTCTTAGAGTTCCTCGAAGGAAGAGGGCAAAATATTTGTGTAAGCAACAGGCCAGCCTGGTCAGCCGTGGGAGCTTGGTTTGCCTTTACAAGGTACCGCCGGTGCTCTCTGTACTGCACAGACATACAAGAATATGGTGCTGCCCCAGCTAGCCTGTGTCTAAGCGCTTAGAGCTTAGACCCAGGGTTCTATCACTGGCTGTGCCATGCCCCAGAGAATTTACAATCTAAATTAAGTACAATATGGACAGGAAGATACATACAGGGGGTCTAGGATTTTGTTCATAACTATATCTATGGAGAAGCAGTGTGGTTTACAGGCCCAGGACTCAAGATCATATCATAGGATATCAGGGTTGGAAGGGACCTCAGGAGATATCTAGTCCAACCCCCTGCTCAAAGCAGGGCCAATCCCCAACTTTTTTTTTCTTTCTTTTTTTGCCCCAGATCCCTAAATGGCCCCCTCAAGGATTGAACTCACAACCCTGGGTTTAGTGGGCCAATGCTCAAACCACTGAGCTATCCCTCCCCACATGAACTGTGTGTGCTGGGTCATCATCCGAGACTTGCAATGCCGGCTACAAAAGCGCCATGCAAATGCCTGTTCTCACTTTCTGGTGACATTGTAAACAAGACAAGGGCAGCATTATCTCCTTGCACATCATTCTGTAATATCTCAGTAAACACCATAAACAAAGCCTCTTCGAAGCTTCCAACAGCAGCAGGGTTTGCTTTGCAAGTTATCCTTATCAACAAGCATATTGATTCAAACATGTAATGGTTAAAGTGAGGTTTGCCTGGGTTCTATCCCCAGCTCTACCTGCTGTGTGACCTGAGATAAGTTTCTTAGTCTTTCATGCCTCAGTTTCCCCTCACCCTTTGTCCGTCGCATCTATTTAGACTGTAAGTTCTTCTGGAGCACAGACTGTCTCTCACTGCACATCTAGATCTCCAACAGCCAGTGATGGGACGCTAGGTGGGGAGGACTTTGAGTTACTCCAGAGAATTCTTTCCCAGGTGTCTGGCTGCTGGGTCTCACCGACATGCTCAGGGTCTAACTGATCCCCAGATTTGGAATTGGGAAGGAATTTCCCCCCGGATCAGATTGGCAGAGACCAGGGGGGAGGTTTCACCTTCCGCTGCAGCATGGGACACGGGTCGCTTGCAGGTTTAAACTAGTGCAAATGGTGGATTCTCTGTAACTTGAAGGCTTTAAACCGTGATTTGAACGTCAGGGACTCAGCCAGAGGTTAGGGGTCTATTTCAGGAGTGGGTGGGTGAGGTTCTGGGATGTGCAGGAGGTCAGACTAGAGGATCGTGATGGTCCCTTCTGGCCTTTAAGTCTATACAGCATGTAGCAGCACTATGGTGACCAGACAGCAAATGTAAAAAATTGGGACAGGGGGTGGGGGGTAATAGGAGCCTATATAAGAAAAAGACCCAAAAATCGAGACTGCCCTATAAAATCAGGACATCTGGTCACCCTAAGCAGCACCTCTGGGCTCGAGTGTAATAGAAATAAATAAATATCCCGATAGTTCCCAGAGCTCAGCTGTCCTAGATGCGTAAATAGTAACATCAACTCCATGCAAAGAAAAATTAGACCCTGTCCAAATCGACATGCATCAATTGGCTTCCTCTTGGGTCCTAGGTCACTTTTTACCCTCCCTCTGCGTTGCATTCCCGTCAGCCCACGGAGGCTGCAGGAAAAGGTTTCCGAATCAAGAGAATGCCAGGGCATTAATAAAGCAGCGATGCTTAAAGCAGCCAGGAGAGACATTCCTGTAGCATCAATAAAATTCCCCCCCCCCACCTCCTCTGCTTTACAAAGCCTTGTGTGTGATGGAAATAATTCACCATAATAAAAGCGAGAGAACAGTGGGCATGGGAGGCAGGCAAAGATGAGGGCTGAGATAGGGGAGAGCTGAGTGGCGGGCCTGTTTCTTGTTGTGATGCGTTATCGCAGGGTAAGGTCTGGCTATGGCTCCACTCTAAAATAGATTTCTCCCCAGAGCACAAACTCTGCTGTTTGCAGGGTAACTGACCGACTTTACATACAGCTCCTGTGGAGATGCAGCCACCTCTGGGGTGGGAAGCAGCAGCTAGCACACAACACTGGGGACATTTAGGCCAAGGGCATAATCTTACAAAGAGCGCCTGGGGATCGGTGGTTAAGGTCTCATCTGAAAGGCCCTTGGATTGTCAGTACAGATATCTGCAGCCCTGCTGGGATCTGCCTGCTGACTGGGGCCTTAGATTTTACACTACAAACAGCAGCATGTTATCTAAACACCTTCCTCACTTGAACCTGCCTCGTGGCAAGAAGTCTGGAACACGGTGCTTCTTCGTGTTACATAAACTCACACCCAGCACTAAAGCCACGAGGATCAGGAACGCACGTGCCCTAAAATGAACTTCTCCTTCGCACGGGGGGCGTTTTCCTCCAGAACCCCGCTCCCTGCCCCCTCCCGCTACTGCAATTAATACTGCTCTCCCGCATGTGCCTGGGGGTGGTGGGGAAGGACCTGGGAAGGAGGCTGGCCTGGCTTGCGAATAAAGTGACCCCGAACTATAAATATTCCCCCTGATCGATGGGTCTGAACTTGGCTGTGATTAAACCTCAAAACCACTGGGACCTTCTAGGTGGCTGAAGTATTGACCAGCCCTTCTGAGACATTCCAGAGACAGGATCGAGCTGGGGCAAGGCTCCAGGCGGGAAGGAAGCGCAAGGTAGCCAGGAGAACAGAAAGCAGAGCCTCCAGGGACCCCTCCAGGCCCTCCCCAGCCTCCCTGTCCACCCAGACATGCTCCAGGGTGGCAGGCCCAGGGGAAGAGGCTGCCAGTTGCAAGTGCAGATTTGCAGCCAGGAGTCTCTTCTGCTCCTTTGCATACAGAGCAGATTCCCCCCCCCCCCTTAAAAATAGTCCCTACAACAAACCCTCCCCCAGCTGCAGTGCTGCTGTTGGACACCCCGAACTGCCCCCCCCCCCCCCAGGCTTACAGACAACCAGGGCTCATGCTGGGGAGGAGAAAAAGGTCCAACTGCAGCTTGCACTGGGAGTTGGAGGGGCTGGATTCATTGGGCAAGGAGCCCCCCGCCCCCGTCCCCACCCCCCCAAAATCCTCTTCCTGCCAGCAGGGGAATTACTACAGGAGAGGCGTGGTGTTCCCCCTCCCCCCCCAGCTGGCCTAGCCCTTGTGTGGCCAAGAAGCCCCACCAGCTGCAGAGCGCCCAGGGATCGGACCAGCCCTGAGCCAAGGGAGCAGGCTGGGTTGGACCAGCCAGACCCCCCCCCCACACCCCCACTTGTTGCCCAGCCGAAGCTGCCCCGGCGGGGCAGGGGCGCAGCGACTCCCCCTTACCTGGGTGCTGAAGGGCAGCCGCTGCTCCAGCTCCACGACGCTGAGGAAGGGGATCTCCAGGAAGGCGGAGAGGAACTCCAGCTGGAGCAGCTCCTGCCGGGACTGGGGGAAGGCCAGCACGGCCGCCACCTTTTGCACCACCAGCGCCTGGCACAGCCAGCGAGCCAGCGACGCCGGGTCCCGCTCCCGGGGAGCCCCCGGCACGATCTCCAAGCTCAGGTTATAGGGGAACCAGCTGGCCCGGCTCGCCCTGGCCAGGGCGCTGCGCACCCGGCTCTGCGCTCCCCCCAGGGGCAGCAGCGCGCCCAGGCGCACCGTGTGCCCGACCCTGGCGAGGATGTGGCAGGGCTGGGGGTGCCCCTGGCAGGGCGCCGGCAGGAGGCTGCCCGCCACCCCCACGCACAGCCAGAGCGCCCGCAGAAACTCCATCGGAAAGTTTGGGCGGCCCCCGGCGCCCCCCTGGCCCTGGGTGGGCGGCCGGCGGGGGGGCTAGGGTGGGGGAGAGGAGGCGGCGGGCGCTGGGGAGGAAGGAGTCCTGGGTGCCGGAGGAGGAGGAGGAGGAGAGGGGGCATGAGGAAGGCTGGGAGAGCGGAGGAGCTGCTGGGATCTCCAGGCAGGGCTGCCATGGAGCGTCTCTGGCAGCAGGGGCAGCAGAGGCACCAGGAGACAGACAGCAGCTTGCATTGGCTGCGGGGGGGGGTGGGGGGGTGGGGGGCAATCATAGCAAGGCAGGGGAAGGGGGTTGAAGATGCCAGGGTAGCTGGCTGCTGGAGGCAGGAGAGGCCGAAGGGAATCCAGTGGCGAGGGGAGGCTGGCAGAAAAATGCCCCCTGCCCTCGTCCGGCCCAAGTGCCCTCCTGGAGATGCCCCCCCCCCCACACACACACACACAGTGTGGAGCCTGGCTTTGCCAAGGGGTGGTGCACAAATGCCAACGATCCTTAGCACCCTTTACCGGGCACCGCTGGCCACTAGCAAATGTTTCAGTGAAGTTCAGAGGCCAGGCTGGCAAAGGGTGAGGGGATTGGGGGGGGGGGAATTATTTAGTCTCTGGCCCCTGGTGGGATTTGTCTGGAGAAACCTACAATAATAATAATAATAATTAATAACCCGGTCTGCTTCTTCCTCTAGGCTTATCATTTTTTAACAGGAGAATGCGGATCCAATGAAAACTAAGGGCCGGATGCGGCCCCCAGGTTCCTAAAGGAGAGGCAGTCTTGTTGAGTGCTTAGAGCCACGGCTGGGCAATAGGAAACCCGTGTCCTAGTCCCGACCCTGCCACTGATGCACTGTGGCACTAGCCCCCCCCCTCTGGGCCTCGGTTTCCCCATTTGGAAAAGGAAGACGATGGTGCAGCCCCACCTTCCCGACGTGCTTTGAGAGTGACGGGTCTCAGGGTTATGGAGCTGCCCTCTGGGTTCCCATGTGTTACGCAGAAGGCTGAGACCCCCTGGGCACTAGTGAGGCAAAGTCCACTCGCCTTTTAAGTAAAATCTCCCACAGCTGGTGCAGCTTCCCCTGTGGTAGCAATGGCAGGGGAACGAGCATAGAGAGGGCACAGGCATTTTCACCAGCGTGTCCTCTTGCCCTGCTCAGAGCAGCCTGCCGGTAAGATTGTGTCTGTTTAACTCTTACGTCTTAAAAAATGCTAACAAATCCGTAGGCACCTAGGGCGTCACAGCTCTCCCTGTGCTGCTGACCAGGGCCATTTGGAGCCACCAGCAGCAGCTGGGATGGAACCCACAGCCTTCTAGGCACAGGGCCTAGGACTTGAGCCAAAGGAGAATCTCTGTTAGCAGGGAGGTGTCTATGACACACAGGCGAACAGTTCAGATTTCATCCACTAGTGGGCAATATTGCACACAGCAGCACTAGCTAGCTCCTTGCAGCATTTATCATTGAGAGAGAGAGAGGGGATGCCTGGTGCTTACAAGCTTTCTGCCTTCATGAACCCGAGTATTTATCAATCAGGAAAAACCAACCAACCCTGGCCTTCTTTGAGTCCTATTGGACCCAGAGCCTTTGGTTTGATTTCCTTGGGACCTATTGAGGATTGGCTCCTTCCTCTACATTTTATTTGGAAATCATTCAGTGAGTGGTGCAGTTACCTCCAAGTACGCGCTGCCCCTTCATTGTACTCACATCACCTTGTATAACACACGGGGCTCACCATGCAACCCCCTCAGCCCCAGCCCAGTGTGAAGACATGCTCCCCCAGCCCACGCCGAGCTACACAACTCACAAACCACACATGCATGCACCCACACAACCCCTATACAACCCAACCTGCAAACACGGGCCCACGCCAAGCTACACAACTCAAACCACGCATGTGTGCACCCACACAACCCCTATACAGCCCAACCTGCAAACACGCACCCACTCTGAGCTACACAACTCACAAACCACGTACGCATGCACTGCATGACTCACATCACCCAAACCCCGCACAACCCAAAGCGCACGCGCACACTTTAACACAACCCAGCGCACCCGCTCCTTCCCCGGGCGTCCGCCCACTCATCTGGCACAACCCTCTCCGCCTCCTGCCATGCAACACAAACCTTCCACGACTGCACACGCCTCACACGCTGGCCAACCCTTGACACACTCCACTGTCCTTGACTCTCAGTCACGCCCCTGGGCAATCCATACGGCAACACACACCGAACCCTGCACAACCCACAGTGCATGCGTGACCTCAGCCCAGCCCCATAGCAAACCCGCCCGGCTCGCACGCACACGTACCAGCACAGCTCCCTTTGTCTCGCCGGGCCCAGAGGTGCTGCAGTAGGGGTCACTCTTTCACACTTCATTAGGCATTCCCTTGGCCTTCACTGTGATAATACCCAGCCTGGGAAAAGGGCTGAAGGAGATTCAGACCATAAATCCAGAGAAATTCCAGGAGAATTGTCACTGTCTTTTAATAAGCAGAGGCCCCCCCCCCGGCCTGCCCATCATCTCCTCCACTGCCTTTCCCAGCCGTGCCGGCAGCGTGTGTGACCTGCATGGCAACATGGGGCCTTTTCGATAGGCACGGACTTGGCGAACATCTTGGGAAGGAGGTTGCTGGAGCGAGGTATGAGGCCGGAGCCTTGTCCCTGTCAGCGAACAACTATTCAAGAAAAAGCAACGTGCCCAGCCTGGCCCCGTGTTCACAGGCTGGGCCTGAGGGTGGACCGAAAGGGTTGATAGCTTGGCATTTTGATACCTTTTACAAACGGAAGCTTAGCGGCCCCACTGCGAGGGAGCTAAAGCAGGGTTGTGGGCCCAGATTCCCGATGGTCTGTAGGCACCTAACCCCCATTTCAGTGAGGTCCTGCCCCAAAGAGCTCAAGGCTACATAGACCAAACAGACAAAGGTGGGAGGGGAAACTGAGGCACGGAGCGGGGGAATGATTTGCCCAAGGTCAGACAGCAGAGCCAGGCCTGGAACTCAAGTCTCCTAGATGCCAGTTCAGTGCCCTAGCCCCTGGACGGCCCTGCTGCCCCAGTGATGGATGACCCCATGACTATGCAGCTCTGGATTTAATGGAGGAGAAAAGGGAGGAATAAACTTGTGCAGGTGACCCCCTAGGATACAGCCTAGCGTTTTAACGCTGCCGGCAACTTACATTTCTGGTGCATCATCCCACGCTCGCCTGTGACTATATACAGTCGTCATTTCAGCCATGGCTGCAGTGCAGCCACCTCTGGGGTGAAACCCTGCAGCTGCTTAACAGCGCACAGTGCCACTACATAGCTGTTTAAGCCAGGAAGGGAATATCTTCTCCTGCTGCGATTGCCAGGTGAGGGGGGGCGGGGATCTTTAGGACACACAAGCTAATCCCCCTGCTCTTGAGAGACGTGCTATGGGATCACTTCTGTAGCCCAGCTGAATGACGACACCCTCAGCCCTACACAGGGGTTAGCACTCAGAGGGGAGCGCAGAGCCCGCACACCTCTCCGCAGCACCTTGTGGTCTCCCCTCCCACGGGGCAAGACGAGGCCAAATGCTGCTTATCTCAGGAGGAAATCTAAGAGGATTCCCAGTAGCTGCGGCACGATAATACTGAGCTAATAAATGGCTAATACAATTAAAATAACCCAGGCATTAGCCAGCCAGACGGCTGTGGCACTGGGTCCTCCAGATGGCGAATAGGGCACAGGCAGGAGGCCAGGGCCACCCAGTTCAGTCTGGCTCAGGGCATTCTCTGGGCACGGCCCCTGCTGAGCCTGCACTCACCCCTTGTGGTTCAAACCACTAATTCTCGCTGCCTGCCAGGACCTCCCTGTTATTAACCTTAAAGCACCAAGGACAAGCCGCTCAGATTTCTTTCACTGGGATCTGCCCCTCTGATATAGCCCTGGCTCCTTCCTACGAAGGCCAGAAGGCTGCTCAAGCTGCCTTTGGCAGGCCACTCTTAAAAGCTAGCACCATATCCTGAGAGGATGGACAGGAGACAATGGAATCAGCTGATCACCTACCCAGTTGGCTGCACCGTGATCATAGGGAGAGACCAGGCAGTGGCCAAGTGTGTCCTGGGGAGATGAGCGACATGTGGCCAAGGGGGGATGGATTTTGCGGTTCACCAATCTGCATTTCTGATGAGGTCCCCTCACCCCCCGAAGACAAACACCAGCTGCCAGCAGAAAGGGAAGAAAATCTATTAAATTAATAACCAAAAAACCCCCAAACCAGCCAAGTAGCAGCTGGTGAAAAATATTGATCATCAGACAAATGTAATGAGTGAACGCGAATGAATTCCTCCCGGGCGTGATAGTGGGGGAGATCAAAGGGGAGAGCAGGAGAAGGAAACCTTTTGAAGGCCTAACGAGACCAACCCATGCAGTGTCACACTGGACCAGTCAACCAGCTGGGAGATGGTCCCTCCCCCACAAATGGATATAAAGCGACTGATAATGAGATTAACAATCCAAGGGGCAGCGTGGCCAGTTCTCCCTTCTCGGCGCATGTTTTTTTGAGTGAAGGATGGAGCGGCTTGGCAGGGGGACCTGGCAGGAGCACGGGGGCTGAATTTAAGGCGTGGGCAGCCACTCAGAAGGCTGGCTCCTCTCAACCTGCCGCTCAAGGCTAGGAGGGGATGGCTGGGCAGGCTAAGCTAAGTCTGCAATGGCTACACGCCCACAGGTCCAGCTCCCAGCCATGGCTAACACAGCGATCGATGGGTGCACGATACCATCACTTCCATTCACACGAGACCCTTAATAGCTATGAGCCGGCTCTGGGGCCCCACGGCTCCTCTGGACTGTAGCGGGAGCTGTGAGTGCTCAAATCCTTGGACAAATCAAGCCCACGGCTGCCGCCTCTTCTGCAGAGGCTCAGGGGCACAGCAAAGCTCGATGCCAGAGCTTTCCTGCGCCAAAAGCACAGGCCCCCTTCCACTTTACCTAAATGAGAATCCCCATTTGTTGTTAGCAGTATAGGGCTTATGACACACAGTTGAGCCGTTCTGATTCCATCCAGCAGAGGGTAGCTGGGTGCATGCTTTTGTGTGTGCATGCATGTGCGCGCCCACACACACTCTCTCTCTCTCTCTCTCTCTCTCTCTCTCTCCATCTTCCAGCCTAGACGCTACATTTTTGAGCCTTACTGTGTCCAAGGAGGGCCCAACACAAAACCTTCCATCCCTTTTAATTTTTTAATTTTTGGGGGTTAAAAATGTTTCCCTGATTTCCCCTCCCACTTTATTAAAAAACAATTGACGTACCTGTAAACCCATGGGATTCTTTGTTTGTTTTTTGGCAAAGACAGGCAGCTGGAAATGACCCTTGCTCTGTGCTCTGCCCTTGTCCATTTCACCTTCCAGAGCGTCTTTTACTATCACGTTGCTTCATGCTGTTCCGCTGTAATTCCTGGAGACAGGGCGGGGGGGGGGGAAGGAGGGGGCGACCACAGAGCCGGCGTGGTACCAATATTAATGTGTTGCCACCGGGAAGCCCGGCTCTGCCGAAGCGGCTCATACGGTAGGTGCCAAATGAGGACACAATTAAAGCTGCTGGGATTCGACACCTGCCGTCACAGCGGAGGACACAGAGGATTCCAGCCAAATTCTCCTGAAACAGGAGTTTTGGCTTCAGCAGACCGGGAGCGTTAGCCCCCGCCTGGCCCTTTAAATCATCCAGCTCCTGTGGTGTTCTGACCCAGGCCTTCTTGTACAAGGGAGAGATTCAATTCCTGTTCTCCTGCCGACCTTTTTTGGGCGGGTGGGGAGGGAAGTTGAACCTAGCTAGTTATTGGGCAGCAAGTGGAAATGCCGGAGAGCGACGACATCGCGCTAGCGATGGCTGTGTTTGGGTTTCCGTATCCCTTTTCGGGTCGTTAACCGGTGGGCAGTAACTTTTCCTCTCCCCACGCCATCCCCAAAGCGAGGAGTTTACAGCCCTGTGAACGGACTGACGCTCTCTCTGCCCAACTGACAGGCAGCTCACTCACCCTTAGGTACCCCCCCCCAGCCCAATAGAGCAGAGTGCCGTGCTCGTCTTTAGGGCCTTCCAGCTGAGCCGCTGAAGGGCTTGTTTTTACCGGCATTAGTCAGTCATAAAACACCAGCTCACCCTGGTCGGTAAGGCTTAGACCTGCTTCCCAGGTGGGGAAAACTGAGGCTCAGAGAAAGGAAGCTACTTGTCCAAGGTCACGCAATGGGTCAGCAGCAGAGCCAGGAATTGAGACTTCCAGACTTCTGCTTCAGCCACTGTGCCATACTTCCCTCCCTGATCTGGGAATGGAACCCAGGCGTCCTGGTGCACCATCCCCGTCTCTAACCACCAGGCCACACTCCCTGCCCAGATCTGGGAATGGAACCCAGGCATCCTGGCGCACCATCCCCGTCTCTAACCACCAGGCCACACTCCCCGCCCAGATCTGGGAATGGAACCCAGGCATCCTGGTGCACCATCCCCGTCTCTAACCACCAGGCCACACTCCCTGCCTAGATCTGGGAATGGAACCCAGTCGTCCTGGTGCACCATCCCTGTCTCTAACCACCTGGCCATACTCCCCTCCCTGATCAGGGAATGGAACCCAGGTGTCCTGGTGCATCATCCCCGTCTCTAACCACCTGGCCACACTCCCTCCCCTATGGAGTCTATCTGGCCTGGCTGTACACAGACACTGCACACACTATATGAAGGCAGGAGGTGAGAGTAAGTCAGCAGGGGGAGAGGCACAGAAGGGGCCTGCTTCTTTACACTAGTAGCGATGGCCCCCGAGCAGAGATTGGGAATTTACCCCTAAAAACCAGGCTCCTTATCAGAGTGGGTCTTGCTCAGGCTCTGCTGAGATCCTGACCATTTCTTCTAGCTCCGACCGTGAAAGGTTTCAAGTCACTGGGATTAGGAGCAACCCCCCACAGTCTCCAGCGCAGCCGCATCCCCTCCGAGGGGAAGGGGCAGCCCAGGACACCACCGCCCGGGTCATTCGAAACAGAGTTGAACCAGTTCTCTGGCCTGCATTATGCAGGAGCTCAGACTGGATGATCACAGTCGTCCCTTCTGGCCTTAGAGTCGAATTCAGCCCCTGAGGAGCAGGGACGAACGGGCCGGGCTGGGTGACCGAGGCTACTGAGAACAGCAGCTATGCCCTGCGCCTGGGTGCAGGCGAGTAGGAAGAGATGGGAGATCCCTCCAGGAACACAGAGAGGACCTGCAGGAGAAGACTCTCTCTGTTGCTGGCGTATCTGGGACAGTCTTTCCAGGCCCGTGCTAGGCCTTCTGAGCTGAAGGTGCAGTGCGGTGGGACAACTGGAGCCCGGCCATAAGCAGGTGCTGCTCAAGAAGCAACAGGGCCCAGTGGACTGGGACTCAGGAGACCTGGGCTCTGCTACTGAAATGCTAGGTGACCTTGGGCACCTCCCTTTCCCTTCCCATCTGATCTATTTAAATGGCAAACCTGTAGGACCAGGGGCTCTCTCTTACTGTGTATGTGCAGCGCCTAACACAATGGGGCCCGATCTTAGCAGATGCAGCTGTTCTACAAATAACTCTGCTATCTTCAGGCATTGCACTGGTATTCCAAGCTGCATTAAGCCCCTTGTTTTAGAGCCTTCTAGCAAGACAACATCCTCCCCTAACTGATTGCTTTCCTGCGGCCACAAAATTGATCCATTTCCCCCATAGTCCCGTCCCCCCCCCCGCCCTATGGCTGAATGGTGCCGCTCTGGCTTTTTACAGGAGCGCTGCAAAACAAAAGTAGATTGTGCTGCTCTTAGCTACATAAAATTTAACTTCCTCTTGGGTCAGGGGCTGATCAACGAGCTGAATTATACCAGACCGGACAGAATAATGCAGCTGGGTTTCCCCTTCATCGGCTCTGGCCCAGCATTAGTGCCAGTTGCTGTCTGTCAGTTGAAGTCTCTGATGCATACAGGCAAGACTCAGAGCTCTTCCCTGATCACCGGAACCCTTCCTCCGCCCTCCTCCAGCCCCACCTCCCCCCTGCACGGGGCTGGCATCTCCGCTCACCCCCCGCACCGCACCCCACTTCTTCGCAAGAGCAACCGGGACAAGTGTCCACTTTTATCCAAAAAGTCAGGACGGCTGGGACAAGGCTTAAAAAAGGGGACTGTCCTGGCCAAAATGGGACGTACGGTCGCCCTGCCCACCTGGGCAGGTAGCCAGGTGGGAACCTGTGACAAACAGCTGCTGCCCCTGTTCTGTTCTCAAACTGCACCACTGCATGAAGAGAGATTCCGGGGGGCATTATCCGTTCAGCCACCTGAAATCAGAGGAGGTGGCTACAACTTGTTTTCCCATTGCACGGAGAGAAGCAGGGCAGAGAACAGAACCTGGGAGCCTGGACTCCGCAGTTCTATTCTCAGCGCAGTGCCCAATAGCGTGCGAGGTTTGACAAGTCACTTTGTTGCTCCTTTGCGCCTCAGTTTCCCCCCTCTATACAATGGGGACAGCACTGCCCTCATGCATGGGGCCGTGGAGGGTTTAAATGATGCTTGTCGAGCTCTGAGAGCCCAGGGTGAAGGGGAATAGATAGAAGGATGCCTAGGATGATACTCTAGAAAGGATGGCTGGTCTAGTGGTTAAGGCAACAGATGGGAACTCAGGAGACTCAGAGAAGGGACCATCGTGATCATCTAGTCTGAGTTCCTGCACGTTTCAGGCTACACAACGTCACCCACCCACTCCAGTAATAGACCTCTGGTGGAGTTACTGAAGTTCTCAGATCATGATTTCAAGTGACAAGGAATCCATCATTTACTCTAGTTTAAACCTATCGAGACCCCCAGTTCAATTCCTGGCTCTGCCACAAACTCCCTGTGTGACCTGGGGCAAGCTGCTTTAATCTTGCCGTGCCTCAGTTTCCCTTCTGTAACACGGGAATAATGAGTTTTCCGTTACCAGTGTAGACTGTCAGCGTCTCCCTGTGTATGTGCAGCACCCAGCATAGCGAGGCTCTGATCTCAACTGGCGCTGCTGCCATACAAGTCAAAACACGACTGTGACGTTGTGCAGTCTATATGGTTTTATGAAAACATGATAATGAGTGAATATAATGTAGCTGGAGTATGCTTCATGCAAAGGGTCTCTTGTAAGGTATCATTGCAGAGCTTGTGATCTGCTGAGTGTGGTCATCCTGTTTGTATGGATGTACCACTCTTGTGTCTTAAACTAGAAGTGTGAAGTGTGGCTCTGGGGGCCTATTGTAGTTATGCAAAGTGTGGGCCATTAATGGTGGTTTGGAGTCTTGATGACTCCCATTGTCTGCAGATGGCTGTTTTACCTGTGAGTCTCCCTGTATATGTGTGTGCTGGCAAGTGAGTAATGAAGTCTTGCAGTGACATGTGATCATGTCACCTGAACTGGATTCCATCTTTGACCTGGTGCTTTTCCAGTGAGGGGGGGGTGGAAACCCAGAGGGACAAAGCGTTCCCGCCTTGTGCAAGGGATGTGTAGAGGGGTGGAACAGAACAAAGGGGAGAGGAGCCATCATGAAGAATCCCCTAGCTACCACCTGAGCTGGAACAAGAGCTGTGCCGGGGGAAAGAATTGTGCCCAGGCCTGGAAGGTGCCCAGTCTGAGAAGGAAACTTGCTGGAGCATCTCTGAGGGTGAGATTATCTGTATTCAGTTTGATTAGACATAGATTTGCGCGTTTTATTTTGTTTTGCTTGGTGACTTACTTTGTTCTGTCTGTTGCTGCTTGGAACCACTTAAATCCTACTTCCTGTATTTAATAAAATCACTTTTTTCCTTATTAATTAACTCAGAGTATGTATTAATACCTGGGGGAGCAAACAGCCGTGCATCTCTCTCTATCACAAGCAACAGAGGGTCCTGTGGCACCTTTAAGACTAACAGAAGTATTGGGAGCATAAGCTTTCGTGGGTAAGAACCTCACTTCTTCAGATGCTTCTTACCCATGAAAGCTTATGCTCCCAATACTTCTGTTAGTCTTAAAGGTGCCACAGGACCCTCTGTTGGTTTTTACAGATTCAGACTAACACAGCTACCCCTCTGATATCTCTCTATCACAGTTATAGAGGGCGAACAATTTCTGAGTTTACCCTGTATAAGCTTTATACAGGGTAAAACGGATTTATTTGGGTTTAGACCCCATTGGGAGTTGGGCATCTGAGTGCTAAAGACAAGCACACTTCTGTGAGCTGCTTTCAGGTAAACCAGAAGCTTTGGGGCAAGTCATTCAGACCCTGGGTCTGTGTTGGAGCAGACGGGAGTGTCTGGCTCAGCAAGACAGGGTGCTGGGGTCCCGAGCTGGCTGGGAAAACAGGAGCAGGGGTAGTCTTGGCACATCGGGTGGCAGCTCCCAAGGGGGTTTCTGTGATTCAATCTGTCACAACGACAATGTAGGTTTGTCCCTGTATGAGTGACCGAGAAGTTGCCAGGTAGAAATGAACCAGCGTATCCCAGCTGTGGGCGACACAGAGCTGCTTTCAGCTAGGACGGGGGGAAAAAAATCCAGGGGCTGGGATAGAACAGGAGCTCCAGCAGGATGCAGACCAGATGTTGCTACATTTCAGAGCCCCACGCGCCTGGGGGATTTGCTTTAACAAAAAACGAGCAGCTGGGCCAAATAAGCGATTAGGCAAATCCCCAGTACAGGCAGCGCAGACACAGGGGAGCTGACATTTCATGATGGCGATGAATTGCATCCAGGTAACGGAGACCACCCAGCCCTGCCCTCCCTGCCTGCACAGTGTTGCTGGGAAGCAGGCCCCAGGCAGACTTTGGGGAGGGAGGTTCTGTATCAGGGAACCAATGCACCCCCCAGCCAAAGGGTTGCAGCCTTACGGCAGAGGCCACTGGCAGCGAGGGGAGGGCCACATCCAGCCAAACTCCCGCGCCAACCTGATCAACCCGAACTTTGGGCAGCCAGCGGCGGCACTAGGGGGCATTGGAGCCCTGCAGGAGATTGATGGGGTGCTGGGTTGGGACAGCCAGGGGAGGTGGGGACACCCCCAAGGCACACAGCTGCACTCTTGCCTTTTGTGGCATGGACTGCACAGGTGCTGGAACGAAGGAGGCTGCCGCTCCATGTCATACAAGGTTTACAGTTTGGTTCAATGGCTCTCAGCCCCCCCCCCCCCCCCCACTATACAAATTGTTCCAGCCCCCCTGGCGGACTGGCACTGTTCTGGGGAGGCAGCAGCACGGAAGGTGGAAAAGACGCCCATTGACGGTGATCAGGAGTGGGCCCCCCGCCCAAGGGATAATCCAGGTGGGGTCAGGCAAGCAAAAGCCGAGACGGACTCCCCCTCCCACATCCCCAGGTGGCGTGTGCTCTGCAGGTGCCCCCCAGAATCGTCCGAGCAGAGAGCCACAGCCCACGGCTTCCTGCTCCACGGGCAGGTTCTAAGTACGGCTCTCGCACCGGAGACTGAATTCCATCTCCGGGAGTCCGGCACTTTGATCTGCCTCTGGGTGCCCCCGGCCCCCGCTTGCCATAGCGTCTGAGCACCTCAGTATTGAGCCTCACAACCCCCCCGTGAGGCAGGGCACTGCCGCTAAACACATTTTACAGACAGGGACCTGGGGCCCAGAGAGACTCACTCAGGGTCCCCCCCCAGAGTCTGTGGGAGAACCAGGACCTGAACCCACCCCCCAGGCAGGCCCCCCAACCACTGGGCCATACTTCCGTTAACATGTCTGGTCAATCCCACCATGTTGCGGTGGTGGGAGACAATCTCCCCTCGCTGCTGGACAGCCCCGTTCTGAAGCCCATCTGGGATCTTCTGGACGCTAGCCTCCCTCAGGACACTCCTGCAGGGCAGCTTGCAGCCGGGCCACCGCTCTGCCCATGAGCGTGACGGGCGCGTTCTCTGTTCTGGGACAGCAGGGCTCAGGGCAAGGGAGGGACAAGACTGAGCAATGAACTGAAATGCACACGGGCTCCAGAGCTGTATCCCCTGCCCCAGGAACGGACATCAGGGAATCAATAACAGAGATGTACCTGGCACCTACCGGGCTGCTGGCTGAGTGACGTTGACCCAATTAGCACAAGGGGCCCCTGTGAAGCACCATGGACTATTCCCTGGCCTCCCAACCCCCCCAGCCAGGGCACAGCAGCTAAGAAAAGCCTGTGCCTTAACCCTAACCAGTCATCTAGGCCTCGGCCAGCCAAGGCAGCGTGCTTGAAAAGGATCAGGCCGTGGGCTCCAATGGACAGCAGGAGAAAATGAATTCCAGCCCACCCTTACTGAGGCTGCTGTCACGGACGCCTACAAACTCCCCTCTTAGGGGGAGACACCACCTCGCAGTGGTACTGTCACTCACCTGAAACACCACCCACTCCGTTGGCAGGTTGTCCCACCAGCTTGGAAAGGATTAAGTGGGCACTGCTGTCTCACTGAGGACGGTGGGTCAGGATCCCACCCAGGTGTAGGGCAAGTAGGAGGGTCTGGCTGGAGAGGGAGGATCTAGGGTGCGGGCTGAGCAGGGTGGGTGGAGGAGCCCAATCCGAGGAGACGGTCCGAACTGGACTTTATCTTGTTGCTTTCTGTGTTGAAAGCAGGGAAGGGATGCTGGGTTGAAGGGGCAGGGGGAGGCTGGGGCAGAGGCCGTTATTTCGACTAGGGGAGGGGAGGGGACAGAACAGAATGTTCCCAAGGCCCACAGCTGAGCTCTTGCCTTTGGAGCCTGGACTATGTTTGTAGAGCCGGCTGGGAAAGATTCAAAGTCTGCGTGGAGACGAGGAGACGACCCTGGTTCACCCAGGTCCTTACAGGTGCCCATTATTGTGGTATCTGAGAACCTGGGGTACTGTCCTTCTGCCACGGGAGACGCCTGCGGCTCTCAAAGCGGCTGGCTGAGGCCGATGCTGCTCTGACGCAGCCTATTAACATTGATCCAAAACTTCTGAAGGAAAAAAAGAAAAACAGATGGGGGGAAAAAACAAGAGAAATGTCCCTTATTAAACTAAAAGCATCATCTAAGTGAGCTGGCATGAGACAGGAGCTTGGCCCGGACACTCGGGCTATTAAACTGCACTCCAAATCAAGTGCTTTTGCTTCTGGTTTATGAAACAGGTCCACCATTGCAGGGTGTGCGGATGGGTCGAGGCTCACCTGTGCCCCCAGGAGATTTGGGCACATCTGCACCCCCCTGCTCAGTGAAAGGGGGCAGGGCAGCCACCTCCCTCCCATCCACTGCACGCACGCACACACACACACACATTCAGTGAAAAGGGGGGGGGCAAGGGGAGCATCCTACCCACCCCCACATCCTCCCTTTCCTTCCCTGCTGTAGGTCAGTTTGGTGGCTATCACCGTGGCGGTGTCGCCTGACAAATCACAGAGGGCACGGAGCGTGCCCCGAACGGCACGGCTGGGCCCAACACGCAGGAACCAGCCCGCTCCTAGCAGTGCAGAACCTCTGCAGCAAGGGAAGGAGCCCCCCGCCCCCCCAAGCCTAGCGGGAAGGCCAGGGTCTTATCTGCCCCTGCCCTGGTGAGCGGTTCATGCAGGTGCCAGGCCCCCAGCACTCGGGCAGCAGAAAGCAAGGCAGGGAGCAGCTCTGAAACGGGGCTTTTTGCTTCCTTACAAGGTCACGGCTGAATAGGGTGAACAGATGTTCCAGTTTTATAGGGACAGTCCTGATATTTGGGAATTTTTCTTATAGAGGCACCTATTACCCCCCACCCCCTGTCCTGATTTTTCACCCTTTCTAGCTGGTCACCCCACAGCTGAAGCAGCACCAGCGAGAGGGAAGGAGCAGCAGAGATTTCCCAGCTCTGTGCTCCGGTGGGGCAGGCTACCAGCAGGTGTTTACACCCACAGATGGTGCCAAAAGCCTGGGGGGGGGAGCTCTAGAAACGGAGAGAGATGGAGACCTTGGATGCCCCCAACTCCTGTCTCAGCCCCCACCCAGCGCAGATTTCATTCCTCAGGAATGGTGGGAGAACTTCTCTCTCCTTCAGGGTGGGGTGGGGTGGGGGGGAGGCGCGGGAAGGCCGGGGAGGAAGATCAGCACTGGAGTGGTTTAGCCTCCTCTGCACTCACAGCAGGTGGGTTCCCAGCTACTGGTCTCTTAACCCCACCCGGCGAGACCAGGCCCCCTAGGTTAAAAGCACACCACTCAGGGCGGAGGGTTGGGGGGGGGGAGGAAGCGGGTAACGGGGGCAACACCCCTGAGTTAAGAGCCTGGACTCACTCTGAAAAATAGACACAGCCCTAGTATTTCATTGCAGCAACTGACTTACCTCGCAGGTGCTGTGTTGCGCTTGGAGTCGGCAGGGAAGAGAAGAGCTGCGGGAAGGTGGGGGCGGATAGAGGTCCACCGGAGACAAGCTGCCATTTAATTAGTGAAAGGGGAGAGTGGTGGGGGCTCTCACTCCAGAGTGCCCCGGTGCCGCATTGGTGAACGTCCCTGCCTCAGTTTCCCCTAGTGGGCTCCCATAAGGCTTATGTATCTTGAGCAGTGCCCCTTCCGGGCTCTACATCATTCTACCCCCCGTTGGAACGTCACACAAAGCCGCCTCCATCCCAGCCTCTCTAGCTGGAAGGGGGCAGGGGCTGTGTCAACCTTAGTCCAACAGCCCCTGTTATGTCCACCGCGGACCTGGGGAAGGGTCTCTCCTCCTGGGTCAAGGTCCCGCACAGGGGCTGATCCACAAGGACCCCTCCTCAGGACAGCTTCTAATTCCTCTAAGCTAGGGCTTCTGCTAGGGCCTGCTGAAGTCCTTCACGGAGCCAAGTTTCTCTGCATCTTGCCCTTCAGTGCCTTCCGTCTGGAAACTGTCCCGCCCATGAGCGTTCTTCCTAGGTGTCCTTTGCTGGTGCGTCCCCCTCATCAGCTTCCTCCTGAGAAGCCGGCTCCGGTGAAGATCTCTCTCTCACTGCTCTGGGGCCTGTTTCTCTCCCCAGGAGCCTTGGTTTTCCTCCTCCCACTGGGAGCCGCTGCCTTGTACCATGCCCAGGTGCTTCCCTGCCTAACTAGCTGCCTCTCCGTTTCTTAGTGAGTTAATTAGCCCCAAGTGAAGCTGGGTTGCCTCACTCCCTCTGGTGGAGCCGGTCAGAGGGGAGCTGAGCCCCTGAGCTGGTCAGAGGACTGGCTGCAAATGCGACACGCCATCGCTCTGTCATTAAGGGAGCGTAGTCTAGTGGGTAGAGCAGGGGACTGGAGTCAGGGCTTCTGGGTTCTAGACCAAGCTCTGAGAGGGAGCGGACAAGGAATCCAAGACACAAACTTCTTGAGTGACCGTGGGCAAGTTTCTTCCCTGCTTCTGTGCCCCAGTTTCCCCCCCCCCATCTGTGAAACAGGGATACTACCACACACCTGTCCCACTGGGGAGTGGGTTGTTATGAGGCTTAACCAATTCCCAGGGTGCTTTTGAGATCCCTGGCTAGACAGCACTACAGAGAGACCTGAAGAACCCAAGCACATCTCACTATAAAAACAATTTTTATGTAAAAAAAAAACCCCAATCAAACCAAACGCCACAACACAGGATACGAAAGGAGACAGAGTCCAAAGGCAAATTCCCAAGAAAACGGTCTGAGAACAAAGGAACTGGCTCCAGACGGATGATAAAAAATAGCAACCATCCAGGCTGGGGACGAGTTTGACTCAGCGGCTCTGACGTAGGCGACTGTATGCGTCATCCATGTAGCACCCAATGCACCTCCCACAAAGGGTTAACCTCACACCCTGAGATACCCCCCCCCCCCAACCTGGGAGCAGGGCTGTAACCCCCCCCATAGAAACCCCCCACTTGGACAGAAATGGGGAGGCTACAAGCTACTTCCCTCCCTCCTGCGCACTAAACAAGCCAGCTGAACGGGCGGGGGCGGGGAGAGAGGACTGGGGCTTCCAGCAGGCGTTGGTGTCCCGCTGGCTCAGGCTCTGTGATTATCAGGCCCAGATTTGGCACCGATGGGCATTTCCAACCCTGCCCCCCAGCCAGCCAATTTAGCGCAGAGGATTCAGGGCCAAGCAGCAGCAGCAGCATCTCCGCTTGGGGAGAGAGAGAGAGAGAGAGAGAGACGCAAAATCGCCTCCCCAACTCCAGGGTGGTAGGAGACAAAAGAAGCACTTGTTGCTTTGTCCGTGCACCATGGCAGAGTAAGAAAAAGGGGAGTCAGGGGAAGAGAAGGGGGGTGTCCCCCTGTATCTGCCACCCCTCTGCCCCCAACCTGGTAACAGTTCCCTTTAGTATCTCCATTCGCACCAGTTTGGTCTCCCACGCGCCCGGTGCCCTCAGTCCAGAACACTGCTGAGATCCCACCGCACTTCCCCTGCATACACCGACGCATGCAGACGGCTGTGTGTGAAAACGGCCATGGGGGACTGCACGTACAACGCGTGGCTGACGGCACATGCAGCGTCCTGCCTACATGTGCTCGGCTGTTGTGTGGCTGAGTCTGCGTGTGGATGCCCGTTTGCTTGGCGTGTGCTGTGGATTTCCACGGGACTGCAGGGCTCACGCGTCCGTGGGCACCGGCGCCTCCCCGCCGAGAGCTCTGCAGGGCTGGGCGGGGGGCGCGCGAGGGCTCAGGGCGAGCACTCATTTGGCTGTCTTAGTGATGATGCGGGCAGAGAAGTCAAAGAGGTTCTTATTGATCTTCCGGAGCGTGCTGACTTCATCCTCCAGCTCAGTCACTTGAATCTTCAGCTGCTCCTGGTCTCCCATCAGGTTCTGCAGGGAGAGGGTGGCAGAGGGGGCTTGGAGAAGGGGTCTCGACTCCCCAGGCCCGAGGGAGGAGGAACTAGCGGGACAAAGTAACCAGGGTCTCCCCAAGACGACAGTAACCCCCAAACCTCTTATTTTCTACCCCCTCATCCCAGGTTCCCTGCCCTGAAGCCTCTCAGCTTGAGACACCCCCTAACCCTGTACTGGGAGGGTTCCCAGGTTTTGGGGAGCGCGTTTAACAGACCTTCCTGGAAGCCTTAGGGAGCACCCTGCTTCCAGGGGGACCCTGTGTGCCTGGAAGGAGATGCCCCCCATTTCATACCACCCTCCACTGCCAACCCTCGCCGAGCCCTGCTGGGGCCCCCCTGGTGTGCGTGGGACTCACCTTTTCCCTCGTCGAGCACATCTGCGAGTACAACCGTTCAGCCTTTTCCAAGTAGCTCTCCCCAGCCCCCTGCAAGGAAACACATTGGAGGGGTCAGTGAGGCCACGACCCCATTGTCTTACCGTCCCCCAAACCCACGGCGGGACCCTGCAGTGCCCAGAGAATGTCCCAGCACCGCTGGCCCCTGGCCGAGCTCATCTGGGACCTCGTGCACACGGGCTGCAGCCACGCTTCCTTTCCGAAAGGGGACGCGGGCGATACAGACGAGATCTCTCCTCCCCGCTCTGCCGTCGGCTGAACAATGCCCACTCCCTTCTCCCCACCCACCGCCCCTGCCCTGGCGCGTTCCCCTCGGTACATCCCCGAGATGAGAAGCAGGATGGTGCTGCAGACTCCCTTTTAGAGTGGGGGGGAGGCCCCATGCTAGCCCCGTCTCCCTGCCATGCACCATCATCCACAGACAGCGGGCGGGAAGCCCCAAGCAGCAGCACCAGCCGTGCAGGGAGCCCCGGGGCCACGCAGACGTCCCCAGGGAGGGTCCCACAGACAGCGGTGTTACTACCACTCTAGATCTCACTCTGGGCAACAGGGACTTTTCCTCCTTGTCCTCAGTGTCCCCTTCGCTCCTTCCCAGGTGCGGAGTCCTCCATTTCCCGGTGCCCCAGGGCCTATGGCTCCCAACGCCACTGGAGCCCAGCTACACTGCCGCTCGCAGGTCAGGGAGAAGCCAGAGGTCGGGTTTTACACACCGCTTTCCTGTCCAGCCCGAGAACTGCCCTTCCCCCCGCAGAACGACCGGGGAGGTGGTTAAAGGTCGGACAGCTGAGCTGGAGTTTGCGACAGCAAACCCCAGCGACGCAGTGGAGCTGGGAGACATCGGTGGCGTGGGGAAGGGGTATGCAATTGCCTACTGGTTAGAGCAAGGGATTTCCCAGCTCTGCCACTGACTTGCTGAGGTCAGCGCAGACTCCAAGGGACATGACCCCCACCCTGCTCCCAGCAGCCCCGTGCCCCCCTAACGTGCTGGGGCACTGGGGCCAGTGCTGACAGAGGGAAGCCAACCCGTCACCGCCCCTTCCTGCAGCACTTGGTGTCACTCATACAGTTACCGACCTGGTCCGACTCTGCTTTGGGATGACCAGATGTCCCAATTTTACAGAACAGTCCCAATATTTGGGGCTTTATCTTATACAGGCGCCTATTACCCCCCACCCCGTCCCAATTTTTCGCCCTCGCTAGCTGCTCCCCCTCCCCTGCATGATGAGCTTTGGGGATCGGACGAGATCGCCGTGGTGGCAGATTCCACACAGCACTGCGGCTCCAGCCGGCGACTGTAACAATCTCGACCGCCCTTGGTGACGTGACTGTGCAGAGGTGTGGCCGGGGGGGAAGGGGACCTACACTGGCACTGCAGAGGTCGGGCACCTTTTCCTCTCCTCTTCCCTCCTGAAAACCTGCTATTGCCCGGTACAATCACAGCGTGTGCGGCTAAGCCCCGACGCCCCACGGTTTCACAGAACCTGAACCGTTATAGCAGAAGGATAAAGCATTGCAGAATCCTCCACCCAGGCTGGACAGAGGCCCCCTGCAGGACAGCACGGCCCTGGATCCCTTTCCCATTCGCACCATCTAACGCCCTCAACACCCCTCTCTCCTTTGCCAGCAATTAGTTCAGAGGCGGAGGGCACAGTGCTAATTAAGCCTTTTCTGCGGGTGGAAGAGCAAGAGAAACTGTTCTTTAATTCCCCTCCACGGGAGGAGCTCCAGCTTCTCAGCCACAATCAGTTAATTAGAAACCCCTCCAAAGCCAGCAATTCGTTAGGACACCCGGGGACAGTAAAGAACCTTCAGCCAAGGTCTGCATAGGAGGAGGGGCGGGCAGAGCAGCTGGGCTCCTTCATTCTGCATGAGAAAGGGGGCATCTCGCAGGGCAGGTTGATGGGAGCTCGGGGGCTTGTTACTGGGACAGGCTGCCAGTGCAGGGTCCTCAGCAGAGACGTCCCCACACCTCTGGGGATAGAACCCAAGAGTCCTGTCTCCCTGCCACTGCTCTAACCACTAGTAACTCACTCCCCTCCCAGAGCCAGGAATACAAGCCTGGAGTCCTGACTCCCAGTCCCCCTTGCTCTAACCTCTAGATCAGCCCAATTTACAGAATGGCCAGTCCCAGGGATGCTGGCCGTGACGCTGGGGTTTCAGGCCGTTCCCATCCACTACACAGGAGTCGGGTATTCTGTAAACTAGGCGTCCGTCAGGTCTCTCCGCCCACCTCCTCTGCTATGCCAGAACAAGCTACCACCTAGCAGCATCAGATCAGCAGGGACCAGCCACCTGCTTCTGCTCTGGCTGGATCAATATCCATCACCCCCCCCAGGCCCAGCTCAGACGCCGGCGACGTTTGCTCCTACCTGCTGGTGGAGGCCGAGGCGCACCGTCACCCCCTCGGCTCCTTGATCCTCGCTGCTCTCGGTGCCGTGCAGGTGTTTGCTGAATTTGGGCAGAGGCACGCCGGGCTTGCTGTCTGGGTTAAACATGTTGGCTGGGGCCAGCGCGATGAAGGCGTTTGTCACTGGGCCTGGGGATGAAGGACAAGGAAGAGCCGGTCACGTTTACACAGTTCAGACGCTCGGGGGTCGCCTGGGCAGCCCAGGAAACGAAAGGAAGGGCCGTGCGGCAGCCAGGACTCCTGGGTTCCCTTCCTGGCTCTGGCAGGGAGCGTAGCTTTGTGCTTAGAGCAGCCAGGGGGACTGAGAGTCGGGACTCCTGGTTCCAAGCCGTAAAAACAACCCCCACCAACAAGCGGATCAAGCCTGGGGAACGACCTTAGTGACTCAAAGGCGTCAAACGCAGGACTCAGGGGGGCCTGCTCATGCAGAGGCCGAGGTCGGGCTGCTTTGGGAAATTAGATAGTGCGCGGGTGCTGGACGGCCCCGCAGGGGGTCAGAGCGGGCCCAGCCTGTTCAGAAAGCCCAGGGAAGCACTCCAGGCGCTGAGGGCTTTGGCTCATTGAAAGGAGGCTGGAAGTGCTTGGGGACTCTCCTGCTTTGGGGAGAGAGCTGATGGTGCGACAGGGATGGAGGGGAGGCGCCTTGTGGCCCCCAAAACTGAAGAAGAAAGCAGGGGGCGGCCTCTGTCTGGAAGTGGAGCTTGCGCCAGGGAGAGGCGCCCAGGCCTCAGCAGCTGGAGGTTATGGGGTTACAGAAGCTGCAATGCTGACACTTGAGGGGAAAGGAGACCCAGCTGGGGGAGGGGATGGTTGGAGCTGGGAAGAGGTGCGTGCAGCAGGGCAGGCTGACGACCCTGCCCCTCTCGCGCACCTTCCACACCCCCCACGCAGGACCCCTGAACATCCACGGCAGCTTCACACATGAACTAGATGAGCTTCCCAACTCCCCCAGGACATGGAGGAAAGTCCCATCCCGCCCCCCAAGCAGACCCCTGATTTGCTTCCCTCAGCTGCTGCAGACAGCTCAGCCCCATCAGCCTCTTCCCTGGGAGATTGGGGTCCCCCCCCCGGAAGTGACCAGCGCCCATCCTGCCCTAATCCACGTGGTGCCGCAGGAGCCAAGGCTCAGGGCGCACTCTCCTTCCACCCACCCCAAGCCTTCCTGCAAGCCGTGCTGGATCTAGGGTCCCCTTCCTGGTGCCCCCCCCCGAGTGTGTCTTTTGGGGGCCCTGGCGGTCGCTATTTAAAAACCAAGCAAGCTGCCAGGAGTCAGGGCCTCACTAGGCCCCTGGAAAAGCTTGGATCGGAGACGTTAAAGAAGTAAAGCACGGGCTAGTGTCAGTACTTTGCTGTGATGTACAATGTAGACAAAGGACAAAGCCTGGACCCACTTTGGCCTTTCTGCCAGTAACCTGGGGACCCCGAAGATCATGGGGGGAGGGGTAAATGTCCTCTTCCCCACCCCCCCCCGTAGTGCCAGGCCTTGCAGGTGCAAGCTCCCTTTGCAGACGGGGAGCGACTCCCCCTGGAAAGAGCACCCCATCCCCTCTCCACACGGTGTGCAGCTGGGAAAAGGCTGCCTGGGTGCAGCAGAGCGCAGCGGGCCGGCTGTCCTCTGCAGAGCGAGCCATCCATCACCGGCCTGCGCCTCGCAGGCACGATCGGTCACCCACTCATTTGGCAGAGTTAATGAACGCTTTAATTACTGCTTTTACCCACACAGGCAACTGGTTTCCATCAGTCGTCCTGCCCCAACATTCCCTCCCCCCCCCCCCCCCCGCATCCATCACCCAGGCAAACACACACACGCATCCATCACCCAGGCAAACACACTTCCAAATTCTGCCTCCCCAGCCCAGAAGGCTCCCATATGCTCTGGAGTAGCAGGTGCGAGCAGCTGCAGCCTCCAAACTCTGCTCATCTAGAGGGGTGGGGAGAGGGGGGTTGCGTGCGGGGCCAGAACAGCACAGCGGTGGCTAATTAAAAACAAGCTCGGTGCATCCCCCCACGTCACTGCTCCATGCAGCTCGATAGCACGGGAGGGGGGGGGGGAATTCAGGGGGTAGACGGCTAAGAGGAGGACAGAGACGTTCCCAGCTGAGTGTGGCAGGCCAAAGGAATGAACGAAGGCGGCTGTGGATGGAGAGAAATGCAGAGGAGAAGGCTCTTGCGCTGACCAAGTGGCGGATGAGGAAGAGACAGAGGGAACAAGGAGGGGAGCAGATCGAGACATGGCCCAGGAAGGTTCTTGCCAGTTTTGAAGTGGGCCCTGAACTGAACGCTACTGTGGGTCTCTCCCCAAGGGAGAAGGGCTGAACATTTGTCAGGGGTGGGTGGGGGGGTTGCTCCCCAGCACCATCCCCAAACCCAGGCTGATCAGAAATCGCCATGGACTCGGGTCCCGCTCACAGGGGGACATGGCCAGGGCTGGCCCTAGGTACCCCACGAGGGGGAGCGGGTAACCGTGGGAGACAGCGTACCCAGCAGCGCTGTGGTCTAGACACAGCAGGACAGTTAAAGGCCTTGCCTCTCCGGCTCAGAAGCAGGCCTCCCCCTGCCAAGGGCTGCTCTCCGAAGCCACCCACTGCCACCATGAGACTTTGTTTAAAATGTTGCTCCCCCCGCCCCAAGCCGACAAACTTTGAAAGCATCCATTAGATTAGCCCCAGGGTCCCCAACAGGTCAGGCATCTTCACAGGAAGGCAATTAGCAAGGAGCGCAGAGAGACCACAAGTCCCCAGAGCCGTCATAAATTATCCCGAAGCTCCGGCGCTGCGCCCAGTCCCTGTTCCCTGCCAGACTGCTGCAGAGCCTGGTAGCCACATGGAAGGAGCAGGAGACTCCTTCCCAGAAGCATTTAGTGATGGACGTATCAGCTATCGGCCAGCGAGCGGCTTCCTGCCAACGTGGCCACAGGGACTCGGTCGAGTAACCATAAAGGAGATGACTTACCAGAACACTCCCTCTGCCGTGCAAACACCCGGAGGCCCTAACCCAGGGCAGAGTCTCCAGAGTCCCCGCTCGGTGCTTTAGTCCCACGGCCGCCCCCCTCCTCAGATCTCAAAGTGCTTCACAAAGATGGAGCAGCACCATTCGCTCCATTTTACAGATGGGGAAACTGAGGCACTGGCTGGGGAAGTGACTTGTCCAAGGCTGCAAGGGGAGTCAGTGGCCGCACTGGGAACAGAACCCAGGAGTCTGCCACCCTCCCCGCTTTCTCCATTGGCAACTCCTCTGCTCTTGCCCTGGGCGGAGCCCAAATTCCACCTCCCGGGCCTGTCAGGACGAAGGTCGCTCAGGGACGTTTCTCCAGATTTGACGCTGCTCCCCCCGCTCTCCCACCAGCGTGTGTGTTTAGCGAATGCTAAGGCAGGGGGCTCAGGGACAGGGGAGCCCTGCTGGGTAGCCCTGCCTGGAGTCGCAGCTCATCACTCAACAGCACCTAGCACCAACTCCTCAGAGTCCATCCATCCACCCGCGCTGACAGGCTCTCCTCCCAGCCTGCCACGGACGAGCAAACCTTACGGGAAAGGCCCCTTTGCCCGCCCCCTCTGCCCCTCAACATATTGGCGTAACATCCTTGGTCATCTCTAGCTGGCAGTCGCAGCCTCACGCTGCCCTCTGACTCCTCGGATCTATTTCCGGCCTCCTCTGGGGTTTGTCTCTTGTACTTCACTCTCCATCCCGGCTTGGGGGCAGCTCTCTCCTGCCCTTTGCACGGAGAGCATCATTCTCCCGACTGCTCTAGCCCGTAGGTCACCAGAACGTCAGCTACTGGCCCCAGCCACGTCAGCCAGGCCTGTGCTTGTCTCTACCCCTCGTGGGCGTGCTGCAGGACCACAGGGTCAGAGCACCGGTTTATGGGATGGATCTGGCTCCTGGCACGAGGGATGGCAGTGATCAGGGAGGGGGAGGGAGAGACCATTGGAAAGTCCCACAGCTCCAGGAAGTGTAGCGGTGAATCCCGGCCTTTCCGCGGCACGTCAAGCTCGCTCGGGCCCTCTCCTGGGCAGATAGACGAGGAGAGCGCCCAAGTGGGGGCGGCAGCGCTTCCTGCATTAAATGCTCATCAGCTCCCCTTTATCCAGGCTCAAGCCTCTTCGACTGGGTGGGTGCGTGGGAACACTGGGGGTCAGGCTAGGAATAGCAGGGGCCAGCCTGGTTCCTGCCGGCCTCACCCCATCATTCCCAGTGCCCTCAGGGGCGGGAGCTGCAACAGGGGCGAGCAGGCTACACGCGTTATCTCCGAGCCCAGCTGCCCCGGGCATGGGCGAGACTGCTTAAAAGGAGCAGCAGCAGCCGCCCCTTCAAGACGTGGGACCGTAGCAGGCTGCACTTCCACAGCGTCTGAGGCACGGGACAATTCACCCTCTCGCACACAGTCCACCCGCCCCACTCTAGCTGGGACCAGGGGAACAATCCAACTTCTCGTCCTGCATGGGATCCGGACGAAGCAGGAAATCAAAGCCCCGCTATCATTCACCTCCACGGTACTTCAACGGCTCGCATGGTTTCAACAACTGGCCTAGGCGGGCATCGCCTGCAGCTCCCCGCCAAAAGGGGGCTGTATTATCAAGCAGGGCTACAGATGATGGGGGGCCGGCTAGCTAGGCGGGGAATCCTTGTGGGGGTGGAGGGGGGGGATCACCATTCACACCTACCAGCCTGCTAGCAACAAGCCCATCTAAAGAGCCTGGGCTGGCAGAGGCTCCAATGCGTCATGTTGTGCTGAGGCTGCTAAGTGAAGTATTGGGCCCGGGTCACCCTTCTGCCCATCCCCTCACGCCACTGTCTCCCCCCGAGAGCACGGAAACAAGCAGTAACGGATGATGGCAATGTGGAGCAAGGCCTCGGGACACGGCCACCCACACCCTCACAAGAAGGCAGAGGGAGGGGAGATGCCTTCTTCTCTAGCCACGTCCCAGTACAAAACCCCTGGGCATTAGCATCCTCCCAGGCACTTGGCTGACTCGGGAGCGGACGGACGGTAAGAACCCGGCCCAAGCTCTGCCAACGCCTTGCCATGCAGCGACCCACCTGCTACTCCAGTAGGGCATGAAAGCCTCACCACGGAGCCCCTGGGTGCATTCGCAGCCCGGCTCAAGGAGCCCACGGATCTGCATGTTCTCAACAGCTGCAAAAGCGGCTGCGAGTGGCATCCCACGTGGGCGGAACTTATTTTGTGGGCGGAGCTTGGAAAAACATTACCCCTCCCCTTCCCCACCTGATTCCTAAAGAGCAGCTGTGGGTGCCTCTCTCCAGCTGTCAACTCGCCAGGGGAGCGAGGGGGTTAAGCCACCCCTAGCCCCACAACAGTAGGCTGAGGTCTCAGCTCAGACTGTCCCACACAGGGAAAACTGGCGCAAGCCGTTTGCTCCTGGCTCGCTTTGCTACGATCTGCAGGGTCGCATGGCGGGGAGGGAGGGCTGCGCAGGGTCCCGGTCACCTTTGTGATTCACCGTCCGCAGGCACTGCTTGCTCTGGATGTCCCATAGCCGGACTGTTTCGTCGTGCGAGCCGGAGAGCAGCAGGCTGCCGTCCGTGGAGACGGACAGACAGGTCACCTGGTTCCTGTGGACAGAGGGACAGCGGTGAGGGACCAGGAGGGCTTGAGTGGCTGCGCTGCCCCGTGCTCGTGGCTGTGGCTGGTGGGTTACGGAGACACAGTGGGGACGTGGGGACTGGGCTGGAGGTTAGGAGAGAGGAGCAGGGTTGAAGTAGACACAGGACACCCCACTGGCTGGCCACCTCCACTCCCCATAGGCGGGCTGCCTTGCCGTCCAACGGCTGCACAGTACGGTCCAAGCCCCTCCTTCCCGGGGTTGGAAGCACATCAAGGCGCCTCCTAGTTCCGCGCTCTGGCTAATGCAAGGAGTGGCCCGGACAGACCAGCATCCTGCTTTCCTCCCCGGGGTCACCGCAGAGGCGGGGGGGTTCCTTGGGACTCCAAGGCCTTGCTGGGACACAGGCATGGAAAGGGGAGGTCACTAATCAGCTACTGACTCAGGAGGGGAGCAGCACTGACGGGCGCCCCTCCGCCGTACACCCCAATGCATGCCCATCATTCACTGCAGACCCTGGGGTTGCTGAGGCTCCGCCCTCATTCCCTGACATGCCCCGCCCAGTCCCTCCGGGCTCCACCTCCTCTTCTCCTCCAGCTGCTCCCAGCCTCTTCTCCCCCATCGGAGGGGTTCAGTGGTGGTGCCAGTCCCAACAGGCCAGGTACCCTGGACCTGCCTGGCTCTTTAGATCGCAACGAGGCAGGGACTTGGTTTAACAACAAAAATCATGGAGCTGGCACCATAGGCGGCGACTCCGTGGGTGCTTCGGGGCTGGAGTACCCATGGGGAAAAATTAGTGGGTGCTCTGCACCCACTGGCAGCCAAGCTCCCCGCCCCCCTCCTCCTCCCCTGAGTGCACCGCGTCCCCGCTCCCCCGCCTTCCTCCCAGCGCTTCCCACCTGGCCGCCGCCAAACAGCTGTTTGGCAGCATTAGCACGCTCCGGGAGGGAGGGGGAGGAGCAGGAACGTGGTGCACTCAGGGGAGGAGGTGGGGAAGAGACAGGGCCGGAGTGGGGATTTGGGGAAGGAGTTGGAATATTGGCAGGGAGGGGACGGAGTTGGGGTGGGGACTTTGGGGAAGGGGTTGGAATGGGGGCAGGGAAGGGGCGGAGCCTCAGGGAAGGGGTGGAGTGGGGGCAGGGCCAGGGGCAGAGAGCGGGTCAAATACCCACGGGAAAGAGGGGAAGTCGGCGCCTATGGCTGGCACGATACGTGCCGTACCTCTCTGCTTGTGGGAACAGAACCCACATGGCCCAACTCCTCCCCGAGCCCACTCTAACCACTGAACAACACTCCCCTCCCAGCCCAGGAGTCCGGCATGCCTGTTCCCCTCTGCTGTCTAAACACTAGGTCACACGCCTCCCAGAGCTGGGAATAAAATCCAGGAGGACCTCGCTCCAGGTCCTCTGTGGTAGCCACTGAATCATACTCCCTTGCGGAACTGGGCACAGAACCCGGGTGCCCTGACTCTCAGTCCTCTCTCTCTGCACCACTAGACTCTCCTGCTCCCACGAGCAGTGGGGGCGAATGGCTGCAGTACAACCGCCCTCCCCTGGGTTATTTCTCATCTGGAATTCAGCTCGGTGCGTGGAGCTTGCTGCTGCCGCCTCCGGCTCCCAAGAGGCCATTGAGGGAAGAGGAGGCGGCGGCGTAACATCACGGCGGTGTAACATCACTGGCGTGACCTGGTGCTAGGGAGGAGCTGGTGTTGGGAGCGGGGTGCTATTAGAGACAGAGCAGCTGTAAGAGCCACGCCTCACCTGTGCCCCTTGAAGATCTTCCCGTTCTCCCGCTCCGAGTGGAAGGCTCGGTCTCTCTGAACAGGCTGCGAGAGCCAAGGAAGGAGAGAGAGAATTAAGAAGAGAATCAACCTGGCCTCTTTCCCTCTGCGGAACTGCAAGCGCCTCCCTGGAGCTCTGCTCAAGGGGAGAGCAGGACAGGGACAGAGCTGGATGTGAACCCCCTCCCAGGTCTGGCCCCAAGCTCATTTCAGGCCTTGGGTTGTTGCAATCCCATGTCAGGACGGCGACCATCACAACACGGCGCAGCATCGCCCGGGGTTACGGCCCGGGACCAGTGCAGACAGGCAGCCTGAGCTCCATAATCCATTGTCCCTTGACTCAGAGTTCGCCCCCTCACAGAAGCGGAGGTGAAGGGAACGTGCTCTCTTCTGCAGCGGTGTGTGTGTGTGTGTGTGTGTCTCCGTCCGTCTGTCCAGCGGACGGACACACGCACTGGGACACACGCCCGGCGGGACACCCGCCGCCCAGATGGCCCCTCCCAGATCACTCACCCAGGCACAGAGGTCGACCTGAAAGATGGAGCCGTCCATGCCACCACAGAACATGTGATACTCGGAGAGGTCAAGGGTCACCGCCATGATGCCCACATCGAAGAGGACAGAGAGCAGGAGCTCTCCAGAGGAGATTTCCCAGAGCTGGGGGGAGGAGGCGGAGACAGAAGGGTTAATTAATTGTTTAGGAATAGCATTATTAGAACATGTCCTTCCTTAGCACCTTCCAGCAGGGGGTCTCGCAGCACTTCACCAGCATTCACTAACCTGCCTGGGAAGGAGCAGCAGCATCACCCTAGGCTACAGATGGGGAAACGGAGGCACAGACCCACCAGCCCAAGGTCAAAGCAGAGAGTCCTGACCAGCCCTGTTCTCCTCACTAGACGACACTGCCTCCAGGATACAGATGGGAACCAACGCTGCTCAACACAGAATGGTTACCCAGCCTCCTGCACTCCCCCTCCCTTCATCCACTCCCAATTAAGCTGCCTGATCGGTCCAGGCTCCCTCCTTTTATCTATGCTCTAGAGCCATCTCCCCTTCCTGGATGCTTTTCATTCTCCCCAGAAATCACCGTCCAAGAGGGGTAGCATTGCTTAGTGGTCAGAACAGAAGGCTGGGTGTCCCAGCTGCATCATGGCCTCACTGCATGGCTGGACAAGCCCCTTAATCTCTGTCTCCCTGCCTGTAAAACGGGGATCATATCATCATATCCCATGGCAGTTTCCCCTCCTAGGGACCCACCCGAATATTTTAATGTCCTATGCTGGAACTGGCCAGGCTCAGAGGGCCTGGCCCCGTACTGCAGCCTGCATGGCTCGGTGCTCCTGCCGGATGGAGGGATTGCCAGCTGGGTACGACTCAGAGGGCTCTAACCAGGCACCTCCCCGGAGAGCAGGGAAGCTGCCAAGCGCATGGTGACATGGGTTTGAGGTGACAGAACAGCTGCTAATGTTCAGAGGAGAAACCCCATTAGGACTGGCAGGTCTGAGTCACCGGAGAGAGTGCCAAGGACCTGAACGGACTGCAAACGAGAGAGGCTAGAGCTTAACCCTTTGGGAGCCGCACATGCCCTCCAGGGCACCCAGCAGCGTGGAAACCACAGGCCGGGTCTCCGGAGCTGTCAGATCCAGGCCTTACCTTCACCGTCTGGTCGAGGGAGGAGGTGGCCGCTCGTGCCAGGGGGCCTCCGAAGCCGCAGCACAGGTCTGTTATGGGCAGGCTGTGTCGAGACCACACGTGGCGGGGCTCCGGGATCTGGGAGTGCTCCACCTGCAGGGTGCTGCCATGGGAAGAACAGAGTGTGTGTGTGTGTGTGTGTGTGTGGGATTTAAATGCAGCAGGGACAGCGCAGCTGCCACGCGAGGGAGCAAGGGCTGCGGTGGGGATACAAGCTCCAGGGAGCAGCAATGCAGCCGGGGGGAGCATGAAGGCTCGGCTGCCGACACCTGGGACGCCAAGCTGGAGAGGGGCCTGGGCCGATGGTTCACTTTGCGCTGGGGACAAGGAGTAGCGCCCCCTCCAGCTGATTAAGCCAATGACAGTTTCCAAGGGGAGCCAGGCCAGGTCCCCCCTCGGCTGGAGGCCCTACGGGGATGCTCGTGGGAGCCGGGGAAGGGAACGAGTCTCCGCAAGAGCGACCTCAGCATCGTGGAGATGCTATTCAACCGCAGCCAGGAGACCAAGATCAGAGCTTGCGACTGTCCCCGGCTCGGAAACGTCTCAGCCGCGGCCTCCTCCCGCTTGCGCCACTTCGTGGAGCCATCAACGGGCAGGAGCCCCCACCCCTGAGACGACGGCAGGGCTGGCATCCTGCTGGTGCAGTCAGGCATAGCTCCTTCCCGCCCCCCCGGAAGTATTCAGGTGTCCAGGACGTTCTAGGCTCGTCTGCCTCCCCAAAGCAGCCGCAGCAGGATCCAGGCTGTTTGCCACGTGGCCCAGGCTGGGGTCGGGTTAGGACGCTCAGGGATGGCAGCCTGGTCTTGTTTCCTAGATCGCGGCGCAGCAGAAGCCATCCTGCGACCAGCGACTGCTACTCCCCCCATCCAATCCCACCCCTCCCCTCCCCGGTGTCTGCACCAAGGTAAAGGGTATTGAGGCACAGGTGCTGCGTGCCCAGCGGCCGCGCAGGGTCAGACTGGTGCCTACGGTTACAAGTTAGTTACCGACATCCCCACCCAGGGAGACTCACAGCTGCCAAGCACTAGCTCAGACCGCATGCCACACCCCTTCGCCTCTGTGACGGGCAGGTGGGACCCAGCCCACAGTAGGAGGGGACGGGCCGGTCAGCAGCAAAGCAGGCGTCCCTGAGACAGAGCAGGGAGAGGTCTCCTATACGCTCTGGTGGACTTCACCCCCTTTCCAGCCAGGGTAGGATCGCTCCCTGCCATACATGAAGCATTTTGTCCATTAGCCATAAGAATCCTTTGCCCTTCTCTAGTGCCTTCATCAGAGGATCTCAAAGCACTTTACGAACATTGACTTAACATCAGCCCTCCCTTGGGCGGCCCTGGCGTGTGGCTCCATTCAGCAGACGGGGACAAGCACGACACCAGACAGGGGAAGGGACTTACCCAAGGTTCCCGGCAGGTCAGTGGCACAGCTGAGAACAGACATCTACAACCTTGTCACCCCAGCCCCCCTGCTGTAACCACTAGACCACACTCCTCTCCCAGAGCTCGGAACAGAGCCCCCACTCCCCTCCCCGAGCTGGAAAGCGAGCCAAGGAATCCTGGCCCCCACTCTCCTGCTGTAGCTAACTAGACCATGCTTCCCTTGGAGAATTGGGACTATAACCAGGAGTCCTGTGTCCATATACCCCTGATCTAGCCACTAGACAATGCTCCCCTCAGAACTAGGAATAGAACCCAGGCATCCTGTCTCCCAGTTCTCCCTCCCCCTCGTTACTAGACAGCATTCCCCACTCAGAGCTAGGGAGAGCACTCCGGCGGTCTGACTCCTAGTGCACGTGACACCAACACACACACACACACACACACACAGACAGGTGGTTCCTGCATGTGTCTGGTTACACGGAGTGTGCTCCTTGGGAAGGGGCCTTTAACACCAGCAGTTTCCTCGTGTGCAGGAAATATACCTGGCCAGGAAGGTGTATCCAACCTGTTTATCTGCGTGGGCGTTTTCCTGCCTGCTTCTCCTTGGTTTCTATACGTTGGCTTTAAAGGACAGAACATCCCTGGTGGAACAATCGAGTGCAACCCCTCACCGGGGAGAGAGTGAACAGCACCTGGCCCCACTCCTACTTCGCAGCCAGACAACAGCCCGAGGCTCCCCACAGCCACGGCTCCTGCACTGGGCTAGACAGCGCCCCCGGGTGGGAGAAGCCCAAATTTCCACTGCTCCCCGGCACCGGTGGATGGAGCCCCAGCCCCCACTGCAATGTGACACTACCTGTAAAGGTTCCACACCAGGACCAGGCAGTCCTTGCCCCCCGAGAGAAAGTGACTGCTGTCGTCGGTAAAGCAGAGGCACGTGAGGTCTTGGTAGTGTCGGTTCAGGATGGCGAGGAGGTTCCCGCTGGAGACCTGGAAAGCAAAAGAAAATGAACACGGGAAAGCCCCTAGACTTCCCAGCCCTCATTCCTTACTGGCCTTGGAGCAGCGTCTAAAAACCCCCATCAAGATCCCACTGAAAGCAGCAAAGAGGACAGTCCCTGTTCCAGGGAGCACACAGGCAGGATGCAACAGGTAGACAAAAGAGCTAAACAGCGTGTGCGTGCGCGCGGCTGACCTTGCTTCGTTCATCTGCGGACTTGAACAGGATGAGCTGGTACTTCACTTCGGGAGGCTGCCCTCCCGCACTCCCCAAACTAACCTGTCATTTCAAAAGAGTCGCTCGCCCCCAGGGTTGCGAAGAGACCCTTCGAAACGCGCCTGAGCGTAACTGACGCAGCGATGTCTGCTTGTGTCTGCAGACAGCTTGAAACAAGTTTAGAGAGGTGAGAACTGTCCCCCGTTAAACTCAGCGGGATTAGTCTCTGGAACCTAATGTCAGTGAATATATCAGCATGGATGCCTCTTTTGCTGCAGATCAAATGACAAAGAAATAGAAACTAACATATGATTCTCCCAAGCTCCACCACCACTAGCTTTTCTCCCTAGTTTATTGCCAATGAAGTTGGAGATTTGGGGCCCTAGGATGTTCCCACCAAGAACGGCCACGCCTCTAAAAACACACAAGTTCATTTCCCTGAGATCTAAATACCAGTGCAGCTGAAAGAGGTTTTCTGATCAAGATTATTAGACCCTTCTATTGCACATAAGATAGTAGGTGATGGGGGCAAGGGTGCATCTCAGAGTTACCATTACTGTCCCTCTGGGTTAGGTTCCCCAAAGAATAAGTTGCACCCCGACCCTGGTTCCCTGTCCTGTGGGGTCGCAGGGGATGTCGGGAAGGAATTCTCCCTGCACTCATCTGGGCACAGCTAATTACACGTAAGGCTGGAGAAGCTGCGAGCCCACACAGGGATGCCGGACAAACACATTTCCGGGGACATAAAGAGGACAGCTGCGGGGCTGAAATATTCGCTTCACTCCCTCACTCTCATTAAGTCCAGGTGAAAGGCTACCAAGGGCAGAGCCCTGGCTGGGGCTCGGCGGAAACAGGACTTCAAAGAAACTGGGCCTCAGTAGTTTTGTTCAGGGCTGAATTATTCAGCTTTCGCTGGTTGGCACGAGGTGAGGAACAGGTCCTGCTCTGGGTGACAGAGGGCTCAAGTCGAGAGGGCTGGGAAGGATCCATCTATCTAGGTCCTTACCTGCCTCACAATCTTTAATGTGCTGAGAGTGCAGAAGGGCAGTGCTGCTGTTACCCCATTTTACAGATGGGAAACCGAGGCACAGAAAAGAGAAGTGACTTGCCCAAGGTCATGCAGGAAGCCTGTGGTGGAACTGAAGTTGGATCTCCCAAGACCTAGACTAGAGCCCTAACCCCTGGGCTCGCCTCTCTCTCTGGGATGGCGTAGGCAGCCCAGCAGCAGGTGTGAAACGCTATACTGCCTGGGACCGGAGGGGCCATGCCCTGCTCAGCCCTTCAAGGCAGGTGAACCGAGCACCACGCAGCCCATTGTGTTCTGGTCTCTCTGACGCATCCTTACAAACCAAGATCCGTTTGTTTTGCCCACACATTAGAGAGCCCACTTTTCATGGCAGTTTGCTCCTGGCATCCTTGGCGGAAGTTTCTCTCCCCTACGCTGCTGCCTGCTGTGCTGGACTTGGCTCCGAGAGGTGGCCGCATTTCAGCCAAGCTGGGTGCACATCAGCGTCAAGTTCTTTGGGATGCTCTGGGAGAAAAGGTTGCTAAAGGTGTTCCCTGAGGGCCTGGCAGGGAGGGAGCCACACAGAAGAGACAGATCCAGTTTCCAACTTGCTTTCAGATTTGTGCATAAAAAGAAGCCAAGCCATGATGAACTGGAGACTAGACGGACTCGCTGTTAAGGCACGAGACTCCTGGGTTCCATTCCCAGCTCTGGTTCTGTGCGGCCTCAGAAAAATCCCTTCCCCGTGCCTCGGTTTCTCCATCTACCCAACGGGACAAAACACTTTCCTATCTATCGGGGGTGGGGAGTGGTTTGCGAGGTGGAGTGAGTCAGTACAAAGTGTTTTGAGAGCACTGGTTGGAAAGGGCAGTATTTAGTAGATACAGCCCGGTAGAGAGCAGCTCACAGCATCTGTCACGGAGCTCCTGTGCGCCCAGCATTCCCGACTCAGCACTTGGATTGAATTATTATTTTAACTATCAGGGGGTAGCCGTGTTAATCTGTATCTACAAAAACAACAAGGAGTCTGGTGGCACCTTAAAGACTAACAGATTTATTTGGGCATAAGCTTTCGTGGGTTTTTACCCAAATAAATCTGTTAGTCTTTAAGGTGCCACCAGACTCCTTGTTGTTTTAACTGTACCACGAACACATTTTAAAAGCAAAATTTGATAAATAAATATACAGCTGCTCAAATAACGAGGCTCAGAAACATCCCCTGGGATTGACAGCTTTACAAGTTAGACACTTCGCAGTTTAGCTCTGGGGCTGGGACCAAGTCATGTCTTTCTTATTTGCCCTAGGAAGCGTTTAGCACATTTTTGGGCCCTGCATAACTACTAAAAAACGCTGCAATCATCAACACTTAAGGACCAAAAGAACTTTTAATTCAAAGATCTCAAAGCTCCTAAGAGGCAGGCAAGCAGCATGATCCTCCTTTTGCCAATGGGGAAACTGAGGCACAAAGAGAGCGGCTATGCCAAGGTCATCCAGCAAGTCAGTGGGCAGAGCAGGGAATAAAACCCAGAAGTCCTGACTCCTGGCCCAGCTTATCCTGTCAACAGATTGTCAGGATGATCAAAACAATTGTAGATTTCCCTTTAAACTGTGTCCCTACACACCAGCCGCTTTGGGTAGCCTCAGCTCTGAGCCCAAGGATGGAACGGGCCACAGGAAATTAAGCTCCCCTCTGATCTGGGGATGATCAGAACCAGCCAGCACCTGTCACCAGCCCTAACCTCCCATACAAATATTAAGTGGGGAAAAAGAGTGCTCACCAGAGAGGAGACCCAGCACCCTCTCATTGGGACGCCTGGCAGGGCCCCTTTCTCCCCTTACATAGAAGAACAGGCTGCTGGAGCAGCCCAGGGAGGGAGGGGGGAGAAGCATCTGCTCACACAGCTGGCTCCGACCCCCCAAAGTGTACCTGACAGCTTCACACACCCATGCGCAATAAAGCAAATGCCCTGCTAGAAAGGCAGCCCCTGCCCCCTTGTGGCACTTTCTTGTAACTGCACAAAGGTGGTTTCCACACAAGCAAAGAATTCCTAAATTATTTGTAACTGGCCTAGAAAGTCCTCAGCCAGTCAGAGAGCACAGATAATGTGTAATTACCGATGCCAAATGGGATGGGACTTTTCAGTAACTGGACCGTACGCAAATCTCTGCGCTCGGATCGGCTGCTGTCCCTGGAACTCAGTGTCATACGACAAACACGTGCCTCAGTTTCTCCCCCTCAAGGATTGCTGGGTCCTTGTGCCTCCTTGGAGCTTAAATTCTTTTTTTTTTTTTAAACCCAGTTAAGTCTCAAAAATATTTAGTGAAACTTTCAAGCTGGCTCCCAGCTTACCAGACAGTTCTGTGCCCATAACACATGGCACTCCTGGTTTTTTCACATGCCAGGGAAAAGCCATGAATGGATCAGAAGGCCTAGAACAAAGGCCTAGGGCCCGTTTGAAGAATCGGACCCGTGGCACCATATATTTCAATTCACCATTTCCTGAGCTAATGCACACCTTGGCCTTTGGAGGCAGAGCATGGCCTAGTGGTTAGTGCAGGAGCTAGGACTCCTGGCATGTACTGAAGGCCCTATCACTGATTCATGGTATTACCTTGAGCAAGCCCCCAACTCAATGTCTTAGCTCACAAATGGGCGTAATATCCTCCCACCCCGATCCCAGGAGCACTGTGGAGTTTCATTAATAAAGCGTTTTGGATGAAAGGCATTCAAGAGTTCAGGTTGTGTTCATTTTGCCTACAACACAAGTCTAGTTCATGAACAGGAAGCACCCTGAAGCGATCATCTACATAACCAAAGTACCAACCAGAAGTCCTCTCTTTATTAAGTGCCAACGTGCTCAGTGTTGTACTCGACTGACAGTTCTTGCCCCTATGGGAAATGGAAGACGGAAACTGCACAGTCAAGCTCATTATAGCAAATATATTTTATTTTTCCAATAGCCTATTGAATGAACTTGCTTCACTGTAATGGTGGCAGCTTTTTATTGGGGGTTCTTTACCGATATGTGGTCTCATTTCTAACTCAACAGCCTATCCAGCTGCTTCCAAGCAGCCCTCAGACTTCTTACCTCCCACAGATAGATGCTCTCAGCAATGCCTGCCAGGATGTAGAGACCATTAGGGGAAGCTGTCAGGCAGGTCACCAGCCCAGGGCAGATGATCTTCTGCTGGAGTTGGTCCTAGGAGTACAAAGAATGCAAAGGGGTATTAGCATTCAGTGAGTGGGCAGAGATTCACTGGGGGTGGGATAGGATCTGGGAAGAGGAATTAGGACCCAGATTTAATTCCAGTCCAGGCTGTTGGTCTATTCTGATCAAGGAGATGAAACAATGAAGAAAACATTAATTCACAGTTGCTTTGTAAATATGTAAAATACGTAGCTAGTAGAAAAGAGATAGCAGGAAAGCAAGCGATGTCCAACTAGGTGTGGTGTGGCCAACTCATGATCCGTGTAGAGACTGGGTCCCAAAAATTAATGCACCAGTCATAAAAGGGGTAGTCCAATGTAAAATAAAAGGTGGATCTGGCAGTTTGCTTTCAAATGTGTACATAAGCTAATTAATACTTGTATATTTTAGATGTGTGGTATACCCTGCACCCACCCCACGTGTAAGTCCAATCAGCTCCGGGTAATTTAATTATATGTCAACAAAAAACAGTATGTCAAGTTCAAAGTCAAGCTGAGTTCTTTAAAAAAAAGAAATAAATTAAGTCTTGGATAAGGTCATAGAGGCTACCCCAACATACGCCGTAACAGGGAAGCCATTGTTGAGAATATCTGATTTCCAATGTTTAATGCGCTTCCTTAATACATGGTTGGTTTAATGCGCTTCCTTAACACAGGGTTGGTTTCTCTGCCTGTCCCACTGGAGTTTGCAGATGAAACAGAGAAAGGATAAGGGTGAGAAAGGAGCTGAGGAGGAAGATGATGGAGCAGCACAATGGAGCAGAGGAGGAAGATGAAGGACAGACAAAGGCTCTCTCCACACTGTGGTTAAAATTGTACTAGCAACAAGATTGCTAGGGACTTTGCTGGTTTGGTTTCAACTACCAAAGGGGTGAGAGATTCAGCTAAAGGGAAAGTTGGACAGATCTCGGTTTCCCTTCTCTCCTACCCCACGAGGTTTCAGCCGCTGGAGGTGGAAGGGGTGTTGAAAGGAAAGGGATTTGAATACAATTCTGCTCCATTGATGGGGAATCCTGGAGGCTCAGCAGAAAGCAGCCCAGAGGGTAAGGAGATCATAGAAAAATTAAAGAAATAAAATAATTTGAGCCCCCTGATTAATGGGTCTAACGCTGCCTCCTGGTGGATGCTCTTCTCTAGTTCTGTGGAGAAAGGGAGCTGATGGGAGCAGAATAAACCCTGGGATCGGGGTGAGGAAGGGTCTGTGCATGAAGATATCTGGGCTGGTTGATTTTTTGCTCTACAGCTCAGCGAATGGGAGTGACAAAGGACAGGAGATTCCAGGTTTGGGGCAGAGGGTTAGGCCTGTGACAGGCAGCGGTCTCATCCTGAAGGCTGATGAACATCAACGCAACCTGCAGCCAGCTGGGGCTATTCTGTGCGGCTGGTGGAGTGGGGGGCAGCTAGGTTGGAGCAAGTGGAGGCCCCATTTTTGGCTGGAGTTAGGGTGACCAGATGTCCCATTTTAAAGGGATAGTCCCGGTATTTGTGCGTTGTCTTATATAAGTGTCTATTGCCCCCCAACCCCGTCCCGATTTTTCACATTTACTATCTGGTCACCCTAGCTGGAGTGCAAGAGGCAGAGTGTGGAAGTTAGGGGACAGGAGTTCTCAGGCTCAGGAAGAATCTCTCTGGTACGTTTCACTGCAACTCCCCACACTGGAGAACTCTCCAGCTGTGCTGGGGATTATCGGGGGTCCCTGGGATGCCCCATGGTGGCAGTTCCCGGTACCTTTTTCTGCAGCTCTCCTGGGGATGCGGAGCAGATCCTAGCTTTGGGGAGCTCAGAGGAACCCCAGGCATCCTTTTCTACAACTTCCGGGGGGCGGGGGCAGGCAGAGAGACTGCCGTTTTTCTCAGAGTGCCTGGCCCTGGTGAAGTCCCAGGCTGTCTGGAGGCTTTCTGCACATCTCCAGCACACTGTGTGGGAGATGGGGCTCTCGGGCTCTCTCCTGGGGTGAGTCCCTGGTATCAGGGGGGCATCCAGAAACAGGGAGAATGGGTGTCCTGTCTTTCATGAGAGGTCATCCCACTCACTGGGTGGAGGGATCCCAATGGGGGCTTCCAGACCCAGAAAGTTCTTCAGGACCTTTTGATAAAGTCCCAGTACTGGGCGGGGAGTGTCCAGAGGGAAGGGGGCCAGGGGTTGCCCATGCTCAAGCAGAGCTCTCTGGGGGGAGCTGACACTTGCTGGATAAGGAGTCTGGAGATGGGGTGTCTCTGGGGCTGCTCCTGCCCAATGAAGGCTTCCACAGCCCCTTGCTGGGGTTTCTCAAGAGCTTCACGTGCTGGGGGGGAAGGGGGTGTCTCCCCAGGAAGGTTGTTAGGGGGAGGAGAGCTCCAAGGTGGGTTCAGGGGGAGTGCCAGAGAAGGACTCTGAGGTGGGTCCCTGACTGGGGGCACTGGTAGGGAGAGACTCTGAGGCAATGGGGTCCCCGAGGGGGGGCACTGAGGTGGGGGCCCAGGGGTGCAGCCCAAGAGGAGGGAGCTGATCAGGGGTGGGGGCTCCCAGGGGGGGCAGGGCCCAGGGGCAGGTCCGAGGGGATTGATCTGACGGGGACTCCTGGGGGGACGGGGACTCCAAGGGGGGGCAGGGCCCAGGGGCGGGTCTGAGAGAGTTGATCAAGGGCAGGCTCTCAGAGGGGCGGGGACTCCGAGGGGGATTCCAGGGGGGGGGCAGGTCCGAGGGGATTGATGGGGGGGGGGGGCTGAGGCGGGAAGCCAGGGGCGCAGGTCTGAGGGGGTTGATGGGGGGCTCCCGGGGGGGCGGGGTCTCCGGGGGGTATCCCAGGGGTTGATGGGGGTGCTGAAGCAGGGGCCCGGGGGGACAGGAGACAGGCCCGAGGGGGTTCATCGGGGGGTTCCCGGGGAGGCGGAATCTCCGGGAGGGTATCCGTGGGGGGGGGCAGGGCCCGGGAGCGGGTGAGGGAGTTGATCGGGGGAGCTAAGGCGGGGGTCCGGGGGCGGGTCTGAGGGAGTTGATGGGGGGCTCCGGGAGGGGCAGGGGCCGGGGCCGGGGGGGTTGATCGGGGGGGCTGAGGCGGGAGCCTGGGGGGGGGGTCTGAGGGAGTTGATCGGGGGCGGGGGCTCCAGGGGCGGGTCCGAGGGGGTTGATGGGGGGGGGGCTCCCGGGCGGGCGGGGGCAGGCCCGGGGCGGTTGATGAGGCGGGGGCCCGGGGGCGGGTCCGAGGGGGGATGATCGGGGGAGCTGAGGCAGGGCCCGGGGGGGGGCAGGGGGCGGGTCTCGGCACCTTTCTCTGCAGCTCCCACACGTTGATGTAGCCCTTGCCCAGCTGCGCCCCCAGCAGGTGCTCCCCGCCCAGCAGCGCCAGGCCCCGCGCCCCGCTGTTGCCGCCCCGGTAGCCGGGGAGCGCGGAGCCCGAGTGCAGCTCCCACACCGAGCAATTGCTCAGCGGCCCGGCGGCGTCCGTCACCAGCACCACCTCCATGGGCGCCGCCATCTTCTCCGGTCCGCCCAGACCAACGAGAGCGCCGCCGGCCTAAGAGCGGCCGCCGCTTGACAACGAGGCGCCGTGCCACCAAAAGGAAGGGTGGCTCAGGCGCCTCCCTTCGCAAGGGGCTGCGTCCGCCCACGTGCGTCTAGAAGCTAAGCAGGAGGCAGTCGGTCCCAGCTGTGGATGGGAGACCCAGAAGCTGTGATGGGTCCCCCAGCAGGGGGCGCTCTTTTGAAGTTAGTCTGATTTCAATGCCCCACTGGGGTGCTGAGCAGCATGGGGTGGGGGCTCTGCTCTCCCCTCCTGAGCACCGCCCTCCAGTGCTGCTGGGAGCCCAGCCCAGCACTAGGGGTGTCCTTCTTCAGGGAGTGGAGTGGTCGATGCTGCAGGGGGTGCTCTGCACCTGCACAATTCGACTTGCTTGGTGGGTGTCCCTGGGCCAAGCTTTTCCAGGACTGGCGTAGTAAAGGCTGTAGCAAGTCAGGGTTGATAAACTTAACTTCCAGGGCTGGATAAAAGGGGTGGGTGCATTTCAGGAGAAGGCTGGGCTGGGACTGCACGGAGGTGGATTCCTGCAGACCCCTGGTGTAACTAACTCACTGCTGTTACAAGGGAGAGCCCGGGACCCCTGAGTTATCTGGTGAATTCTTACGCTAGTTTGCCTGCATCAGGGCTAATGTTCCATCCACCTCCTCCCCACCCCCACCCGCCAATCAATCTTCCTCCCCCTTTTTTTCCTGCAGGCATCAGGATTTATTGGCTACTGCCCATTGCCTTGTTTCACAGGTCAAAGGTCGCTCGCTCAGCCAGACCCTGGAGCTAAATCATATGAAGATGCAAGTGACCTTTACCTGGAATGAAGAGTGGCCGGTTGTGGAAATTATGGGACAGGAAAGAGTGTGAACTTCCCCTAATGGTTTCAACACTCGTGTGTATCAGGTTTCTCTTGCTGATTAAGACAAAGGCCTCCCCAAAGAAATAATATTCCTCTTTTAAATACTTTACAAACCGGGAGCTTACAAGTCCTCTGAAGGCAGCATGAGTCTCACAGTGGAGGGTTTGTTGCCATATCTAGATCCAGCACCTACAGAAGTGCAGCCACGTGTGGAGTGCAGGGTAAGAGCCAATGTGGCTCACAGCACAATGGTAATGGCAGGAGGTGGAAATTTTGGCCGGGGCCTTAAGGCAAATGGAACCTGCCGAGGTCTGATAGTGTCATGCACGACACCGGGACCTTTAGAGCGTGCAAGGCTTTCAGCTGAGACGCTAAACGTGCGGCCCTGTCTGCCGTGCATGGACATTGCAGAACCGACGGGGCTCTGTGGAAGGTTTGTCCTGGTGCCTTTGGTTCAAGTCTCCCTTCCCTTTGCTGTCAGGGAGCGTGTTTCATTCAGGGGGTGGGGGGCTGCATTTCAGTGGTGCTGTGCGGCTATATTGCATGCGAAGGGATCCTTCAGGAAGAGGAGGGCTCCCTACGAATGGGAGCTATCGAGCTGCAGAGCTGAGAGCCGGGAAAACGGAGCGTGTGGGAGGTGAAGTGACTTGCCCAAGGAGACACAGCAAAGGCAGTGGCAGAGCTGCGAATAGAACCCAGGAGTCCTGGCTCCCGATCTTGTGCCTTAGTGCATGGTGCCCCCTCTGAGAAGAAGGCAGGGCCTCAAAAACAGCCCAGGAAATAGCTGGCACTGCTACAAAGGGGGAATCACAGCCAGTTCAAAATTAAAACTCTGTCCCAGGGAATCCCTGTGGCCTGAGCCCCCGGCCCTGGCTGAGCTCCCATTCGAGGTATGGATGGCTCCCCCCAGCAGGACGTGCCAGTGACAGGGAGGGGAGAATATGAAATGCTTTTCTCTCCCATGCTGTCTTCACCTCCTTTACTCACTGACCCAGGCTGGGTGGAACTGGCTGCAAAGTACCAGGGGACTGAACTTCCAGGGGTGGGGCAGGTGCCTCCTGCAGTGGTACGACACCAGGGGGCCAGGACTCCTGGGTTCTATCCCCAGCTCTGTCCCTGACTCACTGCCTAATGCACCGCAGGGGGTGGGTTAAACTCTTGCCACAGGAATAAACCGAGCTGCCTCTGGAGCTTGGCGGATGCTGCCCCTGATTGGCCCAGCTGCTGGATGCTGGAAGGTGAGCTCCGGCCCTCAGCCCCACCCTGTCCCTATAGCTCTGGGGATGGCAGCAAGGGGCCGAGTGCAGCATTCGTGCTCCTCGGGGGGCTGGAATCCTCCTCTGCTTCTGGACAGCTGCTGCGCCCGCCGATAGGATTCTACCCTGAGCACAGATGGGCCGGAGCGGCCTCAGGTTGCCCAGCTCAAGACTCTCTGCCAGCTGGATCATCCTGCCCTACAGCCCCCTTTGGGAGCTGACCCCTCTCACACACACCCCCTCACCCCTCCAGCCTTTTGAACGAGAATCAGCTCCCTGCAGCCAGGATTTTACTCCCTATTCAATTCTCTAGGGGTTCAGGACAATTTCTATAGAGGCTTCCCCCCTATTCGGTTCTACCAGACTCCTCCTTAAGGGAATCCCCCCCCACAGCACCAGCTGAGGCCTTGCAGAGAAAAAAGGGCAGGCACCAAATTAGAGCGATTCGTAGGGACCCCCCAGAGCCCCAGCTGGATTGAGACCAGGGCAGGGGCTGGGAAAGGAAGGATGAAGATAAGGCATGGAGGGAGCTTTTAGGGAAACCTTCTGTGTCGCTTTTCCTCTGTGAGGGAGGCAGCACGATCAGCGATTAGCGCAATAAACGCTGCGCCAGGACTCCTGGGTTCGATTCCCAGCTCTGGCACTGCAGTCCAGGGGCTAGAGGAGGGGACTGGGAGCCAGGACTCCTGGGTTAAATTCCACTGCTGACCTGCTGTGGGGCCCAGGTCACCTCACCTCTCTGGGCCTCAGTCCCTTCCCTGCCTGTGTAAAATAAAGCGCTAATCCCTGAAGCCCCCATGGATGTTTGCAAAGCCCTTTGAGATCCCCAGCTAACAAGTGCAGAGTCTTATCCCACCTTCCCTGAGCGCTCCTTGCCCAGATCATGTTACCGTGCCCAAATAAAGGGGGAAGGAGAGAGGCTTGAGTGACAGAGCCCAGCAGATCGGCCCAGTTTGGTTCAGCCCAACCCAACCTCCCCCTGTGCAAAGCGGGGCGGGGCGAGTTGGAAATTGCTGGATATTAACGGATGGTCCCAGCAGAGCAACCTAAAGCTTTATGGATCTACAGCCAAGGAGGGGCAAGACTAGCTCTTGCTTTCATGGCAGTGGACTGGCCTGCAGAGTCCAAAGGAGAATCCCGCCCATGCCAGCCCCCCTCCTCCAGCACAGCTTCTTAGGAGTCAGCCAGGGAGGGTGGGATGGGGAGGAGGCTGGAGGGATTTGAGCATGAAGGCAGCGGGTTGGTGGGTGCAAAGACCACTGGAGGAGTTAGGGGGCCCTTTTCCAAGCGCAGGGAGGGGGGAGAAGCCGATATAACTTGCAGCACATGTTCCAAGTCCCATCAGGTCTTAGGCACATATGTGCATTCGTGCTTCCCCGAATCAGGGCCCCAGTGAGCACCCAAGGGGCAGGCCAATGGGGAGCCTAGGGGGTTGTCCCAGGGAAGTCGCCGGCAGATCTCCAGCGCAGTCTGCCGACCACCCGTCTCCTTTTCCGTGTTGTCAACCCCAGGCGTTCCAAAATCACGCCAGCCCCGCCTGCAAAACCATGAGAATAGCAGAAAAAATAACACGGTGGGCAGGCTTTCTGAGCCTCCCTTCCACGCTCTTCTCCACAGCCAGCAGGGCGAGGCCCTTCGGGGGGGTTGTAATTGGAATTGGAAATTCTCACAGAGAAGCTGGGGGCTTAAGAGACCCTCCCCGTCCCCAAACATTGCAAGAGTTCATAGACATTACGACCAGAAAGGCCTATCCTACGATCAGCTAGGCAGCCCTCCTGCAGAGCCATACCCAGTTATTTCTGAATCAAACCCACGACTTTGCTTTTTGTTCTCGCGTATCTGTTGGAAAGGGATCCACCTGCTAGGCAGCGCTGCCCAGCACTGTTTCCTTGTACTCAACTGTCTGTAGCCACCTGTTGTCTCTGGCCTTATGCTGAGATTGGAAGTTCTTGGAGGCAGGGACCGGCACTTTGTACTGTCTTTGTACCCGATCTACCACATTGCACATGGCATCCGTAATATACCTAATAATGTACAGGGCCCAGCACAAAGGGGTTGGGCTCCTAGGTGCTACCGTAATACACCTAATAACCCAGTGGCAACCCTGCTTCTTTTTACAAGAGGTTTCTCCAAATGCTGAGGGACCCTGTGGATAAAGACCAGGCAACACAATAAAGAAATCAAATGCTGATTTTAAAAGTCAGATTTTTGTTTTTGTTTTTAATATTTCATCAACTTTACAGGGTTACAATTGTCTTAAATATTCTGAAGTTTAAATACAATCTGTATAATAATGTTATTATAAAATGTAAACTTTCAGTGTTTTTATTTTATTTTATTTAATAATCACAAAGTTTTAATACCTGAATGTCTGCAAAACTGAAATATTTCACCGCGGGATTCCCAGGACAGGCAGCCTGAGGCCCGCCATTATCAGAGGTAGAATGTGGTTTTTATTCTTTTTTTTGTGTTTTTTTTTTTTTTTTACCTGAGTTAAGATATACATGCTGTATAATTGCATCTGTAGCTGTGTTCATTCCTTTTGCCTTTCAAACCCAAGAGAAACTGAATGTGTTTTAAATCGATATGCAAAAAGGAAAAAAAGCTGAATGTAATATGCTCTCCCTGCCCCCCCAAAAAATCAAAAAACCCAACAAAAAAATTAGTGGGGGGGGTGGGGGGTGAGGAGAGGAATAAAACAGGGACTGTACAAATGCAAAACCTACTAAAAATCTAAACAGCCCCCTACCCCAGCACAAAAACCAGTGACAAAGAGTTCTCTGGGGGCCATCCCGCCGGATTTCTCTTTGAAGGTCGTCAGGCAGGCCCTAAAACAGCACGTTGGAGTCCTAGCGGCAAGCGCTCCACGGCATCGTACTAGCCAGACCTTCAGAAGTGAGCAGGTGGGCTCAGCAGAACTGCGGGCTAGTGGGGATTTGGGGGCCATGAACCAGAGTTAAGGGGATGGGGGTGGGGAATGACTCTTGGGTTGTCCAGTGTTTGGCATGCAGAGGTGCCCTGTGGCTTGTCTGCGCTGTAGGCCCCTCCAGCCCCTGTACCCGTCCCCCCCGGATGTGTGGCCTGCTCAAGGGCTCCTGGGTTAGCTGCCGGTAGAAGCCGGGGCAGCCCAGAGGCAGAGCAGTGAGTTGCGTGCCCACCGGCAAGGCGGTGTGGGAGACGAGCCCTTTCCACACACTAGCTGTCCCCGGTGTGGAACTTGAGGGTCCCCCTCGGGATCTCCCTCGGGCACACACCCACGCAGCCCGGAGGCAGCAGGCCCACAAAGATGCACGCAGCCCTTTCTGAAGTCAAGTATCTCAGTAGTGCTCGAGTCCAGGTTTCCTTGCGGCCGCACGGCCCCCTGCAACGAGAGCAGGGCAGAGACAAGCTGGAAGCGACGCTAGCAAAGCTGCCTCTCCTACGGAGCCAGCACTGGGGAGAAACCCAGGTCACCCACCCGCCGTGCTGAGCAACTTTAAGGCAAGTTTCTCCTGGATAAAAAAATCAGGGCTAAGAAATCACACCTCCTTTCCCCCCCCCCCCAAATAACTGGAACTTAAAATAAATGACACAGCAAGCAAATCCTGCCCTGCCCCTTCTCCCCCCGCCCCCCATACCCAGTACAATCAGATCCAGCGGGTCTTTTTCCCCTGAGTTACAATCCTGCTCTTGCTCCGAGAGCCCAGATTGCATAAGAAACACGTTTTACCCCGAAGGTTGGTTGGTTTTGCTTTATACGCACACTCAAAACACACACGAGATATAGAATTTGACATAGAATTTCTCCCACCCCCAACCCACCCCGCTTTCTAAGGCTCCTTATACAAGGCGAGCAACGCCTTCGTTCTGAGAGAGGATACGTTTCCAGGCCAGGCACAGAGCCAAGTCTCAAAGGCCTGACTGGCTAGGGCGTCTGGAGAGCAGAGATGCCACCTCACTGGTCCTGCACCCAACACGGGCTGAGAACAGCCACAGATCCCCTCAGCGACGAAGTCAGATGTACGGTCTGTGCCCATAAGACTTCTCTAGCTACAGGTTTTGGCATTGAGGAGGTGGGAGAGGGGAAAACCCTTAGTTTTATCTAACTACCGAGAGAGGGTTTCGGGATCTTTGATCTCGCCTGAGTTGCATACTGAACGTAGGCTGCGGGTTAGCAGGGTTGCTGGTCCCAGCGTGCAGGGTCAATTCCACGGCAGGAGCGTAAAGAGCGAACTGCCCAGCTGGAAGGGGAACTGAACAGTCTAGAAATCGGTCCCGTTTGTCAGGCTGCAGGGGTGGCTCTTGGTTTGCTCGAGGCCGCATCGCTCTGTGACATCGGACGCCAGCAAACACACCCAGCCCCTGATTCAGCCAAGCACATCAAAGGGCTCGGGTAACTCGGGGCGGACCGAGGCGAGGCCCAGGAAGTGCTGGAAGGTTTCCGCAGGAGGGACGAAGCCCCGTGTTACGGTGCCGGCTAGCGGGGAGCAGCCAGCTCCACTTTTCACTTTAGCTTGGCAGTTCCCCGTTCAAAGCTGCCCGGGCTCCGTGAAAACGGAGCTCTGAGGGCAGCAGCCCAGGGCGGCTTCCAAAGCCAGGACGCAGCAAAAGGAACCAGAAGGCGTTTGGGGCTAGCAGGCAGGGAAGGACAATGGCAATGGGGCAAAGGGCCGTAACTTTCTGTGCGTCTGCACAGGACAAGAGGGGAGCACTCAGAAACAGTCTGTTAAAAGCACAGATATCTAGATCTATAATCACAAGTGGCACCAGGCTCCAACCAAAGCCCCCTGCAGTCAGTGGATTCTGGCGGCTGGCTGAGGAAGTCGAGTGAGCCCTCCCTCTATAAAAACACCCTGCTTTCTCCATGACGGGAGCTTGTATCGCCGACGGCCTGCTGCTACAGCTGGTCCTCGCTCACCAAATCCCCTCGCTTCCCTATTCTCCCCGCTTGAGCAGCGGCAGAGAGAGATGGACGCTAGCTTGGATTCTCTGCAGGAGCTGTCCCATAGGGCATTAAAAAGGTCGCTCCTTGGAGATCATGCCCACCCGGCTCTTGGTATAGAAGCCACCGGCGGTCTGACTCGTTGCTGTGCTGCCTAAGGAGGAACTGTCATGCCAGGAATCTGGCAGCAGTGCCATGGGGGGAGAAGGGGCCAGGGAGTGAGATGCTAATTGCCACTGAGTGCATCAACAAGCAACTTGGCAGCAGGCTGGACAAAGGCACATAAATCTGGCTCGCTCTGAGTCAATGGGAGAGTTGGCGTCAATGGGTTTGATCCCGGGTGCTCCAGAAGGAGCTACCGCAGCATCATTAACCTAGAGATCGGGGAGAGTTTTTTTAAATACAAAACAGCTGCCTGGTTAAAAAGAAAAGATGCAACGGTCGGGCTGGACGGAACAGAGGGGAGCGGCTTGATGAGGATACACGTCCCCTGGCCTCTAAGGTCAAAGGGGCACTTGAGTGACAAGTCTAAACAGGGAGCGCATTTCTAGCCAGATTCTCCGGGAGGCCAAGATGCCTTCAGCCACCTTAGAACCCTGGGCACCTTCCAGAAAGGCACAACCTCCTCCCAGGATCTCAGCAGTCAGGGAAATAAAGGAGTAGCCAAGCCAGGCCCTGCTTTGCACTGGGGGATTACTGGCATGGGTGCGACCAACAGGCAGTGACGATTGCAAAATGGGTCCCCAGCTGAGTAGTGAGGCCCCATGGCTCAGCATGCAGGGGCGTAATGGAGCAGATCCAGGCCTGGTTAGTTGGGAACAGGGAACCACCAGCATTCCCCTCTGGCTGGCTCAGCAGCGTCAGCATCCCACTTAGCGGAACACAGCTCACAACACTCACAAAGATGCTTTCCCGCCACCCGGGAGCAGCCGCTTTTCTTCCGCGGCAGGCACTGGAGACCAACGTCAGCCGTGGCCTAAGCAAATGCCAAGCCCACTGAAATCAACAGAGGCTGCACCCACTTATACCAGGGCTCAACAGGACCCCGTGCATCACAGGTATGTACCCTGCAAAGCTGATACGTGCACCGTAGTGGTCACATTTCCCCAGGGAAAAGAGAGGAGCCCACTCTCAAGTGTAAGGCCGGGAAAGAGGACAAATCTCCACTCCACTCCAGAGGGTGCCCTCTCCCTCTGCGTGACAAAGCTGATTAACGCTTGAACCAGAGAGCTTTTAACATTTAACAGGATTAAATCCAGCCTCTTTCTGCATCATGTTTAAGCAGCTTCGTGGATCCTCCCTCCCCAGGTAGACAGGTATAGTTAAAGCAGCATAACCCCACTAGTGGGGACGCAGTTACACAGGTAGAAAGGTGCTCTTGCTGTAGGAGAAGGGAAATAACTCTACTGGTATAAGTCACCTTTATACTGGCTTTACTGTAGCCACACTAGGAGCTGTACTGGTATAGCTATAATGGTAGTAAGTCACACTCCTAACTGCCATAATGATATTGGTACAAACCGTCCTGGCCTAGAGAACGTGTTACAGCTTCAACATTCCCTGCCCCACCCCCAGAGGAAGAATGACCATATATGACAAAACCTAGGGGTCACGACCATCCTGCTGTTTCCATGAGAGGGAGATCCTGGCTAGATCCCAGCTAGTTGGGAGGTGGGTCTGCTGGCACGAATACCTGGGTTCAGTGACCATTGGTTTCGGGCAGCCACTCAGGGGAGCTTTAAGGGACCGTTTAGGGAGGGACCCAATCAGCTTGAGATCTTGTCAATTTCAATGATCTGGAGGCAGCAGGAGGGTTTTGCACCTGCTCTGCAGTCCCTCTGCCAATTTCCCTGCTTTCACAATCCCCTTAAGATCCACTCTGAGGAAGGGAAACTGAGGCGCTAGGGGCTTGACTAAAGTCAGTGGAAACTGAAGTGGGCTTTGGCTCAGGCCCCGCAGAGGGGGAAAAACAGTGAAACTGACCACGCACAAAGCGCTGTCAGATGCACAGAGGGAAACAAACTAAAAATAACCCAGTGGGATTTTGTCCTGTCTCTAATCTCCTTCAGGGAGCATCAGGTTAGCGGCAGCAACGCCAGGGGAACTTGTTCAGACAGATATGCGGAGAGCCCATGGTGTCTCTAACATTCACTGTGGAGATTAAAAAAAAAAAAAAACCCCAATCCCAGTGCACATTCTAAAAATATCACTGCAACAATATGCTTCATGGCAGCGCTCCCACCCTCGTCCACCTAGCAGCACCAAAGGCCTGAGGGGGGAAAATCTTGGGGTGTGGGGCCACATTTTCAAATGCTCAATGCCCGCCACCGGGGCTAGAACAGCACGAGTGCTCAGCTTCTCTTGGGACACCTTGGATCAGTTTTCACAAAACGCTCACGATCCAACCTGCTGGATTCCTTTGAAAATCTGCCCACTTATTTCAGTGCCGCAAAAGAGCGCTGAGCCCGTCTGAAAAGATCTAGTCCTTACATCTGCTTTTCGCCAGCGACCCCGTAGGAGACATCAGGAAAGAGTTCCCCACCCCCATGCATGCTACGGCCGACCCAGACAGAAAATGATGCAGAAAGATGAGAAGCAGGAACCTCATTGACTTTTATCTAGTACACCTGATTTTTCTGGTTATTTTCTTCACCTGTCCAAAAAAAAAAGAAACCTACGAAGAACCAGTTTGCTGTTTCAGCCCTGAGCAGACGATGAGGTGTAACAATCTAGAATCTGGCGAAAGATGCAGTGGGGGCGGAGAGGGCATGTGTACAATCTGGATTCTACATTGTAGTATGAGATTCTCTGTGCTGGTTTCCAGCAGAGCAGTGAGCTAACAGGCTGGTTAGCTGCTGGCAGAATGCAGGGTCAGGGAGCTAGAGGCAGTCAGAGCAGCTTGTGACTAGAAAAACAGGCTGGGGAGGTTGGGAGCCGGTTTATCAAATGGAAAAGCACAAAAATCAGCAGGAAAAGACGTTGTTTAAAAAAATCCAGAGCGCCCCACCCCTGTTGTTTGCAAGAGAGGCCAAGCTGGGAGGCTTTGGGTCTCCATTCCATTGCTTTGCCCTTTGCGCAGATGTTCACACCAGTGCAAAAGCACTTTCGCTTCACGTCCACCCTCTGCGCTGGTGTAAATGACCTTTATGGGCCAGGACTATTATGCAGGTAAGGATGCTCGGGTGCCACAGGACAGGGCAGAGGAAACGCATGGCTACAGTAGGACACACGCTTAAGGCCCGATCCTGAGAAGTGCTGGGCACGTTCAACACGCAGCTGCTTCGGTGGGAGTTAACAGCACTCAGCACCTTGCAGGAGACTTCCCAGCTGGGGATGTTTTAGGCTCCTCAGCCCCTTGCCGGACAGATGAATTCTGCAGCAAGCCCTCGATTGTCTCTAAAATGGAGTTTCTCCTCCAGAATAACCCCGCCCCCGCACTCACGTCAGGAACACAGCACACAGCGCAGAGCTCATTAAATTATGCTCCCCTGGACCTAATTACAAGGAGAGAATTGTACTGTAAGCCCCTGGGAACAGGGTTCCCTGGGAGGGGATGGGGTGGGGAAGCAGAGGAGTCATCAACGTTAATTTCCTCCACCGAGAAATTAAACAAACACACGAGAAAAGTACAAAACAGACCACGTGTAACAGGCCAGCCGGTCCCTTGTGATGACGCCAAGTTGCAGGTAACTGCAGGCAACTGCAAGCAGGACCCTCAATGGTGCAGCATCAGTTGTACCACAGATCCAGTTTAAGCCTGGGATTTTCAAAGAAGCCAGATGGAATTAGGGGCAAGTCAATGGGAGTTGGGAACCTAATTCCCTCACATGTAGGTCCAGATCAGAGGGAATAAAAGAGGCAAAGGGAGCGGGAGGGTGCTCTGGACTGGGGATGGGAAGTAGAATTCGGGTAGCTTTACCGTTCAGTCTCGTGATGCAAAATCTGTTTTTTTGTCTCCAAAGCCTACAAGCCGGAATCGCACCCTTTGCTGCCCCTCGGGTTACGCCCAGAGAATTCCTGCCAGCTAGGGCAAGCATATCGTTACTGCAGGCTACGGGTGTCAAGCAACGACCCATCCACACGCACTGCCTTCCCCCTGCTGCCCCCAGCCCCATCCACACAGCTCTCAAACCTAAACTGTAAAGCATTGGCTGAAGTCCCCTTACCGCCCGCGGGCCTCGAACACGCGCTTTGCTGAAGCAGGACCCAAAGAAAGCAGGCTGGCCGTGTGGACAGCTCTGCTTTACGCCGGCTGCCCTTGGCTGTGCGCTCTGGCCCTGATTCAAAGCACCGCTGTTATGCACCTGCTTGACTTGGAGCAGTGAGTAACCCCTTCAGCTTCACTGAGGCGATGCCTGAAGTCCAGCAGGCGTGTAAGTGCTTTTCTGGATCAGGGTCGACACAAGCCCCTAGAGGACCACGGTCCAACAGCTAGTTGTGGAGTGGAGCGGAGAGGCTGAAGAGGTGGCACCTAATCCCTTTACCTGGATCCCTGAAGGAAACGGATCCTAGAAACGCAGACTTTTCCCAATGAGGCAGCTCTACAAAACCGTCTCCTAATAACTGCAGATCAACGACACAACTTCAACCCTAAGGATCTCCAAACGGAGCTTGCTTAAATCCCCCCCCCTTCCACCCTGCATACAAACACCTGAGCTCATTTGGTGGGGTCACCCTGGCTCTCTCCCGAACCTCGGGCGTCACCAGTGTTCAAAAGAAAGTAGCGCGGATCGAACTCGACCAAAGATCAACATCAGACGATGACAAGAAAAAGAGGTTACAAGGTTTCCAAGTCCTGTTTCCCTGAACGAACACTAATATATATCATTTTTGTGAGTTAAGGTTTGATATTTTTTTTTTAGAGAATAAAATAGAAGCTATTTACAAAAAAAAAAAAATCCAAATAACCACCTCGTAAAATGCCATATAGGTTGAGTGTAGTTCTTAAAATTAAAAAAAAAAAAAAAAAAAAAAAGATTTAAAGGACTAAAATTCCTCCCGCTTTTGCAAATGTTGTTTTTGGTTTAAAAAAAAGAAAAGGAAAGGAAGGTGGGGAGGTTTCATTAAAAACACAAGCCCGCGGGCGTCGGTGCGACTGTGTGTCTGTCTGGAGGTATCCAAAAGAACACAACTTCAAACAACAACATTAAAACAAACAAACGCACAGTGCAAAGTGGGGTGTCATGAGGTAAAGCGTTCCGGGAGGACGGTGCATCACCTCCAAAGCGAACGGGTAACGACTGGCTCAGGGTCCAGGCTGCTTTTAATGAAACCCCCTGGATTAAAGCTTTTCTCCTTGCAAAACTTTCTCCAGTCCTCTCGGGAGGAGTGGGAGACGGGGCTTCCTCCCCCCACCCCCCGGGAAAGCCAGATGCAAGCTTGGTTTTTGGCATCAGCTGTGATAAAAGCTCCATGTGTGGGTTTATTATTTTGTGGGTGTGTCTTTTGGTGAGATGAGGCGCTGCCGTTGGGGGGCGGGGGGGTTAAGGCGAAGAAGAGTTATTCGAGGTAGAGGTTGGAGGGGCGGACAAACCAGCTGGGGCAGCCTGGGAGACGCCGCTGCTGCCCCCCACGCCGCTGCTGCTGCTGCTGCTCCGGCTGCCGCTGTTTCCTTTGCTGTAGGCGGAGGAAGGGAGCGAGGAGGATGAGGGGCCGGGGGTCTGTGCGAACAACACACCTGGGGGAGAGACAAGAGGGAGAGGCTTGGGGTGGGGCTGCTCCTAACTCCAGCGGGAACCAAGCTGCGAAGTGGGGAAGAACGCTCCTTCTCCCCCCTGTCCCCCCTGCTAGGACAGTGGGGCCCTGATGCATAGGAACCATCAGCCCGGATCAAAGCAGCGATCCATCCGGCCCAGCATCCATCTTGGTCAATGGCCAGCGGCTTCAGAGGAAGGGGCAAGAAACTCTGCAATAAACAGCTAAGGCATAAGCTTCATTGGAGAGGGGTGATCTAGTGCTTAGGGCCCTGGCCTATTCCTAGCTAGTTCCTGTGCCTCCCTTTCCCCTCGCAACTGTGTCTCTCTAGACCGTAGGCTCTTCGGGGCAGGGACCAGCTCTCGCTAGGTGTCTGTGCCACGCCCAGCAGAATGGGGTGTGGCTCTTGGCCTCTAGGCACTACCATAGTGGTGCTAATTCGTGAAACTAACTTGCAAGCGCCTTTGTCCCCAGAGGAAAGAGTTTGGAAGCACATTGTCTAAGGGCAGCGCGACGCGGAGAGGCAAGTCGCTACCTCCTGAACGCCAAGACCGAAAGCCTGCAAAGGGAGAGGCGCGTCCGGCACGGAGCAATCCAATCCACCCCCGGAAAGCAGGGCTGGCTCCAGGATTTTGGCCGCCCCAAGCAGCCAAAAAAAAAAAAAAAAAAAAAACCCGTGATCGCGACCTGCGGCGGCAATTCGGCGGAAGGTCCTTCGCTCCGAGCGGGAGTGAGGGACCGTCCACCGAATTGCCGCCGAATAGCTGGACCTGCTGCCCCTCTCCGGAGTGGCCGTCCCAAGCACCTGCTTGCCAGGCTGGTGCCTGGAGCCGGCCCTGCCAGAAAGGCTGGGAAGGGACTGCAGAATAGGAACCTTGAGACCAGAGCCTGATCAGACAGCCTGCTCTGGGTTTGTACAGCCCCTGGCGCGATGGGGCTACTGGGGCATCGTCTCACAGTTACACATCAACGCGATCACCGGGGAGAGCCGTGTTTTGCTGTTTGTCTGGGCCAGCAGGGGGCTGGGGAGGGGCGGAGCGAGAGGCAGAGACGGAGACCCGGCCGCGTTCCCCTTACCTGTATAGACGATGCCGTTGATCTCCACTGACATGCTGATGCTGTTCGTGCCGTTGCTGGCCAGGCTCATGCCGGAGTCCTGACGGTTTTCTGCAGCAGGATAGATCAGATTATAAACAAAGTGCTCAGTCAGAACACGGCCATCCTGACCCGCCAGGATCACAGAACCCTGCAGACGCCATCCCCAAATCCTTTCCTCTCGGCTATTAACAGGGATGGTAAAAAAATCCCTCTCCATTTACAGATGGGGGTCTTAGCATCCGGGTCTGCCTTTAAATGTTATTGTGGTCCTATTGGACAGGCAGCAGGGATACATGGAAACCAGCGGGTGGGAAAAAGGACGTGGAGAATGAAAAGCGAGCCCTCCGGACAAGGCTGGTTTAGGGGTCTGGTACCATCAGCAGGAGCAGAGGCCCTGGGAATCAAACCCGGCTTCGCAAGACACCAGCAGCTTTGGGATTTGTGTCTTCAGATTCGCTAAAAGTGGGTCCAGCACAGTGTCAGGAAATGCTTTTGGGACAGGGAGCGGGGAGAGGGACCGGATCAGACATGACACGGAAGAGGCGCTTGTTTTTAAACCCTGGCTAGTAAAACAGCCCTGCCTATGCGGGGAGAGGGGAAAAGGCCTGGCTGAGCGGCCCAAGCATGGGACAGGGAGCTGGGGACAGCTCTTTTAGCTCATGCAGTGGAGGCTTGGCATTTAAGAATCAGAGGTCCTGGGTTCAATCCCCACTGCCGACGACCCGTGCACGGGGTGGCCTTACTCCAGCGGGCTGGGATAGGGTTGGGGGCCCCTAGACTAACCTCTGGGGACGATCCGCAGTGCGACTGCCTCCCTTTTCTCTCCCTCCCCCCAAGCCAGCCCCAGCGCTGCCCACCTGGCGAGCGGGTCCCTTGGCTGTTAATGCGGATGCTCATGGGTAGCTGCGCCGTCATGGCCAGGAGGTTCTGCTGAATGGCCCGTTGCATCAGCCTCTGCTGCTCATCCGTCACCAGAGCCAGCTTCTTCTCCGGAGGCTCCCCGGACTCCAGCTTCTCTCGCAGCTGCTCCAGGGCCGCGGCCTGAGCGGCCACCGCTGCCTGAGCTGCGGCCGCCTGCACGGCCGCTGCCTGGGCCGCTACCACCGGGTGGCCAGCCAGGGACACAGGGAGTCGGCTGGGCATGGTGATTGGGATGGGGGAATCCTCTTCTGCAACAAGGAGAGGGCACAGGAGTCCCGTGAGCTCGCGAGGGCTGGTCCAGGCCAGACTCTTCACGTGCATGAGAAACAAGCTTTACGTACACCCAGCCTCCCCAGCCAGCTCCCTGCTGCAGTATGGGATGGCTCCTTTGTATGGTACTCTCCTTTCACAAGCATTGATTCACACGGGTATGGCACTGAAGACTAGTGGTTAGACCAGGGGGCTGGGATTCAAGACACCTAGGTCCCAGCTGCCTTCCTGTACGACCTGGGTCAAATTACTTCCCCGCACTCTGCCTCAGTTTCCCCAGTGGTAGACTAGGGATAATCCTGGCCTATTTTATGGTGGGTGAGCAGAGCAATCCCTATGGCTCCGTTAATGGTTATAAATTGCTCTGAGATTCTGACATTAAAGTGGCACCATGTAAAGGAGCCGGTGTAGCAGCGTGGACTGAGCGCAGGCCTGGCAGCCAGGACTCCTGGGTTCTCTTCCCAGTGTTAGAAAGAGAGCGGGGGGACTGGGAATCAGGACTCCTGGGTTCTCATCCCAGCTCTTGGAGGACAGCAGGGTCTAGTAGTTAGAGCAGGGGGGGACTGGGACTCAGGACTCGTGGGTTCTATCCCTTGCTCGGCCATCATTTGCCCATGAGTACCACAGGAATGTTATTAACTCCCCGCTCCGGAGGGCTCTGAAACTATGGGGTGAAAAGCTCTAGCTAAAAGAGCCAAACCCTGAGGCCTTTACTCCCTCGCTCCCCCCATCGCTTTAACCCGCTGCCCACGGCCCAGCCCACTCATGCCAAGCAGGGCGCCAGCCAAGCCGTTACCTTTCTTTATCTTTTGCCCGGGGCCGATGGGGCCGCCGTTGGTGGCCCCCGCCAGCCCCAGGCCAGGCACTTGCAGCTTGGGGGAGGAGAGCAGGCTGGGGGTGCCGCTGGGGGAGTAGGTGAAGAGGGAGCCCCCGAAGCCCTGCCGGCGGCCCTCTCGCCGGTTGCTGTCGATGGCGGCCTGCAGCTCGTTGGGGTTGCTGAGGCCTCGCTTCTCGCACTCGTAGGGGTACAGGTACTTCATGTATCTGCCAGAGGAAACACCCCGCTCAGCCCGCGGCACCAGCCGCCCCCTGCCCGTCCGAGAAACCTCCCAGCCCACCCGCCGAGGAGGTGGCTCCTGCAGGCCAGCAGCTAACACGGGCGCCTGTCGGCGTTGATCCAGAGGCGCCTTTTCCCCAGGGCCGCGCCGCCTCCACGCCTTCAAGCGAAAGGGATTGCTGTAGCCCCAACCCCTCCCCATCTGGGCAGTGGCAGCAGGAGGTTTGGAGACACCGACGCTCTGTCCTGCACCAGCCAAACCAGAGATCCTTAACAGGGGCTAGTCTAGATTAGCCTCTGGCTACAGAGGCCCCTTTCTCCATCCGGGGCGGGGAAGAGAGAGCGTATGCGGATCCAGCAGGAAGCAGAGCAATCCGGGAAACGGGGAGGGGACCCAGCACCCCACACACACAGCCTCGCGATGGGCTGTGGCCGAGTGCCATCCCTTAAACGAACAGTAGCTGATCCCCCCACCCCACCAGCCGCCTCTGGCCCTTGCTGTACTAAGGAACGGTGGCTGGGATCTCCCACCGCTGTGGGAAGCTGGGATCGAGCACTAGGCCAGCTGGATAGAAGGGCAGGGCGGTCTCCCACCTGCCCAGGGAAAGCCCCCTCCCGCCCCCCGGATCCCACAGCACTTACTGAGTGCGTAGCGTGAAGGCAGCGCTGGTGATGGAGGTGGGCAGGTTGAGCCCTTTGGTGATCTCCCGCCACAGCTTCTTGTTGATCACTTCCACCAGGCCCCCTTTCTCGGTCACCAGCACGTAGAGCATGTACAGGTCCAGCACTTGCTTGGCCATGATGGGGATTCGGTTGACGGGCGTCCCTGTGGAGTGGGGGAGGTCAGTATGCTGGAGAGAGCTGGGCCAGGGGCCATGAAACGGAGGAGCAAGGTGCAACGGGGACTCAGAAACCCTGGATTCCATCCCTAGCTCTCGGACAAGTCACCTCCCTGCTCTGTGCCTCACTTTCCCTCCCTCCCTCCTTTGCCTTTCTAGCTTTTCAGGGCCGGGACAGCCCCTAACAACATGTATATTATAGAATCTAGCACAACGGGGCCACGATCTCAGCTGGGGCTTCTGGGATCTACTATAATGTGTGATTAACACGAGGAAGGAAATACTTGTCTTTCAGACGAGATCATCTTTATCCTGAGTGTGCCTGGGACACATTTTTGAAGAAAATCCTTTTCGTAGCAGCATGGAAAGGTCCCCTAAATTCCACTGGCCGTTTCATCTGTGCTTAGCACAGGAACAACCCCAGCTCCCTTCCCAGCACGCCTGGCTGGTATCCGATTGTGGGTGGGGGAGGTTTGCATATTTGCAGGGTACTATTTAAACATTTTTTTATTCACATCCCTGCTCTGCTGGGCCGGGGCTGGTCATGCACACATTTGAAGGAGCCTGGTGTATTGGACTGGGCTGAAATAGAGACCGCACTGCCTATTTTCTTGGACTTATCTACGCCCTGCCCTGGTTGGCGACAGCTCCTGGAACGTGGTAGGGAGCAGGGAGGTACCACAGAAGTGACTGGCGGCGGATAGGAAAAGGATATGATGGAGCGAGAAACCCAACCCTCCCCACACAGAATACTCTGGCCATCTTCCACCGCTCTGTCTTTGCATTAGCGTCAGATGCACGTCACTATCCCCAGATCCTCGCCCTGAGACGTCAGCTGCTCCTCCGCACATCCAGTGCAGGGAGAGGAGCTTACAGACACCAGCTCGGTCGTGTCCAGCAGGTGGCGCTAGCAACCAAAGCCCAGCAACGGGGCTTTTAATTGGACGAGGGGATTCGTCAGAGAGCGGAAGAGACAGAAGCCACCGTCCCAGAGCATGAGACACCAAACTGTTGTGCAACGGACCGGAAGGTCCCGTCTACTCTGGTGAGCTGGATTTAAAAACCCACGAGGGATCACAGCTGAGACACCGCTCTTGGCGGGGCCGGAGGGGGCGAATGGGCCAATGTCTTCAAATCTGCGTTCACGCTCCAAGACGGAGACTAGGGGCTAACCGGGCTTGAGCCCGAAACTTTCCCTGAGAGTCTCTCTCTCCCAAACAGAGCTACAGAGGGTCCCCCACCTTCCCAGCCCCCAATGCCCCAAGAGGCCAAAAACTGCAGGAGAGTCAGTGTCATTCCTGATAAAAATCCCGGGATAGGGGCCTGGGTGAGGATACTTTAAGGATGTGTCTATTATAAAAACTGGATGCAGACTGTTATAGGGACAAGATGACATCATCTCACTGTTTTCTTGTGCTCTCCCCCCACCCCCATCTTCATCCATTTCTTTCTTCTCTTATACGTAGATTGTAAATTCTTTAGAGAGGAGCTGACGTTTTGTTGTGTGTTTGTACAGCACCTAGCGCAATGCAGCCCCAGTCTAGGACTGCAGCTTCTAGGTACTTCAGTAATACAAATAATTAATAACAATGTGCCTGGTGACCCTCAGAACATAGAAGAGGGCCCTGCCCGTAAGCTGACTGTCTAAGGAGGATCTTACATTTGGTCGTTCGTTCTTTCAAAAACAATTTTCAATGAAAAACAGCCTTAAAAAATAAAAAGTCTCTGGGGACCCCCCTCCCTCCAGAAAACGTGAACAAGATTTTTCACCAACATTTTCATTATGTTTGGAATGTTCCAGTTTTTCAATTTTTTTTTTTTTTAGCTTTTAAAGCCAAACCTGTGTTGTTTTGTCAATGCGCCGCCTACCCAGGCTGTCTCCTCTCCCATTTGTCACTGGAAAGCGGGAGGAGAATGAGAAAAGGGGAGAGGAAGGATTTGAAGTTTGCATTTTTTATTGGAAAACAAACTTTTCCATGGAGGGGGGAAAAAACAACCCCCCCCCCCAACCAAAAGAAAAGTAAAAGTTTTCTGCAAACCCCCTTGGCTCCCCAGTTTCCTACAACGCGGATCAAAGAGCGTCTGATCCAAAGCTAATGGGAACCTTTCCAGTGGACTTTAGATCAGGCCCGTGGGGTTTGCCCTCTGAGGGCTGAGAAAAGTCAGGTTGGCTCTAGTTTTTCCCCACACCTGCCCTGGGAGATCCAGGCCAGCGGGACCCATACCCTGAGCTGTGTGAGAGAGAGAGAGAGGGACGAGATGGGCAAGGCGCGCTCAGTCATATGATATGAGAAATCAGATAAGCAGTACGGGGGCTTCCCCTAGAGGGTGCAGTCCCCACTGTTCACCCCACCCCAGCACAGTGCCTCCCTCTGACACCATGGAGGTGCAGTGAGCTCAATCCGGATCAGACGCACATGGCCGCAAGCCAGTTCTTACAGTGGGATCTCTGCAGACCCCACATCATTGGTGTATCAATGGTAGCTGGGGCCCTAGGGTTTGATGGCCCTCTGAGACTGACTTCCCCCCCTTGCTCCATAGGGGTAGACAAGGGGGGGCTGAGTGCCAACACTGCATGCAAGACCGTCTCTGCCCATCAAGCTTACAGTCCGCGATGGATGGACCACGTGATTCCAACCTAATGGGTTGAAGCTGCCCCAGCCCCTGTGCAGCCCGAGGTCCCTGCCCTCAGCAAAAGGCGTGGGGGGGGGATCCCCAACCCCTGCATGCCCCTGAACCTAGCTGCCCGGCTGTATCCCGGCTCATGGCAGGGGAGGGAAGGAGAATTGGGACCTGATCCAAAGCCCGCTGAAGTCAGGGGGAAAAAGCTGCCCGTGACATTATTGGGGTTTGGATCACGTCCTTGGGATGTGGCTAACCTGGGTCAATCAGCGACGCCCGATCGCAAGGAGGTGGCACCGTAACCTTGAGGCTGCAGCAGCAGTTGGATGGGAACGCAGCCGCTGCTTTGTGGTGCGCGGGCACTGGGGTAAGGATCCCGCCCCACCCCAGCCCTCTGTCTCTCCCTGCACTAAGTCCAGCTCCTCACAGCTTGGCATGATGGGTAGGACCCAGCCCATCGCAAGCAGGGCTGGGCCTTCGTGCGCCAACAGGCGTCCTGGCACCAGACTCGCTGGTCTTACGTCGTCCAATCAGGGGCCGGAAGCCGAGTCCGCCGTGCTAGAGACGTAACGTCTGCAGTGGCTGGTCCTGGACCGTGGCACAAGCTGCCCCGGGAACAACGGCCCATCCCAAACCTCCCCACCTTCCACTCCAAGTGCCAGGCGTGTTATCTCTGACCAGCCTTCGCGCCCATCAACACAGAGCAACGCATGTATTAAAAAAAAACCCGACCAACTCCGCTGCCCATGCGTCACGGCCACTACGGGAGGGGTGTCAGTTGCATGGCTTAATACACAACTGGGAGGCGCTCGGATACTCGGGTGAGGAGCCCGGTCTAAGACTAGAACTTCAGAATTGGCTAGTTCAATCCAGGGACCGCCTGGAGGGGCACGCTACGAACACCGGCGCAGGCCCCAGTCGGAAACTGGGAAAAAAACAATCCACTGAGCAATGGTGAACGGACATTTGTCAAAGAAAACAGCCACCACCACAATGACAACCAAACAACACAACACACACACACACTCTCTCTCTCTCACAATCGGTTTGTGGACTAATTTCCCCATCCGTAGAACAGTCGTCTGCAATGAGTCACGTGACCAGCTTTAATGCTACACGTAGCAAACAGCTAGTTCCAGCCAGTATCATTCTGAACCTACCACCCTAGTGCAGAGCTGGGGCCGAGGGGCCGAGAGTGGATGGGAAAGGGGGGGGGGGGCGGCGTGGACACAGGATGTTTATACAAAGCGGCAGAGAGACCACATATATTCAGGGAGGGGGACTGGGCTGTAATACATCCATTCATCAATAGCTGCCTGAAGAATCATGCCGATGATTCAATCAGACAAGCCGGGGGAGGGGTGGGGGTGGGGGGTCTTGACCTCTGGTTTATTGTAGGGGGGAAGGGTGCAAAGGGCGGGGGAGGGAGGTGGCAAAGTCTGAAGTCGGGGGAAGCCAATGAGGATTTCTCCTCTCCCGCCTCTTCCTTTATTGATTTATTGCCTTTTTAAAAGCAAGAAACAAAATCCCCACCCCGTGGTGCTGCTGCTAATTTATGGCTGCTACCCGGAAGAAGGGAAGCAGGCCGGGGGCGGAGGGGGGTATTGTTAAACCGCAGCGACTGAAATGGTGCTGAGCTGCAGCCGCTGTCAGCAACAGAGATTATTGATACGGTGGTAGCGCCTTGAGGCCGTAAGAGATCAGGGCCCCATGGCTGCGCATGCGCAGAGCACGGGGCAGTCCCTGCCCCAAAGACCTTACAGTCTAGACAGACAAGAGAGAGGAAACATTTTACAGACGGGGACGGGAGATTAAGTGACTTGCTCAAGGTCACACAGGGAGACGGTGGCGGAGCTGGAAATGACGTCTGGATCTCCTGAGACCCAGCTCAGTGTTTTAACCTTACGGGTCAGATTTTCAAAAGAACGGGCTTTGTTCGTTTAAAAATCTGGTCACTTATTCTGGTCCCTAACCAGGAGCCGAGGGCTTCCGGGGTATGTCTACCCGGCCAAAACAGACCCGTGGCAGCGAGTCTAAGAGCCTGGGTGAACTGACTTGGGCACGCAGGGCTAAAAATAGCAGTGTAGACGTCCAGGGTGTGGCTGGAGCTCAGGCTCTGAAATCTGGTGATGAGGGAGGGTCTCAGAGGAACCCAGGCTATTCTGAACCCTCGTGAACAGCAGCCAGCCCGCAACCCAAGTCCCTAGCTCCCGTGTTCCCACCCTCACGCCCGCCATAGCCCTGCCCCTACTTGGGCGAGGCAGCAGGTCTCAGCGCGAGGCTGAATGGGACAGGTCACACCTCTTAGTTCAGGCTGTCTGCAGACTCAGGCAGACGTTCCCGTGTCAGATACACTCAGGTCCCCTTTTCAACTCTTAAGATTGCTAGCAATGTTAAGGCTGGCTGCTTGGTGCTCACATGTCTCAGGGTCAAACTGATCCCCGTACATGGGCCTGGGAAGGAATTTTCCGCAGGTCAAACTGGCAATGACCGTGAGGATTTTTTGCCTTCCTCTGCAGCATAGGGGTGCGGGTCACTTGCCGGGATTATCGGGGCACATCTCACTTAATCGCTTCCCTATTCTCTGCCTGTGGCACCTCACAGTCTAGTCTCCTGGGAGCTGTAATATTTTGCCCTAATTCCCGTTGCTGGGCCTGTGGGCAGGTGCTGGCAGCCAGGGCTACACAAGAGGTCAGACTAGATGATCTGCTGGGCCCCTGCTGCCTTGAAGGCTGAGATTTTGGATCTCATCACGTGCCTCTGGGAGCCCGGGCCCTAGGCAAGGACCTGTAGTCCCTACACTTGAATCCGGCCCTGTCCATTCGCTGCTCATGCCCGCCACAGGGACTGCACCAGAGCAGAAAGAGTTCACCCAAGCAGTCACAGACCGACAAGGAAAAGGTGCTAGGCCTGAAACGTCTGCCTCATCTTCTCACCCCAGAGCTCCCCAGCCCTCACTCTGATCCCTGGGCAGTTAACCCGGAACAGGCCCTTGCCACTTGAGCTGAAGGTCTCAAAGTGTTTGGTGGGAGCGGCTTACGGTGGCTGTCTGCCACTGATCAGCCCCAGCCACGCTTAGCCTGCGCATTGCATGAAAGGGGGAGGGATAGCTCAGTGGTTTGAGCATTGGCCTGCTAAACCTAGGGTTGTGAGTTCAATCCTTGATCCAGAGGCGTTGCCGCTAAAATGCCGCCGATTTTTGGCAGCATTTCAGGGGCGACGCCTCTGGATGACGCTGCTTCTCTGCGGCATTTCAGCAGATGCTCATCCGCCAGCCACGGTCCTCGGTGGCTCGGCGCCCGCCAGATGAAAAAGGTTGGGGACCACTGGACTAGATGATCTCCTGAGGTCCCTTCCAACCCTGATATTCTATGATAATTGCTATTTGCTGACCGTGCACAAGCAATGCTGTGTTGAGTCTGCCAGCACCTGCATGAGGTTTCACCTGGGAGTTTATAATCAATATGCCGTCCCAATAGAAAATCCGGTGGCTTTTTTCCTCCAATAAGGCTAAACGTATTTCCCCAGGACCTGGGTGCGATTTCTGAGGAGGGCAAGGCCAAGCGCGAGCAGATCCAAGCGTGTCAAACACACAGGTCTCGTGTTCAGTCTGTACCTTGTCATCCTCTGCTGCAGCCTTGCTAGGGAATTCCAAGAGGTGTGAATTTGTCCTGCAGGTTCAACGCTCGTGCTCAGACCGGCCACCCACCCTCCAGGAATACCGCTGCCATGTAAACTCAGCCTGCCCCCCTGCTGTTCACCACCTCGCATTGTTCTCCACTATATTCTGCTGACGCACCGTGCAATCTGCTTTCGGCATCCTCCTCCTGGTAGTTTTGGCAGGCAGCGCGGTTGAGTGGTGAGGGCATGGGGCTGGGAGTTGGAACGGTTGAATTCTGTTCCTGGCTCAGCTGAGACCTGTGGGTGACCTTCTGGAAAGTCTGTGCCTCAGTTTCCCCCCCCCCGGCCCTTCTGGAAAACGGCAACAGCGATGCTCTTTCAGGAGCTTTGACAGCCACCGATGAAGAGCGTTACATAAAGTATTAATTACTACAGGATGAAATCAGGCCCTGTCTTCCTAACTGACTCTTGGCCAGATGGACAAGCCCCGTTGTTTAGAGGCCTCCTGTGCTCCCCAAAACTTTCCCTCCGACCATGGGAAATTAGCTTCCGAGAACAGCTTTCCAAGGTTCCTGCACACAGTAATATCCTCCACGAATTCCAGCCGCTCGGCTCTGGAGGGTGACCTTTCCTGCCTTGGAAGCATGTTGATTTCAGCCCCGCGTTCGCTGGGGCTCCTCCCTTCCCTCCCCCAGTCGAGGAGATCCCACACCTTGCTGGCCGCATTGTTTGTGAAAGCGCCGGGGGCTGGGAGAGGACCCAGAGGATGGAATAAGTAAACTTGGGAAAGCGCCTGGCCGATTCTTTCCCCCCCGCCCCGTTTCCTAGATGCTGCCTGCTTGACAAAAGGCCCCACGCAAGCAGCAGCACCATCTGCTTTCCTTGGGAACCCGAGCCCTCCACTGAGGCAAACAGCCAGCCCCTCGGCCATTGTAAACACAGCTGCAGAGTTGTTTTTGCATCTCTGAATCGGCTGGCTGGAAATCGCCTCCCTGACCCATGGCTTGGGAGATGGGGACCGGCTTCTCCCCCTCAACATGTCTCTGTCCTGCCACCATCCCCCTCAAGGGGGAAGGTTTGAAGCCAGCTGGGATCAGCCTTCCCCCCACCCCACCTACGAGCCCCAGTCTGCCTCGACCCAAAAACCTTACAAGCTCTAGTTCTACTTCGGGCCCCCATGAGCTGGTCTCTTGTTTTCCACTCCCATTTGCCCTGTCTTATCCCCGCAAGATATTATCCCAAACCCAGGGGCACGTGTGAGTTCCTGGCTATCCTTACACTGCATGCTACAGCCAGGCAGCACTTCACTGTGAATTCAGATCCTCCTGCTCCAGCGGCACAGGCTGAGCTACTCTCTGTAACCCATGAGCGGCTCAGGGGCCTAAGACACACACACTAACAGTTCAGATTCCATCCAGTAGAGGCCAGCGGCGCATCCTGACACGGGCGACTTCAGTGCAGGTCACCAGCCCCTCAGCACTGAGTCACACTCACTGGCGGCGACATTCTCATGACATGTCTCGGAGCTGGTTTGCACAGGCCTCTCCGTATGTGCTGCAAGATTTCCTGCTCCGCTTTCCCAGCCCATACAGGATGGGCCGGTGCACTGTCTTTCCCGGTGATGCCTCTCCTCGATCCCCTTCCCCTTCCCCATATGCTCGCTGCTGATCCTCTCTCCTACACCAATAGCAGTTTCATATTTACACAAATGTCTTGGAAGTCCCTCACTACCCCAAAACCAGAAATATTGGCTTGATGTCCTGAGGAAAACTAGATTTTCTTCCCACAAGGCTGTACCCTAACGCTCTGCTCGGTGTTCTGGCTTGGATGTGTGGGGAAGTTATGCTAGGGCCAATTTCACCCCTCAACGGTTGTTCTGCAGCGTAGATGAGGCTCAAGGGGTTTATGCTCATGTATGGTCACTGCATGTTTTGGTGTAGTATAGAAGCAATCCTATTGATTTCTATGGGCCCGATCCTCAGCTGGTATATATTGGTCAGGTCAGCAGAACTAAGCTAATTTATCCTGGCTGAGGATCTGGTCCAGCCAGAGTGTAGCCTCGCTGCATGGGCCTGTATTTCACCCCTGTGCAGAGATCTACTCTGCTGAAGCAGGGCCAAATTTAGGTTTTGGCAAAAACTAAAACTGCTGGGATTCTGCTGCTGTGAAGCTTTAAGGTCTGTAGAAATGTTCCCACTTTTTTTTATTTTTGTTTAACAAATTTAAAGGCCAGCGGAAGCAGTTTTAAACAACCCAAACGCAGCAGGGCCGGGCTCCCGCAAAAGGAGCCAGAACAAGAAAGCCACTCAAAACTGATAAGCAAAGTGAAAGTGGCGCGTCTCTTTCCACTGTCCACACTAAGAAATGCAGGAAGTGAACAAGCCAACCGGCATAAACAGCGAAAATGGCTCAAACTCTGTCAGATTTAATCATCCAAGGTGTTTTTGTATCAAAGAAAGGAATTAAATATATATATATATTTCTAACTTGACAGCGCCCCTTTAATGTCACAGGCCTAGATATGGCAAAAGGGACGAGCAATTTGGGGTGCCTGACTTGAGACACCATCAATGGACCTCATTTTCAGAGAGTGGCCAATTCGGCACTTCTGAAAAAGGAGGCACGAAAAAAATCTCTAGTCGCTTTTGAAAATATCGGCCCGGATTTTTCATCCGCTCCACGGCGTTTGCCACGGAGCCGCTTTGCTGGGTTGACTCTGTTCATTGTTATTGCTCGGTGTGGATGCACCGGCTCCCTGCTCCCAAGCCAAAGGCATGTTTGAAAAGCCTGAAGGAGCACCTGGAAATTGTGGATTCTACCTACGGAGAGAAGCTGCACGGGAGGAAAGGGGGATTCTAGCAGCCGCTTATCAATCCTGGTAGCAAAGTTTCTGATGCAGCATCACATCCACTCAAAAATATGAAGAGATGCACAGCGGGAGAGATGGGCAGAAGAGACAATGGAAGCAAATTACTGCTCAGTGACCAAATCAAGGATGCTGCATCTGTGCACAGCAAGCAAGGGTCTCTGTTACAACGGGGCGGGAAATAAGGAAACAAACCCCATTTAAGAAGGGAGAGGCGCTTGCCCAGAAGCAGGGATGGGGGGATATCAAGCTGAGAATGAATGGTCGTATGTAGGGCTTTGGCAAACCGAGACCCAAAGGATGAAAAGTCAAGAAAGCAAAGCCACTAGAACGAGGGGCCCAATCCTGCTCCACTGAAGTCAGCGGGGACAGAGGTGCCACCCATTTCAGTGCAGCAGGATTGATCCCCATGTGCAGAGAGGTTCATGTTCATGATTTAGTTGGGGATTGGTCCTGCTTTGAGCAGGGGGTGGGACTAGACCTCCTGAGGTCTCTTCCAACCTGGATATTCTATGATTAGGCCGGCGAGAGCTTTCACCTTGAGGCAATAATATTAAGCAAGAAAATAAAACTTGGGGCTCATGGAGCTCTGAATCTCACCTGAGGTGGCGAGGGGAGAGGGAACACACATGCGCATTAGTGCAAGCTCGCCAGGACAATACAGCAGGGCTCACCTCGCTTCTGCATAAAGCTGAAGAGGTCATCCAGGAATTCTTTCCTCTTGGGATCGCCATCCAGCTCGTACAACTGTGCACAGAGAAGAAAGAGAAGAGATCACTCGCAAGGCACCCGGGGTGGGAGAACATGACAAACACCCACCCGTCAGTGCATCCCCCGTAGGGAGGGGCCCGGAGAGCCTGGCTCTGCAGTGCCCAGCCCACCCCGTGTCAGAGGAAGTTGAACACGCTGGATGGCGCTTGGCCTAGTAGGTAGGAAACACGACAGATCGTTTATTATGACAGCGCCACTGCCGGGTCAGCTGGTGAGCAGAGGCAGTGGTGAAACAGGGGAGGCTGCATGAAGCAGAGTCCTGAAACGCAGCCAGGTCGCTGTCTCACCCACCCGATTTCCTTTAGCTTCTAGGTTTTCCAGCTATGCGACGAGAGTTATAAACGCTGCTCCCTTTCTAGGCACAGCCGCAGCGCAGCGTGCGATACTTGCTGGTTTTAAACCATTCGCATGGCTGTGGTTTGGAGTGGTGATTAGAAGGGGGAAGAGGAGATAGCAGGTGAGCACACGCTTCTTTACATGCATCTCTACCACGTGGCCCAGTGGTTAAGCTATTTGTTATGGCTTGGAAAACTCACAGACTGTAAGGTTAGAAGGGACCACGGTGATCATCTGGTCTGACCTCCTGCACATTGCAGGCCACAGAACCTCACCCACCCACTCCCGAAATAGACCCCGAACCTCTGGCTGAGTTACTGACGTCCTCAAATCATGGTTTAAAGACTTGAAGTTACAGATAATCCACCAGTTACAGTCGTTTAAACCTGCAAGTGACCCGTGCCCTACGCTGCAGGGGAAGGCGAAAACCCCCACAGGGTCTCAGCCAATCTGACATGGGGGAAAATTCCTTCCCAACCTCAAATACAGTGATCAGTTAGACCCTGAACATGTGGGAAAGACCCACCAAACTCGCTATGTGACCGTGGTCAAGTCACTTAGCCTCTCTGTGCCTCAGATCACAATCTGTAAAATGGGGATAACGGTTCCCATAATGCCCCACTTCACAGGAGGGCTGGGAGATTGGGAGGGGCTCCAATGCTATCGTCACGGGGACCATAGATGACTCCCAGGATAATGCCATCAGATTGGTCCATTCTGGCAACATCAGGTTACTGCTCCAAGAGACCTCATGGGGGGGGGGGGGGGGGGGGGAGTTATCCCCAGCTGTGTGTTAGGGGCTGATAATGTACGAGCGGCAGCACAGCCCCATACCTAACGAGCTTGACGTCTAAGCCAGGCTGAGTGTGGGGTGCACTGGTACACCCTGGGGTCTGCTTGGGACGGCAGCACTCCTCTGGGCTGGCTCTGCGGCTGGAGCATCATGGAGTTAGGTGCCCAAATGACAAGGGAAGCCAGTTCAGGAGTCGGGCGCCTGACTACCGTAGGGATTTGAAATCCCCAACCGTAAGCAGGGGCTTAGCTTCAGGAATGGGAGCAGGATCGGGGCCACAGCACTCAGTCCCACACGCGAGCACGTCCTTCTTTGGAAGGAGGCGAAAGCCATTCTGCTGCCCGGCGGGCGGGGTGGGCCATCGCCGGTTGCAGGAGCCCTGGCAGCCATTGGCATTTTGCAGCTTGCTGGCAGAGCTGATCTACATGAACAGCTAAAGCACCGGTGGCATGACCCCTGCTCTCTGTAATGAACATGCTCTCTGGGCACACACTTTGCATGGCTTAGGCGACGAGCAGCAACGTTTCCTCCCCAAGAATAGGCAGCAAGCACGTCACGCCCCGCAGCTGCGTTGCGGCTTTAAAGAGGCTGAAAGACGGTAGGTTAACTGGAAAGGGTTCCAGATCGTTTGCAGTTAGCAAAGCAAGCCCTGGGCAAACACCTTTAAGCGTATGCAGCACTGTTGGTCAGAGGGTATTAGAGAGGGGGAGGCAATCTCTTATTGGACTGACTTCTGTGGGTGAGAGAGAGACGTCTGTGAGCAGACACCTGCAGAAGAGCTCTGTGGAGCGTGAAAGCTTGTCTCTCTCCCCAACAGGCGTTGGTCCTATAAAAGAGATTCCCCCTCCCACCTTGTCTCTCTAATCCCTTTAATGGCAAACACTCCAGATCATTATGTGACGATCCCAATTACCAAGATAGGGGACAGAAATTAATATATCCAGACTGTAAGCTCTTTGGGGCACGGAGCATCTTATGTTAGATGCACGTACAGCTCCCTGCACAATGGAGCCCTGATCCCCAACTGGGGCAGCCGGGCGCTACCGCAGTACATCTAACAGCAGCAGCAATTAGAACAGCAGCCGTTTGCATGGCAAAGCTCCACTGATGAGGTCCCACGGATAACGGTGCATTCAGCGACCCAGCCAGGCTAGTTAGTATGGATGATCCTTTGTTAAGCTGGGCACTAGAATCTCCTTTTCTTTATCAATACACCGCAGCAGTGCTCTAAAGCCGTCAAGGGAGGGGTGCACTGACGCAGCACAGAGATTCATCCCCTTTCAAAGCCGTTTCCTTCATGGTTCATGCAAGCGTTTCTCAGCAGCCGTTTGCAGGAAGGGAAGCCTGCGAGCCGGTAGAGGGAACGCAGCGAATCTTCGGCGCACGTAACGCTCATTAGCTGCAGAGCGCGTGGGTGTCGGAGTCCTGCCTCAACTATTAATATCGCCTCCCCCACTCCCCGTGCAGCAAGAGTGTCAGTCACTTAGAACAGCTGGTGGGACCTTTGCCCCTCTGTCCGTTTCTAACACGACCCCAAAAGCCTGCTACGTTAAATGAAACTGAGTCGCCGCCTCCGTCAGAGATTGAAAAAGTCACCGTAAAACCACAGCCCCAGAGCTCCCGAGCCGGATCCCTTTCCGTTATTTGTAAAGCGTCGCTGGCCTTCTGAGCGCAGCATGCAAGACACAATGACCTGGGCCCAGAGAGTCTTGAAGAGATTTAGGGACCTAATTCCCATTGAGGATCTGGGCTCTGGGCCCGCCCCAAAGAGCTTCAACTACCAAGACAGGGCAATAAAGAGGCCCCCAGGACACTTGTTCCTATTAGTGCATAATGCAGAGTAGCTGTAGCCCTGTTGGTCCCAGGACATTAGAGAGACAAGCTGGGTGAGGGAATCTCTTTTATTGGACAGAAGCTGGTCCAATAAACGCCATTATCTCACTCACTTTGTGTTTCTGTTAGTGTATAAAGGGCAGGGCTCATCACTTCGTTCTGTGTGCAGACAGCGCCTAGCACCGTGGGGTCCTGGTTCACGACTGGGCTCCCAGGCATGACCCACAATCCAAATACCAACAGTGACTGTAACTCACGCTAACTGAATGCGTCTTGCATCCTCCACTAGCGGATACTGGTCTCCTGCCGCTACCAGCTATTGGAGTTACTCCTTGAGCTCAAGCGGGAGACTTGCTCTCTTTTACTGCTGCGGGTTCCAGGTTTGAATCCCACTGGTAACCTGTAGGTTGACCCCAGGACTCCCATGGCCCAGGCTAGTCCCCTAGCCACGGACCATCCTTCTTCAGGTGTCACACGAACGGCAGCTTGCCTGGCACTAAAGCCTTCACCTCGCCCCGAAGGCAGCAGCTCAGCATTAACTTGGACTGTCTTGGCTGGTGCAGGTTTTTCCATCAGCCCCTTCATGATACAGGAATGTTGCTTTGCCTGCAGCACTCCACTGCGGTGCCCCGTATTTTGTCAAAGAGCATCCCAATGGGATCACCGGGGCTTTTAGCGTCCGCAAGCCCCCCCCTTTTATAAATTGGATCCGGTCTGGAGAAGCTACCGACCTTATTTACGAAGCATCTTAAAGCCAACACCTCCCGCGATAGTGAATTTCACTCTCGATGAGACCGTAGGGACAGAAGCCCCTTCCCCTCCTTTCTGCAAAGGGATCCTTTGATGCAAAACGCCTTCTTCCCACCCCACATCCAAGCCTTACACAATACAAGGCGCTAATGCTATTGTAAACCAGACAAGATTAATGAAGCAAGGCACAGGGGCATTACATGCTGCAAGAAGTCTTAGCAATACACAACTGGGGGATGTTTTTATAAGCCGTGACAGGAAGATCTATGCAAGGCTTCTAATGCAACCTCTCTGTGGGCTTCAATTTATACTTGCACCAGCTTTTCTCCTAGGACCACACCCATGGTTTGACAACAGAGCACATTCCAGATGTGATTGATGAGAGCAGGCCTTGCCGGCCTGGGGAGGAAAAGAATTGAAAGCCACGTTAAATTCTTAACCGCGTTTTGGAAGCTGGATCCCAATGCTGGTTAGAGTTTTTGCACGCCAGACGCATAGCCGATTAATAATCGTTATTGCCACACATCCGTCAGAGGAACTGAGTAAAGGGCAAGCATGTGTGAAATACAGCGAAGGCTGCTTCACAAGCTAAAGAGAGAAACAACCGCTGCGCCCGCCTACAGCCAGTGCGTCACCCACCAGCGTCTCAGGTCCTCCTTTAACGACTGGTCCGCATGTGCTCCAATGTCAGAATGGAAACGCTCTACAACACGGGCAGGGAGACAATGGAGTGAACTCCCCGAGGAACTAAGGACCACCCTACCCCACCTTCTGTTCCAAGTGGAAGGTGAATTTCTTTGACCTGCCTTCCCTACCAAACGTAAGCCACAGGGTGGCCTAGCTAGTGGGTGGAGCAGGACCTTGCCTGGTGATTGTGGTGGCACTTTGGGGAGTGACAAGCATAGATCCGGGAATCAGGCACCGGTCCAAGGGTGAAGCTGGAGTCAGGGTCAAGGGGCCAAGACTAAGCTCGGAACTGGAGTCAGAAGCCAAACCTAAGCTGAAGGATGAGCTGGAATCATAGTTCAGGATGGAGCCAAGAGTCAGAAACCAAGACGGAGCAGAGAGGTTGGGGGTGCAGCAGGAACTGGGCTGGGAGCAAGGACTGGAGCAGGAAGCGGAAGTGAGAGCAGCTGCGGGCACGTTACGCCTTGAGCAGGCTGTATGCTGCCACGTTAGGCTCACGAAGCAAAGCGCTGGCTCCCCAGCCCCGTCAGGAAACGCAACCGTTTGGAGGGAGCTCAGTGGGTCCAGGTGAGCTTGCTGAGTTGCCTAGCAACCAGGCTGAGAGCCAGCGGAACACACAGCAAAAAAAGCCAACCCTACGAAAACAAGATACTCCACTGCACGCGCTTCTCTCCCAAGGGAGTGGAGGAGAAAACGAGCCACTTGGGACAGATGCGAGTCATGCCGTGTAACGCATGCCTGGAAGGTGCTCAGATACAGCGGCCATGAGCGCGGGTTAAGAACCGACGTGGAACAGAAACGAAACCCCCAGAGAATAACAGCAGGACTGCTCCGAAAGTACAGCTTGGCTGCTGTGGAAAATTTCATCCAAACCTAATTCTCCCCCACGTTTTCACTGAAGGTTCTGACTTTTCATTGAAATAGAAAAAATGGAAATATTTTGGCTTTGGGGCATTCAGTGTGTGTGTGTGTGTGTGTGTGTGTGTGTGTGTGTGTGTGTGTGTGTGTGTGTGTGTGTGTGTGTGTGTGTGTGTGTGTGTGTGTGAAGCAGACACACATTTCAGAAAAATAGTTTATTTATAGTTGAAATCCCAGAAGAATTCCAATGGAAAAAACTGTGACCAGCTTAGGTAACAGCTTACTACTGCCGCTAGCTAGGAACCAGCCTGCTGCACCGTTAATAGCCTTATTCTGTTAATCCCTCTCTCAGTCGATCCCTCTTTTCACCTCCAGCATTCTGTCACTTTAGCGCTTTAGGGTGAGGACTGTGTCTGCGCTCCCTGGGTCAGATGCCACATGGCCCTCGACGCTGCAGACACACGTTAAATAATACGGAGAATCTAGAGATGCAATGGACGAGAGACCAGTAGTCACGTTTAATGGCTCTAAGCCGGTTGCACGGCAGAAGGGCTGGGGCGTGGGCTGCACATCTGGCAGGGCAGCAGATTCGGTCAGGGTAGCTCAGTAGGGTATGTTAATGGGCATGGGGGATGCGGCTTTGAACACAACCGCAGAAACACAGGACCTGATCTGCCAAGGTCTGGAGCGTCCCCTGGGAGGTGCTCTGCTCCCTCAGCGCCAGCCAGGAGACATGAACTCCTTGTAGGATCAGACCAGGGGCTGGCAGGATCAGGTCCAGGTCTGGCATGGAAGGGAGGAGCTGAGAAGAGCAGCAGCCCCACCAGAAACCAACACAGGACATCAGGGTCCAACAAACTTTTGAGGGGAGGGGGAAGAACCCAGAATTCCTGTGTTATTTCTCCTCCCCCAAAATACATCTCCCCCCACCCTGTCCAGGGTACAGATTCAGGTGCTGCAGCTCCCCACCCCCCTGCACTGCTGACACATATGCCCCGGTCACCCCACAGGCTGGGAGCACAGTGCCAGGCGATGCAGTCCCTAAGCAGCCTGGGTTTTGCCGAATCCCACGCCGTGTCAAGCGCCTCTCGCTTTTCTCAATGACCATTTTGATCAACTGCCAGCGGAGCCGAGGCCTCGGGGGCTGCTGCAGGCCTATAAATATTAGCAGGTATCTCAGCAGGGCACGTACCGCGGGGCCGCGGACTGCGCCTTGGCGGATTAGCACATTAACCATGTAACCGATATGCCGGGCCCCAAGCTCCAGCTTGGCTGCCTGGGATGATTCCTCTTTGGAGAGGCGTCTGGAGCTGCTTAAGAAGCCATGTGGGTTGTCAGGGCAAAGGGTCTTAACCCAAGCTCTGCGAAAGCAGGTCTGCAAAGGAGCTGCCTCTTCCCCTACCCTGACTGACAAGGGAGAGAGGGGGGAAGGGCACAGGGTTTTCTGTCTGTCTTTGGTACCACTATGGCCCCCCTTATCTTAATAATCAAGAGATAGCCAGAGCTGTGGGAGGCTGTGTGGCCTAGTGCACAGCACGCGCGCCTGGGAAACACAAGACCTAGCTTCTATTCTTCACTCTGCCCCTGATCTGTTGTGTGTGCTTGGCCATGTCCCTTCCCCGCTCTGTTCCTCAGTTTCCCCTCCCACTCTTTGTCTGTTTAGACTGGACGCACTTTGGGGCAAGGACTCTCTCTTACTACGTGTGTGCCCATCACAAAAGGGCCTCTAGGATGGTGATTGTGAAATGCTCAGGGAGGTTAAGAGAGGCTACAAAAACAGAATACCCACTAATAATGGGGGATTTCCACTACTGTACCCCCATATTGACTGGGTACATGTCACCTCAAGATGGGATGCAGAAGTAGAATTTCTAGACTCCATTGATGATTGCTTCTTGGAGCTGCTTGTCCTGGAACCTCACTAAGGGGGAGGCAATTCTTGATTTAGTCTTATGTGGAGCACAGGATCTGGTCCACGAGGTGAATAGAGCTGAACTGCTCAGAAACAGCGACCACAATGGAATTAAATGTAACATCCTTGTAGGGGAGGAAATACCAAAAAAACCCACCCCAACAGCATTTAACTTCCAAAGGGGAACTACACCAAAATGAGGAAGCTAGCTAAATGGAAATTAAAAGGAACAGTCACGAGGGTGAAATGCCTGCAAGCTGCATGGAAACCATTTAGAAACACCATACTAAAGGCTCAAACTAAATGTATGCCCCAAATAAACAAAATCAGTAAGAGGACCCAAAAAAGTGCCACCGTGGCTAAACGGCACAGTAAAGAAGGCAGCAGCTAGAAGCAAAAAGGCATCCTTTAAAAATTGCAAGGCTGATCCTACAGCGGAAAACAGAAAGGAGCATAAACGCTGGCAAGTCAAGTATAATTAGCCAGGCCAAAAAAAAGAATTTGAAGAGCAACTAGCAAAAGAGACAAAAACGAACAGAAAAATTGGTTTTAAGTAGTATTTCTCGAGGGTGTCGACAAGCACGTGAATAGAGTGTACTTGGACTTTCAGAAAGCCTCTGACCAGGACTCACAACAAAGGCTCCTAAGCAAAGTAGGCCGTCCAGAGATAAGAAGGTCCTCTCATGGATCAGTAACTAAACAATAGGAAACAAAGGGTAAGAATAAACATCCAGTTTTCACAATGGAAAGAAGTAAATAGTGGGGTCTCCCAAGGATCTGGATTAGGACGGGGACTGTTCTGCTTAGAAGAGGGATGACTGAGGAGGGATATGATAGAGCTTCTGTAAAATCATGAAGGGTTTGGAGAAAGAGAATAGAGAAGTGATATTTAGCCTATCACACAAGAACCAGGGGTCACCTAATGAAATGAATAGGTAGCAGGTTTAAAACAAACATAAGGAAGTATCTCTTCACACAATGCACAGTCAACCTGTGGAACTCGTTGCCAGGGGATATTGTGAAGGCCAAAAATAGAACTGGCTTCAAAAAAGAATTTGGTAAGTTCACGAAGGATAGGTCTAGCAATGGCTATTAGCCAAGATGGCCAGGGACGCTGCCCCATGCTCTGGGGGTCCCTAAACCTCTGACTGACGGAAGCTAGGACTGGACGACAGGGGGTGGATTGCTCGATAATTGCTCTGTTCTGTTCATTCCCTCTGAAGCATCTGGCACTGGCCACTGTTGGAAGACAGGATACTGGGCTAGATGGACCATTGGTCTCACTCTGTGTGGCCGTTCTTATGACTATAATATAAATAAGAAGAAGTCTGGTGGCACCTTAAAGACTAACAGATTTATTTGGGCATCAGCTTTCGTGGGTAAAAACCTCACTTCTTCAGCTGCAACTGATTGCATCTGAAGAAGTGAGGTTTTTACTCACGAAAGCTTATGCCCAAATAAATCTGTTAGTCTTTAAGGTGCCACCGGACTCCTTGTTGTTTTTGTAGATACAGACTAACACGGCTACCCCCTGATACATAAATAATAAGAGTTCATCTGACCCCCATGCCTGTGGTACCTAAGCACTTCTCAGACTTTAAGCACCCACCTAGGAGGTGGGGCTATTATTGCCATTGCAGAGATGGGCAAACCAAGGCACATGAAGGCTAAGTGACTTGCCCAAGGTCCCACAGGGAGTCTGTGGCAGAGCAGGGACTTGAAGCCAGGGCGCTGATCCTTTGAACGACAAACTCCCGCCTCCCCCAGAGTCATTTGGCCCTGGCTGGCAGGGAAGGCTGCCCGCTAAAAGTGGGCTTTATAAGTAAGGGAACAGTGCAGAGGGCAACATCATGGTTTCTGAAGTCTGGCATTTCTCTCTGCGAAGTCAGGCCTCCGGAGCAGGGTGACCTATCGAAGAGATCAGTGGGACCGCACCGATAACCAGGGGTGTTAAAAGAAAGCCATAAAACCCGCAGCTCCCTGGGAAGTCCGTTAAAGGCTCAGCCACCCTCTGTGCAATGGATGCAGGCAAAGGTCAGAAGCTGCCTTTATCACCAACACCAGTTGCGAGCCCAGACTGCTTTCAAGTCGCCTCCCTCCCCCACTCCAAGCTGGCCCAGGGCTGGGGAGGGAAGGGCAGCAATCCCAGAGAAGCTGCAAAGGAGACTGGGATCCAGCAATTATATGTTGGGGGTGGGGGTAGCCCAGAATTCCTCTATCGGGGGGACGAATTCCGGGAACAGAGCTTGGGTTTCTCTGGCTGGGGAAGGGAGGCTCCGGATCTGGCATGTGAGGGGGACAGTGGACGGGGCGTGGGTATCGGTGGCAGCAGGAATGCAATAGACATGGCTCCGGGGGGCCCAGCAGTGAAGGTAACGCCTGACCCAGCTGAGGAATCTTGGGCCCCAGCCAATGAAGAGTCCAGGAGACTTCGGGGTCTTTCCCAGCAGCCCCTGCCCCTTCCCGAGACGCTGGTCCTGTGCAGTGCTGAGCGCCCTCCACTCCCCGGGGGATCGGGCCCCGAGCTAGAGAGAGGCAGTGGAGGGTGACATCCTGTCCCTTAGCTGAATTCAGTTCTCCACCGAGACGCTGCCAAACAGCTGTAGCTGAGCTGTCGATGAGCTGAATTAAGAGGGGGGGGGGGTAATTTCTTTAACAGCCCTCCTTACCCCTGGCCTTCCCCAGCTGTCGCATACTAGGGGACCGGATACAGCTATAGAAGTGTGAAAAGGGATCATTGTGGGGCCAGGGGATCTCAGGGCTTGCAGGTGGGGGAATAAATTAGGAAAGGGCTTCTATCGATTAGGCAGATTAACGGAGAGGCTCAGACTCACAGGCTTGGTGCTGTGCCCACCCGGTGTGTGAATTTCCGGCTGGCACCAGCTCCCTGAACTCAGCACCACCCTGCAGTGCAGTCCTCCCCAGAAACACCCTGGTTCGTTCCCTTGCCCATGTACCACACAGACGCGAAAGCCTAAAAGCCAGTAACCGAGAGCAAGGATGATCCAGGGTTGGTAGCACCAGCCTGGAATTTGGGAATGCTGGGTTCAAATCCCAGCTCTGCCACAGACTTCCTCCATGACCTTGGGCAAGTCACTTTGCCTCTCTCTGCCTCAGTTCCCCGTCTGTACAATGGGAAGAACAGCACTGCCCGGCCTCAGAGAGGTGCGTTCTGAGGATAAATACATGAAAGAGGGTGAGGTGCTCAGATGCTATGTTAACAATACCACCCTCGTTAAAGCGGTAGAACTTCGTGGCACTGAAGCAGTTATAAAAGGTGCTTTTCCCAGTATAGCTCTTCCTACACAGGAAGGGAATAAGCTATGCTAGTATATAAGGCACTTTGATGCCAGTTGAAGTGTGTCCACACGGGGAGCTTGTTCCGGGATAACTATATTGATTAAAAGACAAAATGAGAAAAATCTATCCCCTATTTGACATAGTTATACTGGTCCAATCCCACGGTACAGACCAGGCCTCAGAGTTACACCCACTTCACATTGCAGAGCAGTGTAAAGGGGCCCGAGAACCAGGCCTGGAGTTTTTAGGAGGCACGGGATGGTGTGGAGGGGCTTCCCCGGCGCTGTTGGAGACCGATAACCCAGCACAATAACTCTCCCTTCACACCCACTCAGTCACTCCTGCTTCGACTCATGCCATTATCACAGCAGCCCAGCGGGTCTGATTTCAATGCTTCAGTTCCTAAAGGCTCGTCTTCCCCGCTCTACGCTGGCTTTCAAGTTCCCCTCCATTGCCCCGCTACTGGAATTGTTACTGACACCATATTGCTTTCTTGTAAAGAAAGCTCCTCGGGGAATTCACCCCCACCCCTCCTGCCCGTGTTGTGAACATGTGGCCACTTCCGCACCACGGCCAGTTAATTCAGTTCCTTCTCTCCCATAAAACACGTCACCGGGGAGTGGAAAATAGACCGGCCAGATGCTAACTGCATGAGGCCAGCAGGCGCTGAGTGCCAAGAGTGGAGCGGCTTGGTGGACCTTAGAATCCCGTTTCCAAAGGAGATAGGGACCAGAATTAGGCCGCTATGTAAGATTACATGCAGGTGAAGTGTGATCCTATCAGACTCTTTCCTTACAACAGGATTCACCGGTCATCAGATTTCATCACCAGAACCCATGTCTCCTGACACCCGGTGCCTTGTCCGCTAGACTTCACTGCCTTCCATAGTAGCTGCTTTGCTCCTCTCCGTCTCCGAGGCCAGTCTGTCTTGTGATTAAAACTACGCTGAATGCTGCAGGCCTCCCCAATGCCACCCCAAAGGGTCCGCGTGCCCGCATCAGACCAGAACCTACCCCCCACTCCCCATGGCGCCCGTAGAAAATCTCAGACCTCCATCTAAGAAGAGATTGACTCACCACAGACCCACTCTACCTCCGATTGCAAAATCAAACATGAAATTGTCATGGGGTTGTGGACAATGTCTGGAAAACCACTAACCAGCTTCCCACCAAGGGCCCGTATCGCCTGCATGAACACGTGCCTCTCCCTCGCTTCACACAAAGGAGAGGTTTTGAGAATGGGAATTAAGAGGCAGGATCCTTTTAGGCAGAGCCTGCTGTTTAAATACAAATGAGCAAAGGAAGGAAAGGTAGCTTAATTGGTGGGGCTGGGTGGGTGGGGGGTTTAAAATGTCACAGTCCTCTGCCGGATGGAATTGCAAAGAGAAAGCTGCATTAAGCAAAAAGTTCCTTGCGTTTTCTTTGGGGGAACAGGAAATGCACACACTTGGGCAGTAAGGTCAGTATAAAACAACCCACAGGGGGCTGCTCACAGAGCCCTGAAGCTAAAATGTGACCAATTCTGATATTCTTCATCAGAAATAGACACTTGCTCTTCCTCACAGCCACGGACTTCAAAAGCCTGGCAAACAATCCGAAAGGTCAGCCAGAAATAAGAATCCCTGGCTACTTACCACCTGGAAGGTGAATAATAAAATAGCTAACTGCAGCCAATCAGGAGGTGCTCATTTGCATGTGCAGTCTGATTGGCTGAAAACAAACGTTCAGGTATCTTATCTAAAGCCACTAGTACAATATTAGCCAATCAGGCTGTGCAATTTCTCTCTTCTACATAATCAAACAGAATGGAAGTTTTTTTTTCCAGTTTATGGGGAAAATGTATATCTCGTGGGATGAAAAAGTAAACTCAGATGGGCAACAAGGTCCCCTCCCTGTAATCTGGATATTGTAACCCAGTGCTGGTCTCTCATAAGAGTTAGCTATTAAATAATTATAATTGTCTTCCAGTCCACAGAACAATAGTGCTCAGCTACAGACCTCAATTTCAGTCCATATATATGTAAATAGTTACAGTACCTACCTTTAGCTATCCAAATAGTGTGGCTATCTGGTAAAACCAATGAAAATAAACAGTTTGAATTCCTATAGCATCTTTTTGGACATTACTGAATTAAGCTTCACAACCGTTCGAGATAGGTATTATCTGCACTTTATGGATGGAAAACTGAGACTCAGGGGGTAAGGCTCAAATATTCAACAGTGCCCTCTAAATTTGTGTCTCAGTTTCAGATGCCCATATTTAGACACCCAGAGCCTGATTTTCACAAGGGCCAAGCACCCACCCCTCCATTGGAAGGCGATAAGAGCTGCAGGTGCTCGGCGACTCTGAATCATCAAGCCCTGAGGATCTAAGGCCGGGCTCCCAAGAACCGTGAGTCAGTGACAGTCATAGAAAGAACCCAGGCATCCTGACTCAGTGTCCTGGGCATTAGCCACAACAACACCCTTCCCCTCTTCATGCTGTGCTGGCATCAAGTGCCCAACAGTTCCACATGCCCAACGGCCAAGGGGTCACTCACCGGCCAGTGCACTCCCTCGTGGCCAGGCATGGTGCAGCAGCCTCTTCCGCTCTGGTGCCCCGTTCGACGGTCCCTCCGAGCCCGTGGTGCTTTGCCCTTTCTCACCGCTCAGCCCTCCAGCCAGGCCGCTTATAATCCCCACCCCTTCCGGGGTAATGGAGAGTCCAATGGAGCTGCAGTCTAGTGACCTTACCCCAGGCCTTCAGCCCCACGCTGGACTCAACAGTCCTTGTCACTCCTTGCATGGGGGGGGGGTGTTTACATCCCCTTCCTTGGGGGTCAGCTGGGGACCCCAGCCCTTCCTCTACTCCGGACTGTGGTCCAGGGACCCCGTATTGAGAAGCTAAGGGCTGCTTCCCTGGGCCACTGGCTCCTTCCTCTGCCTCCAGGCCTCTTTGGCAGAACGACTCCCTCCAGTGCGCTCTCTCTGGCTCCTTGTGAGTCTTCCTGCCAGTTTGTGGCTGATACAGTGGCTGGGGTCAGATAGCTGGCCTGTCAGATAACACATGATCAAACCGCTCAGAGTGTGTGTGTCGGGAGGGGGGGTGGGCAGATCAATGAATGGTCGCATTGTTTTCCCCTCCACTCAGGGTTGCCATGAGGCCGGTAACACGTAGCGGGAATACAGGCAGACAATGCACCGTGTCCAGCCCAGAGGGAAGGGGTGGGATAGCAAGGTACCAGCGTGGCACTTGGGAGACCTGCTACTAACTCCCTGCGTGACCTTGGGCAACTCCCTTAGTCTCTCTGGGTCACGGGTCTCCATCGGTGCAGAATGGCAAATATTTGTGTGAAAAAAGGAACTGACTTGATGGGTTGTACAGGCCACACTTTAAGGATGGCTTAGAAAGGGTTAATACGAGGACTACTGACACTGCATTGATGAGCCGACAGAGGGAGAACAGATGCTAGAAGCAGGAGTAGTAGGTGGCATAGATGGTTATAAGCGATCTATTGACCTGGGGGACCCTAATAATTGATTAACCATTTGTTAAAACATCTGTTCATGGCTTATTTCCCCGTTACAAAACGTACCCATTCTATAAAACGTGACCCTCTCTCACACCCCCTTATTCAAGAACATTCAGATACGCGCTGTGAATTCATGAAAACAGCTGCAAATCCAGGAAGTTGCGTTATTTCTATTTATTTATTTCCGATTTTACCAGAGAGGATTATTCAGCCACGGAGACAGTCTCCTGTTGGAAACATCTTTCCGACACATCCAGTCCAGGAGCAGAGCTAACACCATAGGGTCTAGCCACCCAATGGCACAGCCGGAGTGAAGACCGAATAGCCGAAGCAAAAGGTTCGCGAGCAGGGTGACCAGGTGTCCGGTTTTGGACTGGAACACCTGGTCGAATAGGGACCCTGGCGTTCGTTAAAAATCCGGTTGGCGCAGGGCTGGCAGGCTCCCTACCCGGCTCCATGCAGCTCCCTGGAAGCAGCAACATGGGTCTTGGCTCCTAGGTGCAGGCGCGGCCACGGGGGCTCCGCACGCTGCCCCTACCCCGAGCACTGGCTCCGCAGCTCCCGTTGGCCGGGAACCGTGGCCAATGGGAGCTGCGGGGGTGGCGCCTGCAGGCGGAGGCAGCGTGCAGAGCCACAGGGCGGTGCCTCCGCCTAGGAGCCAAGGGACTTGTCGCCGCTTCCATGGAGCACCCCCAAAGTAAGCGCTGCCTGGAGCCCGCACCCCTTACCCCCCCACCCCAATCTTCTGCCCCAGACCTGAGCTCCCCCCCCCCAAACTCCACCTCAGAGGCCACACCTTGCACCCCCCTCCTGTGCCCCCTGCCCCAGCCCTGAGCCCCCTCCCACATCCAAACTCCCTCACAGAGCCTGCATCCCACACTCACCCTGAACTCCAGCCCCCTGCCCGGAGCCCCCTCCCATACTCAGAGCCCACACCCCCAGCCCAGAGCCCATACGCCCTCTCACACCCCAACCCCCTGCCTCAGCCCGGAGCCCCCTCCTACACTCCAAACCCCTCGGCTCCACCCCCCAGCCCGGAGCCCCCTCCTGCACCCCAAACCCCTCATTTCTGGCCCCACCCCACTGTAACTCTGAAACTAGAGACATTAGAGCTCCGAAAGCATCACATTCAACACAAACCTGCTGCACCCGATCTGCACGAACCTTTCCGGGCAGCCTTGCTGCTTTCTGAGCTGCTCGACTCAGGCCCCACCCGAGGAATAAATAGCTGCCCTTAAAAGCTGCATGAGGAAGGCGTGTAACTCTCTCCAACTTGAGTCTCTCTTTCAACAGGGTGTTTCAGCCATACACCTGCTGAAGAGTAACAGACGCCGGTAGGGCAAGCCAGTGCAGCATGGGCCATGCGGAAACCAGTTACGTCCAGCCTGGCAGGCTCGATTTGGACAACTTGGCAGAGTTTGACCGATGCTGATTGGATACTTAGCCCCGAGATCAACCCGCTGCTCCTCCAGAATAGATGGTGCTCTTGGAGGTAAAAGCAAGAGAATGAGCCGAGACCTTGACAAATACTCTGATGAGCCTGTGCGTCCTCTGTGTGTGGATACCGGTCTACCTTAAACTGCTGGAAGAGCCCCAGTATGACTCCTGACCGCCTTTGCTCTGTGTCTCTGCATCTTCCATGGAATCTGCACAGGCAGCCTCTGGATGGAGCAGCTCCTAGAAAGTGCCTGCTTTTAGCAGTGCTTTGCTGGGATGGCCAGCTAGTGACAGCAGCAAAGAGTCCGGCTTCATGAGACGAGACGCATTGGCCTCTGTTTTCCAAGAGGAAAGGGGGTGGGAACCCAAAGGATCCACTTGACTGAGGGACAGGACAAAACGGCTCTGTAAATGTCAGAGAGCCGCCCAGGAGCTGCCTTTTGCGCTACCCTGGGTGTCACAGGAGGAGCGGGCCCTTCAAGGAAGTCTTGGGTTCAGCTTCGCTTGCAACTAAGTTTACTGCTCAGTCCAGCGGTCAGGGACTAAGACCTTGTCTTCTCTAGGAACGAAGGTGCAGCCTTAACGCACATTAGCAAACACAAGGTAAAGTCCTAATGGAGACAAGGCAGTTTGTAGCTTTCACACGAGTAAGCAGGTTGAGGTAAAGACTATGCAGGCGCCTAGATGCACCCTGGCGGGGAGGGGAGGAGAAAGACACACAAAGGTTTGGGTGCCCACTTGTTGACAGGTTTTTGCATTTTTTCCACCAAAATGCCTTAAAAAAAAAATTCTTTCCCTCACATCACCAATGTATCCATCATTACTGAGAAGGGGCTGCCTATTAAAGACAGAGAGATGGAAATGCCAAGACGTTAACACGAGTGAATTCCAAAAACCCGCCACGGGATTTCTTTGCATTGAGGACGTCCTTGCTGTGCACAGAATGCCTTATTTCCTGTCTATTTCTCTATACCAGGGGTGGCCAACCTGTGGCTCCGGAGCCGCATGCGGCTCTTCAGAAGTTAATATGCGGCTCCTTGTACAGGCACCGACTCCGGGGCTGGAGCTACAGGCGCCAACTTTCCAATGTGCCGGGGGGTGCTCGCTGGTCAGCCCCTGGCTCTGCCACAGGCCCTGCCCCCACTCCACCGCTTCCACTCCCTCCCCTGAGCCTGCCACGCCCTCACCCCTCCCAGAGCCTCCTGCATGCCACGAAACACCTGACTGGGAGGGAGTGGGAGGCGCTGATCAGTGGGGCTGCCGGTGGGCGGGAGGCACTGGGAGGGGCTGCTGACATATTACTGTGGCTCTTTGGCAATGTACACTGGTAAATTCTGGCTCCTTTTCAGGCTCAGGTTGGCCACCCCTGCTCTATACCATTTTTTCTGCTAAATTAAATGAGAGAGAGAGAGAGAGAACGAACACAGCATAGATAAAAATAAGTGTGAAATCCCAGTGCATCTCTTTTTAAGTACTGATCGTAAAAAGCTGAGATATCAGATCTTTTTTTAAAAAAAAATTGAGGAACTGAAATCCATTTTTGTTTAAGCAATATGTGAAAGTGAGAAATCAAGCAGCCAGTTTTTAGCTTGACTACAGCTACTGCTTACGCCGCAGGACTGAAATTAACAGGTGCCTGGGTGTAGAACTTTGGTTGGTGCCAATTTTCATACGTTGCTCTCTAGGGCAAACAGCGTTTATACGTGTTTCTACTATTCAAAAACCAACTACCCATTAGGGAAATTCAATTAACGATGGCAAGGAACTGTGGAAGTATAATCAAGGGTCTAGGAGACACTAAGCTACACAGCAATACAGCACTGCCCAGGGTTATACTGACAGGTGGTTGTGTTTAGGTTTTATAATTAACAATGCTATCCGGATTTAGATATATTGTTAATATTTGAATGACCTAGTGGTCCCAGCGGAGAATGGGGCCCCATGGTGCTAGGCGCTGTACAGTTCCAGCCTCAAGGAGCTTACAGTCTCAACAGACAAAAGGGTGGGAGGAGGAAAAGAAAGGAAGTGACTTGCCGAAGTTCACACATTGAGTCAGTGGCAGAGTTGGGACTAGGACCCAGGTCTCCTGAGTCTCAGGGCTTGTCTACACTACAGACAGGCTGCTGTAGGGCCATAGTATACGCACCTGCTACACCGACGGAAGGGGTGTGTCTGTCCCTATGGTTAACCCGCCCCCTCGAGAGGTGGGAGCCTCGCTGATGGAAGAATTCTTCCGCCAACCTACCAGGGTCTATACTGGGGCTTAGGTCAGTTTAACTGCACCTCTCAGGGGTGTGAATTGGTCAAACACCTGAGCACCGTAACTAGGACGACCTGAGTTTTAGGTATGGACATGGCCTGAGTCTGGTGCCGGTTAAGCTCTCAATAAGGGCAGGGGGGTGAATGACATCCCCCACCGTCAACTCCTTCTCTCTCTCTCGTGTCAACGGCGGCCACGGGGATGTTACGGTCTCATGAACAGGAAAGAGGGGTGGGGTGTCTTGGCAAGACGCTCGTCATTAGGATACGGTGCCCATGTTTCGTGGCGTGTGGTTCGTCGGGAGCATTTTCGAGCAATATTCCCCGAACAGGGCAGGCAGAGGGGCCTAGAACCCCGATCTCCTAACTCCACACCTGGCGCTGCCACTGACCGGCTGCCTGACCAGGAGCAAAGCACTTCCTGTCCCACCCTTTGCAGCAGAGACCGTCTCTGCGCTGTATTGTGTTTGTACAGTGCCACGCACAATGGAGGCCTCTAGGCACCAGCGCCCTTTTGAAAGCTTTTGCTTTCAACTGCCTCCCTGCCTGTTATTGGAGCACGGGGCTTCTCTGCAAACAACACGGTTACCCAGCACTTTCCAGATCTGTTCCGTGTCCCAGCTTTTCTCTTTCGCTGCCTCACCTTGCAAGAGGTGTTTGCCCATATGCACGGGGCCAGCAACTATTCTTGACGCGTACTGTCTCGGTTACCAAAAAAACCCGCATCTGGGACCACACACGCGTCTCAGCTTCTCCTTCCATCGGACTGGTGAAGAGGGGAAAACTGCACCGCGAGGCAGTCGGTGTCCCGACACGCAGGCTTGCCTATGCAGAAGTCTGGGCTATGCAAATAGCAAACAAATATCATCGGGGGATGTTTTAATGTTAGGCCAGCTATTGCTACACAATCAGATGTGGTTTTCTGGAGAAAAACAGTCCAGGGTTGCACATGACATGTCACAGGAACTGGTTATTCTGAGACTGACACAGATGATGACCCCCTACCCCAAAGCCACTGGGTTTGAACCTGCCCAGCACAGGTGCTGAGGGCCGCATGGCTAAGCTCCGAAGGTTAAAGCAGTAGAGAGGGAGCACGGGAGGGCAGGGGCGTCTGATCCTGCATTAATGAGACGATGCTCTTGCTACAAAGCAGGAATGAGGCCTAACAGGGCAGAGGGAAGCCTGCAGCTAAACCACTCTGTGGCATAGGGAAGATGGTGCTTGCGCCCCAAACACACCTGTTTTCTGTCTGCTCTGCGCCCCCTTCTTCAAGCTCGACTCTAGGGCAGCCGGTGCACTGGGGCTTGAGAGTCCTGCTCAGCGCAGAGCATGCGCCTAGTGCTTATGTAACACTGGCAAAACGAGTCACAGCCACTAGAGGATAACAGCCTACTACTGCTACCTGAATCACTCCTGGAGGTTGGAGTAACGGTACTGAAGGTCCCAGGTTCCAACCCTGCTGACAACCCGGTGGGGGAGGAGAGGAAGCTTTACACTGAATTTTACTCACTCACACCCACAATTTCTGCTCCCACCTGCCCTGCAGAGCAACAATCTTGCGCTCTCTGCAAGCGTCCATGGGATCAGGCTTCATGCTAAACAACGCTCCCATCCTCCTCCCCCCCCACCCCCCAAAAAAGTCTCCAAATACCTCCACCCTGGCCTGATGCTCATTAAAAGCTGCACGTGGCTCTGCAGCTGAATGCACGGAAGAGCACGCTAACAGAGGGGGAAAATGTTAAAAAAAGAAAAGAAAAGGAGGAACTAATCGCAGGAGGTCAGCAGAACCATACTAGCCCTCTAGGAAAACAGCCCGTCCCCCCGGTAGATTTCCAGCCCAGGCATTTAGTGTGCATTCTTATGCCATTAGCTGACAAGTGGATTAATGTTTCAAGTCCGATTATGCCAAAATCCCAGCCGGTTGACTTTAAATGGGCTTGCCAGAATTCTGCAACTGGTCTGAACAATGTCAGGAATGCCGGAGAAAGTGCCCCTCCACGTGGACACATACCAGATCTCCCACTGCATTCCCGGCTTCCCCACCCCCTCCCCAGCCTCCTGGCCAAGGCTCTCTGTGGAATTTGTTAATAGGGTCTGCAAAGAAAAGAATAAAATAAAATGCACATAAAAAAAAAAAATTAACGCAGGGGGTTTGCGGGAGAGAGAAAGGATTGCAGGGAGTTGCTTCAATCTGATTTTATTTGCAGATGAAGCCTAGTTTCAAATGAAACTGCTCCAACAATAATCAGCACAAACTGGAATTAAAATGGAGGGGAACGCGACCACACAAGGCTGCCTTTTAATAAGGCTCCTGAGGCAGACACCCTGCAACTTCAGGATTTTACGCTGGAGCCAGACAAATCTTTTCATCAAACCCTTGGCTGCCAATTTACATGCAAGAGCCAAGTCTTTATATAAAGCCTCCCGCTGCAAAGCTACTCTGCAGGGCTTGATCCTGTGAAGACTTATGCGCAGGCTTGACTTTACCATCGGTGTAACCAGTTTTGCCAACCACAAGTATTCCAAAATCGTCAATCGGACCCCCCCAAAGTTACGAGATTTTAAAACCACAATTCTAGGGGGCATGTTTTCAAATCTTTCTCCACAACCACAAGGGCTAGAAATTTGTTTATAAGAAAGCAAGCAGAGATTCCCATGTAATCACATGACTCCAGGAGCTGTGACTTTAAAACACACACAAAACTCACGCAATAAAAATCATGAGCAATGGCAACTTGGAGTCCCACTGAAATCACCACAGCTCAGCTCATGCTTTGATCTTTGGAGGACGGGAGCCTAAAAAGGTCAAACTTCTACGGTAGAAAAATCAGGGTCTTTTCAAAAATGGGCTTGACATCATGTGCTTTAAAAATAGCCAGAGGGGTCAGCTGTGAACATAGATGTTTCTAAAAATTACGAGAGGCTTTTCCACAGGGGACATGACTTCCTCTTTGGCCAGGGCTGCCCTAAGCGTGGGGAGAAGAGCTGCTGGTCAATGCACATGCTAAGAAGTTAGTTAACAAGGAGCACACACATGGACTGGGTCTCCAATGCGTGCGCACACTTCTCAGGTATATATATATATATATATATATATATATATATATATATATATATTAGAGCTAGCTGACATTTTTCAAACTAAAAGCAGCCCTTGGTCAAAAAACTTCTCACTCACCCCAAAAAATAAAACAAACCCAAACCCAAAGCTTTCCACAACAAAAGTTTCCTGAATAAATTATTGATTTGCATTTACCAAAAGGCTGATTTTTCAGGAAATGATTTTTTTTTTTATAAAGTCCCATCAATTTAAAAACAACCAACACACACACACGCAAATTAAACACATAGAAAGGAAGACAACTTCCGAAGTTTTTGGGTGAAAACAGCATTTCATTTATCAACCAGCACTAACTTTATTCTCTGGTAGGTTACGTATGGGCTTTACAGGAGCCTAGGTAGGCCAGCAATACAGCCCCTATAGATGCCATAGGTTGGATAAGATAAGCAACCTAAGGGAGATGGGGTCATGGTTGCAAAGCTCCACGTCTAGCCCTTATGGTATTCTGAAACGGGACAAGGCAACCTCCTTGTTGAATCTGATGGGCCTCACTGCAAAAAGTAGCCCATCTATCCAACAGCTGTGCAGAAATGTCAAGTTACTTTTGTGCTTCACCCAACTCCAGAGACTGGGACAGAGACTGCACTGGTCAGTAGTTTATCCTCTTACTATCTGCCTTTGTCACTCATCTAACCCTATGGATGGGATGAGCGAAAGAGATTCGCCAAGACTTTTCCCTCCCTGGTCATCAAAAGAGGAAAATTCCTCCCAAAATCTGCCGCAAGAGACCCGTTAACTGGGCGTTGGTCCATGAATCGCCTCCCCGTTTCCCCCACCTCTGTAGGCCACGGAGCGCTAAAAAACCCCAGCAGGGTCACAGACTAAATCAAGCCAACCGCCAGTCCTGGGCCCTGTTGGAGACTCCTTATGAAACTTGCTAGCAAGCAGTGAGATTTGCCTGGGAGAGTTCCGAGACCATTAAAGGCAGTCTCACCCGTGTGTAAAGAGGACATGTCCTCTTTTGTTGCTCCATTGTTAGATGGGCGTGCAAGACAGAAGCCTGCTGGGCTGGTCAGCGGACTCTTATCGCCTGAGCCGGGCTGCTGGGGCAAAGGAGGCTGGCAAGCATCAGGATGAAATAGCCAGGAACGGAATTAAAAAAAAAAAAAAAAAAAAAAGAGCAGGCAGGCCCAGGCGAGAGGAAGCAAGCTAGAAACAGAGACCCCAGAAAGCTGTGTGATGCAATGAGAGAGAAGAGGAAGGCGACATTCATTGTTAAGAAAAAAAAAAAAAAAAAAAGGGAAGAGAAGGCCTGGGAAGTAATATTTGGTGGAAGGCCTCTGGGCTCCCGTGAGCAAGATGCAGAAGTATCCGGGAGGGAATTGGTTTCCAAAGCATACATGGAGACACCGAACAGCTCGCTAGTCAGAGCGTCTCTGGAGCACGAAGACACAGGGCTTCCCACTCGGGCTGCTGGGCTGACCTTTCCCATCACCAGCCCCGTCCGCTGGGGAGCACCCCGCTGCAGGTTTGCCATCTTCTGGCACCGTGTGCTCAGCCTGCCAGGGTTCAGTTTGGACTGACTACACGATGGGCCACGCTCCCGTGACTCCCCTGGGAGGAGCACAGACACTGCCAGACTGGATCACACCCCAGGCCCAGCTAGTCAGTAACCTCTGACAATGGCCAAAACCAGATACTTTGGAAGAAGGTGCAAAGAACTCTGCAGGAGGCAGAACTAGAATAATCTGCCCTCCATATTAGGTCCCTAGTAGCTAGAGATCGGCTCAAGCCCAAGATTTAAATAGCCCTTCTAATGTTGCTATAATTGATTATGATCACGCTGATATTCTTGCCATCTGTAGAGATATCCAATCTCTCTTTGAATCTCATTAAATCCTCGGCCTCAATGACTTCATGTGGCAGTGAGTTCCGCGGTCTAATTATGCAGTGTGAAAAAGTATTTCCTTTGATCAGTTTTGAAATTACCACCTTTCAGTTTCATTGAATGCCCTCTTTGTTCTTGTGTCATGAGACTGTGAGAACAAAAGTTCCTGATCTATTTTTTCCACCCCATTCATTATTTGAAATTATTTTATGTCACCTCTTGCTAAAAAGGATAGGAAGGATTTGAGGTTACAGCACCTGGGACTCAGAGCTCTGGGTTCATTTCCCAGCTGTGCTATAGAGTCTCTCTGTGATCCTAGGCAAGTCACTTGATCGCACTCTACCTCAGTTTGCCCTCTCCCCCATCTATAAAATGGGGATAATAATTCATCCATCTTGGCTATTTAGCATGTAACCTCTTCAGGGCACGGAGGTGTCTCACTGTGCGTATATACCGCACCCAGCATATTGGGGCCTGCATGGAATGAGACTAGAATTTGAGCCTCTGATGCCTGCATGCTGTTCATTTGAAGCAGCAAAATGGTGCAAAGTCGTCAGAGCGAGTGACAGCAGGTGAGGCCCCTCCTACAAATGGAAATCCGAATAAAACACAACAACAGGAACGTTTGGAAACATTCAGCTGAGAGCAGTTTGCTTTTTACCCATTTTTGTGGCAGAAACGGATGAGCAGGGTTTGGTTATTTCTCCCTTTTTCTTTTTATTGAAGGAACGACTCTCACCCAACCACCCCCACGTTTCCCACTAGGAGAAGATCCTAGACACAGTCTAGCTAGGTACATCCATGCCATGTCTGGCCACTGCTAAGTAACAATTACTCCCAATTGTGTTGTCTGAGCCTTTGTTCTTGCCGGATCTTACAAAGCCAAGGAGGGCTGGGCCTGACACCTAGGCACTACAGAAAGCGGTGCTGGTGATGCAGTCACTACGCTACAAAAGATGCCCTTAGCTGGGTACAGCTGAACTGGCGATGAATGTGGTTTTGTGGCGAGCGCAGGAGCAAGCCACGGTTAGTTGTTCCAGAAACTCTGCAGTATCAACCTAGGTCTGGGTGACCCAGGAGTCAGATGCGAAGTCTACAGCTGCGGGTCCACCCTGGCTGTCATGGGAGCAGCTTAGATGGTGCTAGTGTGAACAGTGGGAGAAAAATGCTAATGCAGACAAGAACTTCAAGCCCAGTCACTAAAGAACTCAACTCGCCGATGACTGGTTTGTGGTGTGGTAGCGCCCAGCTGCCCCAGGAACCAGCTGCGCTAGGCGGTGTACAGACAGAGGACAGACGGTTCCCTGCCCCAAAGAGCTTCCAAGCCAAGAAAGGGTTGGATTGGGTTTGATTCCATTGCAGCAAAACAGAACTTTCAATGGGATAGTTAATACTACGTCCATGGAGCGCCGTTCCCAGCTGCAGTGGACACAGCCTTATAAGGAAGGGAGAAGGCTCTTAACCAAGAGGCTCTCCATGGCTTCACCTTCTTCTCCAAGCCCAGGGAGAACATAAAGCGGAGGAGAAGCCAAAGGCTGCTCGCCCTCCAGAGAGGCAGAGTTGTCCATCAAGAGCCTGGACCGCCCAACCAGATCCGTCCAAGCCTGTGCCCCGGTCTTTGGAATGTGGCTTAATTCCCCTTGACGCAGCATTCCAGAGACAAGTCGCATCCCAACCAACGCCTGAGCGGCAGCAGGGCAAGGGTCAGAGTGAAGCAAGAAGCCCATTAAACCACAGGCAACGTTTAATCCCAGCGTTAGCCGCTCGGAACTCCTTCCCCGGGTGCAGACACAAATAAGACTTTGCTCTTCTGCCGAAGGATCCCCGAGTGCTTTGGAAACACTGGGCTGGAGCATCTCTAGTGCAAAAGGAGGCCTTCTTGTCAGTGACCATGTGTCAGCACCTCGCTCCACGGGACCCTGATTTTGGTTGGTGCTGCCATAATACCAATAATAATCTTCACTTGGGGAAACTGAGTCACAGAGGGACAATTACTTGGAAGCGGTTACACAGCAAGACCGTGCAAGTGCTGGGGAAGAGAACCCAGGAGTCCTGGCTCCCAGCCTTGGGCTGTAACTGCTAGCCCTGGTTCCTCGGAGGGGCACAGTCTCTCTCCCATCACGTCCACGTTCTTGCAGAACTGACTGATCCCATCGCGAGATACAAAGATGGGAACGCGCGTCCGGTTTGGATCCTTGCGGGCAGCTAGAACAAAGCACTTTCAGTGCTTTAGAAAGCCAGCCGCCGTCCAAACCAATCGGCAATCTACAAAGTGGCAAGAGTATTTCTGGACCTGGCTACTGGGAACGTGGAATCTCCCCTAGGGGGTTAAAGGGAAACAGACAGCAGGAAATAAATGTTTAGGGCCCAGTCTCTGTGCTCAGAGGAGCAGCTTTCTGAAGGATGCAACACTCTCAGGGAGGGGGGAGCAGCTCCTCTTCCGAACCAAGATGCATGGAACATTGCGGGCAGCGTTCCCAGCTGTCCCGGTGCCACCCCGGGCTGCACGTTCACCTGGATGCACGTCTCTCTCCGGAGGCCACTGCAGCCATCCAGCCTCCTCTGGGCCACAGGGAGGATGCAGAACAGTGTCAGTGACTAACAATGAGGGTGTCACTGAAGCACAGAAGGCCATTCAACGGGTGAATTAGTTACCGTTTAACCTCCGTGACCCCCAATTGTCCTCTGTTTGTTAGCTGTCCTCCCCTGCACTATAGGAGAGGGGAAGAATTAAAAAAAAAAAAAAAAAAAAAAAAAAAGTATGGCATGGTGGGGGAGGAACGGGACGGCAGAATAGACGTAAGGGGCTGATCCTGTGAGCTCCTGAGCATCCTCCAGTCCCACTGGCATTATCGGGGCAAATTCCGTCAGGGCCCAATCCTGCCAAGGCTCCCTCTGGGGTGAATGGCGTTGGAAGGCATTCAGCCCCATGCCGCATCAGGCCCCCTTGAGGAACTTGTCCCGGTTTTGTCTGTCAGATTGAACCACTGGGAAGCAGGGAGAAAAAGAAGATCATAGAAACGGAAGGGACCTCAGGAGGTCATGTAGTCCAACCCCCTGCTCAAAGCAGGACCAATCCCCAGACAGATTTTTACCCCAGTTCCCTAAATGGCCCCCTCAAGGATTGAACTCACAACCCTGCTCAAATCACTGAGCTATCCCTCCCACCCTCCTTCCCTTTTTGATTCCTCCAGCTTTTCCCTTCCCTGCTTCCAGCCCGAGATGAAAGCCAGAGGCATCCGAGAAGGTAACCCCTCTCCCTTCCCCGCTTATCATATTGCCCCATTCACAAGAAGTTATTGTCTGTGGCCAAGGTTCTCCAAAGCAGCTGGGGGGGAGAGGGAAATGATTACCAGGCACAATTATAAAATGTATATTAAAAAATGAATTGAAGGAAAAGATGGTTCAGTGGTTAGAGCACCAGCCTAGAACCCGGGAGACCTGGGTTTGAGTCCCTGCCCCACTCCCTGGGAGACTCCTTCCAGAGCCAGATTTTCAGGAGGAATTGGTGCTAGCTGCAAACTAGGTCCCTTCGAGGTGTTCCCCCTGCCCCATCACTGTTGAAACGCCTGCTGTCTAGGGGTGTTTATAAACTAGCCCCACCCACCTCCATCATCAGTGAACAAAAGGCCCCCAATGCCAAAGCCACCCGCCCGGCTTAACAGGGGGGGCCTTGGGCTCTGCTCAGCAGAGGGAGGGGCAGCAAGTTACGTGGGCGTGCCAGCTGATCCAGGAGACCAAGCTTTGGACCACATCTTCCGCTGGCGTCAAACAGGGCAGCTCCATTGCAAGCGCTGCTGTGGGCCTGACAACCACCATCCCTTAGACAGAAAGGAACACTCACCCTGGCTTAGCCAGCTCCTGGGTACCACCATGAGCCTGTAATAACCCCCCTGCGGGGAGGAGGGAAGTGCCATCACCCCTATTTTACAGGTGGGAAACTGAGGCACCAGAGGCTAAGTACCTTGCCCAAGGTCACCCTAGGAGTCTGTGCAGAGCAGGGAATCAAACCCAGCTCCGCCAAGTTCGCGGCTAGGGCGCGAGCCACTGAGCCAGCCCTGCTGCTCCTTTCCCTTGCATCCTGTTTCAAAGGGCCTGGCCAGGAAGACAGAAACCAGCAGGAAAGTCCACAGGTTTTTTAGCTGCCTGAGGATCTGGCCCAGAGGATCTGAAACCATGAGAGGGCTTCCTAGCTCACCCCCCTGCAAGAGCAATCAGAGGGCTTGTGACAGCATTATCATCTATCTAACTTTATTTAAATAATCAGGCTTCCTTTAACTGCTATTTATAATCTTCAAAAGTCAGAGCCGGAGCCAAAGCCCATCACAGTCCATAGAGATTCCCCCCTCACTTTGGATACGGCCCTCAGCGTAACTAACTTACTGCACTTCCAAGGAGGAGGCTGGGATTTCGAAAGGAGCCTGACGCAGTCAGGTGCCGGGGCCCCGGAACAGCAGGTGCCACTAGCCCAGGTGTTGCTGGCAGAGAGCCTGGGATCCTCTCTGCTGCATTTTCATTGAAATGCTACAGGATTTGGGCACCTCTCCATTGAAAATCCCAGCTGTGAGCTTTCAATTGCTTCTCTTCATCCAACCCGCTGCTTAGGACACAGTCCATCTCTCCTGCCGCATCCTTTCAAACAGGAAGGTGGGGGGGGGGGCCGGGGAGGGGGAAGAGGATTTAACATCTGAACACACTCCATGTGCCTTAACGTCTGTCAGATAATGCCAACACAGTAGTTAGCAGGGAGCGTGCATTTAAGCTCAGGGCTACGGCCTCCAGCAGCAGGGCTACCATTTTGGGCTAGGAGGAAGTGAATGTTGCTGCGATTGCGTTTTAAAATGTACACATCAGACAAACCTGCAGGATGGGAGGTTTTCTGGGGGTCAGCCCTACAAGTAACGATTTATTTCTAATTATAGGCTGTGACCCAGAGACTAGATTTGGCAGTCTGAGTGTCTGGGTCATGGCCTCTCACAGATCACCAGGAGAAACACAGCTCTGAAAGGCAGTGCAATCTGGAGACACGAAGCAAGAGGGCCTGGGTTCTAATCCCAGCTCCGCCACTGGATTTACCGTTTGGCCTTGGGCAAGTCACTCCACCTCTCTGCCTCGTTTTCTCCATCTGTCAAATAAGGGTTAATACTTACCTCAAAGGAGTGAGGTGAAGATTAGCGTCCCCACAGCGCTCTGAACAGACGAGGCGCTGTGACAACGTTCAATAATTTGTTTAAAATAAACCCCAACCCGCTGCTAGCTGCAAAGTGATTTGGTTTCCAAGTGTATCAGCAGAACAGTTCTCTCCAGACACTCTCAGTGTGTGCGGACGTGGCCTCGACATGAGCTCCCTCCCCCTCCCTTATATAAATATTAATTCAGTGGAGTAAGTACCTATTGAGAAAGACTGGCTACCAGAGCACCACCCCGGTGTCTGATTATGCTGCTTATGCTGTTTGCTCTGATGTCCTGTCTCGGCAGGTCCCTGGCGTGGGTGTGGCTCATTTTTGCCCATGTTAGCAGTGGCTGAGGCTAGTTATTGACCCAAGCTCCCCCCCCACCCTCAACGACAGCCCTGGGAGGTAAGTATCCCTCACAGGTGGGGGAAACCGAGGCACAGAGCGGTTTCACTATTTGTCCAAAAGTCACTCAGGGAGTCAACAATAGACTCCCCTACCCCAGACCACTAGACTGGGTACGGAGTCCCCTAATTTCCTGGGTTACTCTTCCCCAGGTATGATTGCTGCCTATAACAACAACATCCAGATCCTATGTCCAGCACGAGCTCTAGCTTCGTTGTGATTCCACAGGGGATTAGGACACCACGGAAAGCTCCACTAGCCATGGGTGAGCTATGGAAACGTAATTGGGGGAGGGGGGGCAGGCCACTGGGGGTCCCTGGAAGCACCTGTTTGAGCGGCGCACAGAGGTGCAGAAGCAAGAGGCAACCTGAGCCTTTGCTGGTGATCACGGTTCCAAATTCCACCATATGTAAATGATCATCTTTTGAAAAACGATCGCGCTGAGCCAAAGCGGATGAGTCACCCCGGGGTTTCCACCGGGGCTCACGCTCAGACTGACACCGCCGGGGATCTGTGCACTTACAAACCTGGCAGGCAAGCCCTGTTCCTGAAATGCAAGGCACTGCACGTACATCAGACCGTAGACACGTCCTCTTGGATGGGCCGCCCGGCACCTTTGATGCAACCCATTTACAATTTTTTTTTTTTTTTTTTTTTTTTTTTTTAAAAAGCGCCACTGCCAAGAAATCCTGTTTCGTTACACTCAGCCCCCGAGAGCTCCCAGTGCCCTCCCAGCACGGAGAGTTCAATATCTGGACGGGGTCCAGCAGCCACAGATGGTTTTGACAAGCGTCCAGCTGTGGGCCCTCGCTGCTGTGAACAATCACCGCAAATCTTTGCCGACGCCCGGTGAAACCTAGCCGCTTTCTAGTTAGTGGAGAGAAAGAGGCAGGAGGTTGCGGGGGGGGGGGGGGGGGGGGGGGGGGGGGGGGGGGGGGGGGGGGGGGGGGGGGGGGGCGCGCCACGGGTCTGCCAGCTGCCGGGTGGCATTTCTCCAGCTCATTCACCAACTCTGGCAGCAGGCGGATCTTCGTCAACACGCAGGCAGCGGGTTCCCGGAATGAGGCGCCACGCGCTTGTTTCAGATCTCCAGATGACACACCCCTGCAGTCACTCTTCCCTGAGCTCCCTCCTGCCCCCCGTCTCGCCCCCCACTTCCATCCTGAAACCCAGGCAGCCTTAACAAGGCACAGCACTTCGATCGCGCTTTTCAAACACGACATTGATCCTCGGAACGCCTCGGGACGCAAGGAATCGTCGTCCCGGTTTGGCAGATGGGGAAACTGAGGCAGCAGGTAATGTCCCTTGCTGTGGTCAGGAAAGGAAACGGAACCACAAAATGACTCAGGGAGTTCTTGCCTCTCCTCTGTACACTTCTCTGCATCAGAGAACCGCAGGAGCTACTCCCAGTTCTGATGCAGCCTGCTCCCCTGAGCTGAGGAGGATCCTCTCCTAACGCAGCAGGCGCAGGTCAGAAAAGGCCTCGAAAGGACATTATGCAGATGCTCTGGATGTCACAACCTACACCACAGTAGCAACCAAAAGCCCCATCCAAGATCAGTCCCTGCCTCAGACAGTCTGAATAGACCTGACAAAGGGAAAAAGATTATCAGGTTCACTTTGTAAGACAGGGCACAGAGAGATTCAGTGACTTATTTAAAGGGGCACAGACAGAGCCAGGAATTGAACCCTGAGCGTCTCAGCCCTAGTCCAGCACCTTACCCACATGGCCATCTCTCTCCCTGACATGTGCTTTATAAAGAATAATCCCTAGCTCTTACACAGCCGTTTTCACCAGTCGCTTTTAAAGCGCTTTGCAAAGGAGTTCAGGATCATCAGCCCATTTTACAGATAAAGAAAGGGCGGCACCGAGAGGGAAAGCGACTGATTCTTTGGGGGCCCTAGCACACACCACTGCCCCTTCATTTCTCTTTAGATCAGGACTCATGGACAACTGATGGCTGGCTGCAGGAGGAACGTGGGCATGGGGCAGGCAGCATGTGCGTTCTCAGGAGCATGTGCATGAGGGATTACCGCCATAACAACAAAACCACCCCCTTCCCCTATCTGCTTCCCACTCTCCACGCGACCCGGTAGCAAGGAAATTGCACCATCTCCGGTGCTGCCCGATGGCCGTCTGCACGGCAAGCGCTGTTCTGGGCAGAAAAGTGATGAGGTAGCAACAGCGCCTCCTTACTCAATCGCTCTGCTTCCCGGGGGATCCGCTCTCCTCTGCTTACTGACAAAGACGTGGGTGGGTTGTTGTTGTTGATTTTAAAGCCGCCTCTATTCCCATGAGTGCAGCTGTGTGGGATTCGCAACCAGCCCGATTCCGTTACAGCCCACGCATCATGCAAAAGATTCGATGCTTCAGGTTTCACAGGCCACGATTCAGCACGTGACTCAGGCACTGCAGGCAAGGGGATGACGCGTGCATTTCAAGTTGGACACGTGCTTCCTGCATTGGTGCTCGGGGGGACAGAATGTTTATGATTGGGTGGGGAGGGCTCGGGGGTGGAAGTGGGGCGTGAACCAGAACTAACCCAGCTTGGGTCTCAGATCCCAGGCGGAGTTGCGGGGCAGTTAGGAAACATAGTTTACTTGCTAAGGGCTCATCTTTGAATATGGCATCACTGAGAGGAAGGGGGGATCGCGTTAGGGAACCACACGGAGACTCAAGGGATCAGTTCCCAGCTCTGCCACAAGCTCCCAGGGTGGCCTTGCAAAACGGGCAGTAATAATCCTTTGTCTTGTCTCTTCGTAAGATCTTTGGGGCAGGGACTGTCTCTCGCTGCGTGTCTGTACAGCACCTAGCACAACCCAGCTCTGATCTTCGTTGGGATCTCTAGTGGGAGGAAACTGAGGCACAGAGACTTGGCCACGGCCACACAAGGAATCTGTGGCAGAGCCGGGAATTGAACCTGGGTCTCTGTTCTGTGGCATAATCACCAGGACCCTCCTCTCTTCGTTGACTGTAGCACGTTTCAGCCTGGACGTTCTCTTTGGAATAAACGTAACCAGCCCATTATTAACCAAGGAACACTGAGCAAGGCTAAAACCACACCAGGTTCCCTGCACCGAAGAATCTGCAAGGATAAAACCCTCGAGTGAAAAGGGGAGCCGCTGGCCCGCGCCTTGCGGATCTCTGCAGGATGACAGCCCCAGAACCACTTGCTTATTAGGCTAATAGCCAATTACGAGACTGGAATCCCTGCAAGAAACGTACTTTAATGAACCAGGCATTAGAAGGAAGGAGGTGGAGAGGCCAGAGGGCTCAATAAAGGTTTCTCTGAGGGGATCTGTGTTGGGAGGGGCAGCACATGCTAATCAGAGGTGGTAATAAAAGAACAGGGGGGGAGGGGCAATAGCAGCCCTACAGATAAACTCAGGCCCCACAAACTCCAGCATAGATGGGGAGACGGAGCAGCTCAAACCGCTCTGCTACGGGCAACTCCAAGGGCTTTAGAATAACAGCTGCCTGCGGTCCTGGGGGTGGCTCTCAACACACCCCGCTGATCCGCCTCCCGCTGCTGGGAGAACTTGGCTGGCGTTAGGTTTGGGGCATCTGGGATGCCTACAGGAGCGTTGCTGGGTTTGAGGGGTATCAAAGTAACACTTGTAAGAGTTGCCAATGCTCGTGAATTTATTGCAAGTCTCGTCCTACTTGGCCTTTCGCTGTGACTCTGGGCAAAATTCAGGTCGTTTACACAAAAAATGCACATTTCTAGCTCTCCTGGTCCCAGAGAGGAGCTTGACAAGGTGCCGCCTGGAGGCTCAAACCTCAGAAAGCAAGTTACAAAGAACCCCCCCCCCCCCACATTTTAAAATGTTGGGGTTTAACCCCGATCTCCTGATTCTGGGGTTCCAACTCACGGTTTTGGAATGCTTGGGGCTGGCCGTACATAACCTGTTTAGTTATCCCCTCGCCCCCACCACCTCACAGGCTGTACTGAATTTCCCCTCCCAACCCCCAGGTGTCATCCCCATTTTACAGATGGGAAACTGAGGCCCAGCAACGCTTAACATCACACAGGAAGTCTGGGGCGGAGCAGGGACTTAGACCCATATCTCCCTTGCCTGAGAATCAGACCAAACACTGGACTCCTTGATCTCATTAAAGCGTATTCTAACATGCCTAACACACGGCTGACTGCAATGGAAGGCAAGCTCCCCCCATGCCCCTCCCAGACTTTTTCTGCAACCTTTCCAATTGCCAGTCTAGTTCCCCTCCTCGCCCTCCTTATCTGGCGCGAGACTGCAATCGCTCTCCGGCCTGCAGCAGAAAGATCTGGCTCAAAAAAGGGCCCCCAAAGATGACGCAGTTCGCGGGGGGGTTTTATCAGCTTGATCCCCACGCGACAGCTGCAAGAGCAAAAACGCACGTGGCGGGGGTGGAAGGGGGAAGAACACCTCCCCGCCCCGAGCTGCCTCTGTCATATTTCAGCCAAGCCAGCAAAAGTTCTTGTACTTTGGGAAAAGGAAAGAGAAAAGGGAGGCAAAAACCCCCCACTAGCTGCTCTAGATTTCTCTTATCCCCCAGTCGCTTCAGTTCCCAGACCTTAGCTGGGACTTCCCTTTCCTCCTCCCTTTTCCTGCTCAACGGCCAACCTCATTTCTCTGCTCAGCCAGCTAATGGAGTAAAGCACTAATCAATATTTTAAAGAAAGGAAACTGACCCATCTGCAGTCATTACGAGAGACACACTATCCATTTCCCCCCAGGACCGGGACGCCCTGAAGTACCAACACGCCTGCACCCACTCCCCACCTACATAACCTCTCGGACCCCAATGTAATAAATTGCTACATTAGAGGCTTGTCTACCGTAGTGGGTTTGCATCGAAAAAGCCACAGCTGCGAAGACATGCACAGGTGTAAGGAGAACCCTGCTTCCTCTAACCCCACGGTAGCGCTAAACCCACCTCAGAAATCCCCAGTGAGAGCTGAGGGGGAAATTTCCGACTTATTGGTGTCGGAAAATCAGTTGAGTTTTTAACAAAAATGAATTTTTTTTTTTTTTTGCCAAAGGTGTCTGTAGCCGGCAGAGAACTTAGATAGTTTCCCAATCAGAGACAGAATGGCTGAAAATTTTTGGCCAACCCCCCTCCAAACCGTTTTTAAGTTTGGTTTTCCGACCACACGTTTCTATTTTCTGGCAGAAAACAGAAATCTTCCAGGGGGGGGGGAGGAGGGAGGAGAGGATCTCCATTTTGGGACCAGCTCTCTCCGCAAGATGGGATTGCCCTGACTTCATTGCATTAAGTAGTGCCCAAAAAACATTACCAGCACCCTCCATCCAGGGAAGGCAGGTTGGCCCAGAGAGTCCACGCTTCCAGCCCTGATTAGACAAAGAAATGCTCTTTTCCCCTCCACCCAGGGGCGGGAGAGCTCTGCAGAACATTAGGAAGTGGTTATTGAAGTCTGGGCATGATAGATAAGCCATCAAATAAGAGCAACGCAAACAAGAGACGGTAAGACACACGGGCCTGGACAAAGAAAGGCTGCATTCTAGAATAACAAGGTGTTACAATCAGTGGCTGGAACGGATGACCCGAGCAGAGAAATGAAATGAGAAATACAAGCTTTTGAGCTTCACAGAACTCTCTTATTGCATCTTCCACCAATAGAAGATGATCCAATAGACGCTCTTACCTCACCTACCTTGTCTCTGTCATGAGAAATGAAATTGTTCTGCAGAACGTCCCCCAGAATTAGGGGAGTCTTGTTGCTTATATGGGAGAGACGCAGATAGGAAAACAGGAAGGATACTGATGGATCACAGAACTAGGTAGCAGATCTGGGAGCTGTAAGGTTATGTCTACACTACATTGTAAACCCAGGCTCAGAATCAGATTTCAGTCCGCACCCTCCTACTGTCCACACACAAATCTGTCCGACTCGGGACAGGACACACACAGGACCCAGGTCCTAGCATCCACCGAAGGGGATGGGTCTGAACCCGGGTCCCGCTGTGACTCGGGTCCAAGCCCTGTCATTTTGCAGTGTGGACACAGCTCAAGCCACAGACGATAGTCAGGAGGTCTGTGTAGTGCAGTATGGCTGTATTAGCACAGTTGTGAGGCCTGGATCCAGCAACTGTAAATCAGGTTTTACCATAGATGCTCAAGCCTGGGCTTGGAAACACCGAATTCACAACCACAGATCCCACAGACCCAGGTCTGCAATTCAGCGTGGACATATTTTAAGTGACAGGGAACACATCTGCTTAGGTTTTTGTGTTTGTTCGTTTTAATATAGGGACTTCTACGGTCCCTACTGGGAAATTAAGCAGCTGGTTCAAGTCAAAGTTTGGCGTAAGACAAGATGGGGATTCCATTTCCCCCCACTTTACATCAGTGGTTCTCAAACTTGGGCTGCCGCTTGTTCAGGGAAAGCCCCTGGCGGGCCGGTTTGTTTACCTGCTGCGTCCGCAGGTTCGGCCGATCGCGGCTCCCACAGGCCGCGGTTCGCCGCTCAAGGCCAATGGGGGCTGCAGGAAGTGGCGAGGGCCGAGGGACGTACTGGTCACCCTTCCTGCAGCCCCCATTGGCCTGGAGCGGCAAACCACGGCCAGTGGGAGCCGCGATCGGCCAAACCTGCGGACGCAGCAGGTAAACAAACTGGCCTGGCCCGCCAGGGGCTTTCCCTGAACAAGCGACGGCCCTAGTTTGAGAACCACTGCTTTACATCATGCTCTTAAACTGGATGTTTAAAAATGGTAGATGAGTCAGAGGGCACGACACTGGGTGATCTAGAGTTAAGCTCTTTAGCTTATGCAGATGACATTGTACAACTGGCAGACACAACCAATACTCTTCTCTACCTTGGAAAAATTGGTGTAGTCTACTGGGACGGACAATAAATGCCAAGACGACAAAGTGGCACAGGGACAACAGATAAAGTGCTGATATGCAGTAGCAGAGAAGTTGTAGAACAAGTAAAATCTCATGTACCTAGAAAGCAGGATCAGTCCTGATGGTTCCAGCCAGGATGAGGTTAAAAGAAGATGCATTTAGCTACACGTGCCGCACAGCAGTTGATGAAATTATGGGATGATTAAAATCACTCTGTTTAGGACCAAAGTGAAAATTTAACAAACCGGTAATACTCGACAGTCGATGGAAGCAGCTGCATGAAATGAAACAGCCATCAGGAGGCAGTAGAGATGGGAGTGGAATGGTTTTAAGACAAAGGAAGAAGTGAGAAGGGGAGTAGGATGTGAAATCAGGATATGGGATTAGTTGTAATCCAAGAGATTACAATGGTGGGAACACTGTAGAAGACAAACAGATGACAGGATACCAAAGAACATTATGCAAACGCAACCAAGGGTCAGTCCAACCTACAGGCCGACAACGACTAGATGACGGGACAGAGCATGCAGGGACATAACCAAGCTGGGTTTAAATGGAGGAATAAGCCACGGACAGGAGCAAATGGCAACGCTTCCGGCTCCCCGTATCTGCAAAGATGCTTTGGGATGAGAAGAACAGTCCCCGCTTCCATAGCATTTAAGTGCCTCAAAATCTTTAATGTATTTATCCTCCCAGCCCCCAGAGGGGTTGAGAAGTGCTCTTAGCCCCAGTTCAGATCCTCAAAATGGGAGTGGGCTCCTCCTAAGTATCTTTGAGGACGTGGCCCAGAGGCGCGGAGTAACTCGCCCATGTTCACACAGGAAGTCTGGGGAGATGCATCACAACCCTGGAGACAGACAGACAGGCAGGCTCTTGACTTCAAAGACCTTGATTTAAGCCATTCATGACTTTTTTTGCTTCAAATCATTCTTCTAAAAATCTCTCCTAAATTTGGGTTCTCTTGATTTGCCTTCTGCATTTTGAGCTTTAAGGGGTCACTTAAAAACAAACAAACAAACAAACAAACAACACTTTTGCTCGAGGGACAGAAATTTAACTTTCATTAAAAGAAAATTAAAAAATCGAAGCTGCGATTCTCACGCACTCACGAGACTCCAGGAGCTGGGGCTTTAAAAACAAAACACACCAAATACCTCAAGACGGGCAATAAAAATCTGCCACACTCTGCAGATCCGTACTGTTATGATACGGACAGCCAAAAGACAGCTTTTACTTACATTTAGGGTGACCAGACAGCAAGTGTGAAAAATCGGGACGGGGGTGGGGGGTAATAGGATCCTATATAAGAAAAAGACCCAAAAATCGGGACTGTCCCTATAAAATCGGGACATCTGGTCACCCTACTTACATTTAAAAATAAATAAAAAAACTCCCCAGATCTCCTCCACCGTCATCCCCCTCCCCCCAGTGATTCTTCCACAGCATAAACCATTAGTGAAGTCTCTCTCCCTGACAAAAGTAACATCCAACCCAAAGCCATATCCTGAGGAGCCATCAAAAGAGAAAACTGGCTCTATTCAAAGGGCGCCTTTGAACGAGGAATCCGCCACTTCCCCAGACCCTCATGCATTTCCCCCTTTTCAGCTTTAATTGCTGGCTGAGTCATGTGAACAGCATGAAACTATTTACAGCACCTGCCCCTGAGGGCAACAGACTCCTGGATCTGGGCACAAGGTCTGAAGAACCAGAAAGCTAGTGAGCTGGGGAGCGGGTGAGGGGGGAAAGTGTCATTTTTGATTGCAGGCAGGGTTTGTGTGTGTGCGTGTGCCTGTTTGTTTGAAACAATCCTAAAAACCACTAGCTACCGGTTCCCAAAAGGCCATCCCACTGACACAAGATGAAGGTAAAACCAAGTCATTTTCCAGATCCACAAGGTCCCTGTGTTTGCAAAGCCCGCACTTTCCCGGACTGTCTATTGCCCCATCATTTAGTGGATTGCCCCATCATTGAGAAGAAAATCAAAAGCGGTGTCTCCTACAGAGGGCATGGCTTGTTTTTCCTAAGAGTTAATAGCAGCCCATGCTAAATGCAGAGTCTAGACTAGTCTATAAGCTGGAGATAGGGGGAAGGGTGGTAGAGAAATTGGTTTCCACCCCTACTCTCAACCCCCCCCCTCCCCCCCCCCCCCCAGCATATAGGTTACATGAGAGGTTGCAAAAGTTCTGGAGAGGAAAAGGTAAAGTTGAGATTTCACAACAGACTAGTGATTTCTGAATGCCCAACTCAGGACATCTTAAAGGGGCCTGATTTTCAAAAAGCGCCAGCATTCCACTCCTCTGGCAATCAGCTACTTTAAGATGTCCCTAGCTGGGTACTAAACCCTTTGCTGCTCTTTTCAAATCAGAGATGGCCAGGCGGATATTTAGAATGAACCTGGGTATGCAAAACGTAGCATGAATTTGGCAGGGCACGCCCTAAAGGTCAGAGCGAGAGGCCACATTTCCAGTGTGAGATTTGTAAACCCCTGGCTCCTTGGCGCAGGGCCAGAGAGCTTGGCAACCTACGGTCTCCTTTCTCCCCTTCCAAATTCCTGGAGTCCCACAAGTCTAATATCAAACGTTCAGCACCGTTCGAGAGGGGGATCTCAAAGCACTCCATGAATATTAAGCCTCCCCCCCACCGGTCGCGACGCTTTAGCCTGGCTGATGTACAGAGGGGGAAACTAATGCACAGGGAAGGGTAGCGATGTGACAGCAGAACCGAGACCCCAATGTTCCAAAGGTCAGAACCGTGCTCCAACCACTAGGCTACCTGGTATCTGCATGCACACTCAACAGATTCCTGGATAGAACGTGCCCCACGGAATGTACCCAATTTAGAACGTTCCCCACGGAATGCACCCAATAGCCCAGGGCACTTCTATTCTATTTCTTGGAGGGCAAGTGAGGGGGTGGGGAATTCCATATGATCAGAGGCTGTGGCATGCACCCTCCCATTTTAATGATTAATCAAATCCGTGCTCCCGCCTGCTGAATTCCGGGACAGCGTGAGCAAACCAGAAAGCAGCTGGCTTTCGCATTAGTACACAGGAAACTCCAAAAGGGGCAGCAACAGGAAACTCTGAGGCTGCGTGTTGCAAACTCACTAAAGTTCAATACTCCTGATATTAGTAAATTGCGGTAAGAAAATTAATCCGGAACAGAAAGGTCAGAGGTGGGATTCTCCACAATGCACCAGTAGCACAAAGGCACCAGATGGAATTTTTTTGTATATGTAAAGTACTCTGCAAGTCGTGGGGGCGGGGTGCGTGGATGCTCAAAAGCAGGTGTTGCCTTAGACAGTTAAGATGCTGACTAAATACAGAGCGGGCTTATTTCATAAGAAGCTTTTTGGGCCAGCAGCGGAGGTGGCGTTACACAGCACTTTGCAGTGCTGTGGAGCACCGCGTTTTGCAAGGAAGGGGCAGCTGAGTTGTTGACTCAGGGTGTCCTGAACCGTGGATCCCATCGCTCACTCTTAGGGCTGGGAGCGGGTTCCACCCAATCTGGAGGAGGAAGAATCCCACGCAGCGTAGTGCCCACCTCAGGGACAGCAGCTTGCAAGGAAGGGATAGAAGAAAATGGGGGGTTCCTGGCCTGACCCCCATCCCACTAATTCAGTCCCACACACTGCCCTCCCACCCCACAAGTATCTTCTTCAGAGATCGGCATACAATGTTTTGCTCCCCATGTGCGCCCAGATTTCGGTTCATAGCTGATTTGTGAATCAAGCCTAACCACCCGCCTCCAGCCAGCGGCCCTGGTCGAGTGGTTACAGCGGAGTCCAGAGACCCGCGTTCTATTCCCGATTCTCCCATAGCGACTCCCTGGGTGAGCTTGGGCAGGTCACTTCCCCTCTCCATGCCTCAGTCTCACCCTCTGTAACGCAGGGCTGAGAGTTATTTGCCTCTCTCTTTACCGCTCGAGTTTGTGAAGCCCATCCAGCGCCTCAGATGTAAAGTGCTGGAGAGGGACTAACCCTTAAAAAAAATGTTGCAGGCAGGGGTCAGCTTTTATTTTGCTGCAAGCGTATTGCAGAGATGGCGGCTGCCAGTGTCACGGATGTCATAGGTTTTATGGCCCTAAGGGACCCTTTATAATGGTCTACTCTGACCCCCGCACCGCCAAACCCATAGAACCTCAGCCCATAACTTCTGCAGCCGGCCCATAAACGCCTGGTTGGGCCGCGGCATATCGTTAAAAGAGACATCGAGGCGTGAGTTCAACACTTCAACTGCTGGAGAATCCACCAGAGCCCTAGCTCAGGTGGTCTGATGGTTAATTCCCCTGCCTGTTGAAACCGTACACCTTGTTGCTTAGGGTGAATTTGTCTAGCCCTGCATCTCCTGGTGACATTTCCCCCCCCCGCTAGCTTAAGGAGCCGCCTCTGATCAGAGATCTCGCCCCAGAGTCATATGGCGCAGATGCTGGAGGGGAATCAAACCTACCCGAAGAGGACAGGACGTTTCGCTGTTGGGGCGGGAGGTGAATAAACATAAAACCAAAAGGGCTGCGTTCAACCTTCGGACTCCCCCTCCCCGCCGAGTCAGCATTTACAGGGGAAAGGCTCTGCTGATATGATATCAGGATGCCCAAGAGGTTTATTCTTGAGAGGGGGGAGGGGAGGACCAGTGCAGGTAGGAAAAACTGCTATTCACAGGTAACCATTTCTGTAGGCAGGTTTTCAGCCATCTTAAGGGGGTCGGTGTCAATAGACAATTACTCTCCCTAGCCCGACCCCCCGAAAATATACTTTGGCGCCAAACTCCCCTTGATTTCAACAGGAGATGGGCACCTCCATACTTTAGTCAGTTCCAAAACCAGGAGTTAAAAGTAGCCTCAGATGGGTGGATCCAAGGGGCTCAAAAGGAAGTAGATGTCCAAACACCCATTGTCTTTTAAATACCCTCCACACACACACACACACACACCCTCTGAATTCCCAGGCTAACTGTTGTGGTTCAATAACCATATTTTCCTAAATAACGAGAAGTCCTTGTGGCACCTTAGAGACTAACAAATTTATTTGGGCATAAGATTTCCTGGGCTAAGACCCACTTCATCACAACTGATGAACTGGGTCTTAGCCCACAAAAAGCTTATGCTCAAATACATTTGTTAGTCTCTAAGGTACCATAAGTACTCCTCATTGTTTTTGCTGATACAGACTAACACGGCTGCTACTCTGAAACCATTTTCCTAAATGTTTCTCTCCCACACAGGAGGAAACTGACCGCGGCCAGATTCTGCAAAGGGTTTCAGCTCTGAGGCTGTGCATTGACTTCCAGTGGGATCAAAGCCTGAGGGGGAGATGGAAGGAAAAGAGTGAAACTGACAACATGCACTAGATCTGGCTGGAAGGGTTTGAAATTAAAAATAAAATAAATAAAGACTAGATTAGATAGACAGAGGTTGAAGTTTTCCTATTTCTGCCTCCCGGCTCGTTTTTGCCCAGCTCTACGCAGAGCGCTATGAAATGTACAAAGTAAAAATGAAAGCCCTCCTTCCTCTAACCCATCTCTTCGGTTAGCGTCACCGTCGGTGTGACATGTAATACCGGGAGGCGAAGCAGGGTTTCAGGCAGCAACATGATTTTTAAAGGGATAGTTTCGCTATCACTAGGAGAGCCAGTGTTGTCCAGCGGACAGAGCACTGGACTGGGAGTCAGGAGACTTAGGCTAGGTCTACACTGCAGCGGGGGTCCGACCTAAGATACGCAACTTCAGCTACGTGAATACCGTAGCTGAAGTTGCGTATTTTAGGTCGGCTTACCTAGCGGTGAGGACGCGGGAAAGTCGACCGCTGCCGCGCTGCCGCCGACTCCGCTGCCGCCTCCTGCCGAGGTGGATTTCCGGAGTCGACGGCAGAGCGATCAGGGATCGATTTTACCGCGTCTTCACTAGACGCGGTAAGCCGATCCCCGATAAACCGATTGCTACCCGCCGGATCGGCGGGTAGTGAAGACAAAGCCTTAGGTTCTACTCCCAGCTTTGCCGGTAACCTTGGGCAAGTCACTGCCCTGCTTTGTGATTCAGTTTCCCCTTTCACCATGGGGCTATCTTGTCCAGAGAGACTACAAACTCTTGGAGTCAGGGACTCTTACTAGATGTCCAGTCCCCAGCACAGCAGGGCCCCTAAATCCAGCAAATACTTTTGTTCACGGCTTTATGCCCCAAATTAGACCCACTGACTTCAATAAGGCCGGCCAGGGAAGTAAAGTTACCAGCAGGACTGTGTGCAGGATCAGGTCCTTTTTTGTTTTGTTTTGGCAGTTGTCCCCTCTCCCGGATGATCCTGCCTGCTTCACGTGTAGACTTAACCAGCTTTTGATCCTTACATTATTTCAGGAGCTAGTTACTTGTGCAGCAAGATAGTCAAGGTCGTTTCAGGGTTTTCACTACAAACCCTGCCTAATTCTTAGGATTTCATCACTCGGCTATAAAAATTCACTCAGGCCCAGAACATCGCATGCAAGAACACAGCCAGGTAGCTATTCGCTGCCCTTTGAACAGCGCCCGTTAGCTAGGAAGATTTCAAAAAGTGGAGCAGAGTTTAATACACTCCCAAAATTAACCTTAAAAGTGGTTGCAAGCAGCGGATCATGAACACAAGATAGCGACAAGGGTAAAACAGAAAATGTTTTACTAGATCGGAGAAGTAGATACCTCCCTGTGGCGTAAATCAAAAGTAACTCCATTTGAAGTCTTTTGCATACACCACTTACGCTCAGCTGGTGTCACTGGCATTACAATGAAAGAGGAAAATTAGCCCCAATGCAGGTTGTCTTACCCTGGTCTACACTTGAACATCATACCAGTGTGACTATCTCGGGGGGTGGGGGTGGGGGGAGAAGGGGTACAGTTATACCAATACAAGCCTCAGTGTGCAAACCGTTACACCGATAGGAAGGTGATTTATATTAATATAGCGTATTCACCTTCCAATCTAGGAACAGCATCTTTACCCCGGTGTAACTGCCTCCACCGTAGGGACATTGTACAGCTTTAAATTATTCGAGCTTAGTTAAAGTGGTACAACTTTATAGTGTCAACAAGACCTTGACTTGTGCCCCAGAGGCAACAGTTAAACACAGAGCTTTCCACAAAGGGTTAAAAAAAAAAAAAAAATTAAGCTAAGCAAAAAGGTGCTAGGCAGTTGTGATTGTGCAACTCACTGTGATGCCAGCAGGAGTCGAATGAAGGGAGTGTTTGCTTTAATATTTTGACATAGTTTTGGGGGAGGCGAGTGGGTGTTGGCATTTCCAATATACTTAGTAATTAACCAGCGCAGCAAGGGCAACAAGTCAGTTATCGGGGTGCCCTTCAGCCTGTTCGCAGGGCAACGCCAACGTCCCGCAGCTCAGCACGAGAACTAGTTTGACAACTTTGCTGAAAGTCACGCTGTGAGCTCCCCTCACCCCCCATTTGAAATCTCTGAACCTGTAAGAAGCTTTGTGTGGACTTATCTTTCCAAGGAGAAAAGAAAAATGAAGCTTTGTTTCTTTTGGCATGAGAACGCCCACTGCCAAATCAATCATTAAGCTGAGGGTGAGGGGGTGGGGGGCAGGAAGGCTGTGAGAAGAGAGGTAACATGGTCCAGTGGATAAGGTGTTGGACTGGGGGCAATGTAGCGCAGACTTGCCCTGGGAGTCAGGGGCACTTAGTGGTAGACCTGGGAACAGACCCCATGTGACCTTTTGGTGGTGCTTTTACACCCAGATAGCCAACACCTGGCAAAAATCTTAGTGCAAGTGAGCATCTCTTAGGCATTAGTGAATTCATCTTCAAAACACACCCAGTGGGGCAGGTGTTATCCCCATTTTACAGATGGGGAAACGGAGGCACCGAGCTAGTAAATGGTTAGCCCAAGGTCACCCAGAGGGAGTCTGCAGCAGAGCAGGGAATTGAACCCACACCTCCTGCCTGTGTGCCTGGGGGTGGAGAGGCAGGCGGGGTAACATTTTCCAAAAAGCACCGAAGTCCCATTTTCAAAAGCAACATTGACACCAAAGTCCCCATTGACTTTCAATGAGACGCAGGGTGCGGCTGACACTAAAGATGCTATAGCGGGGACAAATGCTACAGTGATGGAAGGGGTTCTCTCCCCCCTCCCCCCACACTTGATGTAGTTAGTCCCGAGAGGGAGCAGCCAGGTCAATGGAAAAAATCCCTCTGTCAACCGAGCGCTGGCTACACTGGGGCTTCGGTTGTCTTAACTACGTCTCTCAGGGGTGTGAATTTTTTATTTTATTTTTTTAAACACCTCTGAGCAACGTACCTAGATCGACCTGAGTTCTAGGCGCAGACCAGGCCTTGGGCTCCTATGTCACTCCCGAAAACAGGACTTGGGCACTTCTGGAAAATTTTACCCATGCTCTCTAAGCCCTAGTCCGCTGGGAGCCTGAAACAGGCCCATGATCTCAGAGGGGGGACCACCGTCTACAGGGACACCCATCGGGCAGCACCGCTGCAACATGGTTCCGCCCACCGGTTCTACCCGAGGAGAAGGCTGTCGCAGGGCTATAATTTCTCTATTTCTAGTGCTAAATTTCCTCTTCCACAGATTTCATTGGCGGTCCCTGCCCAAACCCCGGCCCCACCCTGCACAGAATGGGGAGGAAAGAAGCCCTTCGAATGTTCCGGGAACCCAGCAGGTCTGCTGCAGCTTGTTCTCGTTTCACTCCTCCTCCCTGCCCCAACCTTCTTTTTTGTGACTTGCCCCTACACCTTTTCCTGACAAGCCAGGACAATGGCCTGGCGCCTGTCCCTTTGTGCAGGCCTCCTTTGTTCTGCTCCCTGTGGAAGCTGTCCAGCATGCCAGTGGCCAGGAGGTCGACCTCTGATCTGACCTCAGCTGGTTCAGTAGCTCGCTGGCTCTCACAAGCGGAGGAGTTGCCATGGACTGGCTTCCTAACTCAATAATTCTTGCTCACGCCCTCAGATCTGGGACCACGTTCCTAGGGGTGGGGAGCCTTTTCCTCCTCCTTTGCCCCCCCACCAACTCATTTAAGGAACCCCGGATCACCTTTCCCATGGGGCCTTGCAGTACTCCTGAAACCTCGTGTCAGCCTCGGGCAAGGGGTGGAGCGTTCTGTTTTCGATACCACCAGAGACTGATCTGAGCCCAGCGGATTATCCATCTCATCCTGAGCCTTCTGCTCACCAGCCTAGCCACCGAGGCCCGCAGCTCTAGCAAGGAAAGTCACAGGGTCAGGGAATACTTCACTAGCCAACTAGCAAGTCTTCGATCCCTTCGCAGGGCAGAGGGCGTCAGTAGTGAGACCGGACCGGGATGGAAGGGTTAAACGCGGGGGCGGGGGGCTATTGCAGTGAGAGGGCTTAGGGAGATCAGACTCATGTTTCACTAGAACTCGGCCACTCCACATATTTAAGCCACATGCAGCACTGTGGGCTCTGAGCAGCTATTTGAAACTCAGATCAATTGTTGTCTCCCTAAGCACTGCCCCCACAGCCCTAGCACTTGGAGATTGTCAGAGGGGGCATGCACCCACAGCATGCTAGGAACAGACTAGTTTATAGGCAGCTTTGTCTGCCTTGCCCTGCATCTGTAAAACCTCCGAGGTTAGACAGACAGACTAACCAGCTACAGCATCTTCACAGATGGGAGGGAAGTTTCACCAAGGAAGCCAGGGGCTCGGGTCATGCTTGTACAGCCCATGGAGGCCCAACCTGGCTGAGGCCCCCGAGCACGCCTGCAGAATCCGATGTTAAATTGTACGAATTCCCTTCACCAACAGAAAAGCATTCCCTTTCCTATGGGGCTGGGCTGGCAAGCGCTCAGCTCCCTCTTCGGCACAGAGACGCAAAGGAGAGGTAAGTTATCCCCCTTCTACAAAGACCCAGAGAGATGAAGTGACTTGCTCAAGGTCACACAGGGAATCAGTGGCAGAACCCAGGTCTCCCAAGTCACAGGCCAAACGCCTTAGCTCCCAGGCCAGCCCTCCACCTGTAGGCCAGCCCTGATGGAGCAGATTTTCAGAAAAGTTCAGTGCCCACTAGCAGGGTCACATGTTCAAAGGAGTCCTCATCAGCCAACCTGCAGAGAGCGCCTCTGAAAGTCTGGCCCTTGGAGTGGAGCAGTTCATACAAAGGACGCTGGGGGTAGGGGGAGGAAACAACAAAGTAACGATGCATGAAACAAGGCTAGACAGAGCGGGAGATTTTTCACAGGCACAAGAGGGAAGTTGAGTGCCCAACTCCCATGGACAGTCAATGGGAGTTGGGCACTTAACTGTTCTTTTGTGCCTTTGAAAAATCTCCCGCAGAAGATACTTGTCAGACTCTGACCTTACATATGGATCTCCATTGTTGCTCACATTTGGTGCAGTGCCTTTTTTTTGGGGGGGGGAAGGGGGGGAAGCAGTGTCTCAGGTTTCTCTCCTGGGGGGGTACAGCGCCCCCCCCCCTTTCTTAAGGAAGGAGGTTGGGAGAGGCAATTGCTTAGTCAAGGTTAACGTGATGCTAAATGCGATTGTGTGCCCGGGGCCTGCTGGTGTAACAGCAGCAGAATTACTCCCACTAGTAACCTGAGAGTAGCTCATTTGCAAATGCAAAGGAACCCCAAACCAGCACCTGTCTCCTGCTGGATTTTCCAACAGATGAGACGCTGCATGGAAGCCAGAACATAAAGCCGACAAGCAGACAACCCACCCCAAGGCTTGTCCGTCACCCCTCCCGATAGCGTTTACGTCCTCGGGATGAGACGCTGTCTATTGGAGTTTTACAAGACTAACTCGAACCTCGGCATTTTTGGCAAATGCGCCAAGAACACTGAATAAAATGAAAGACAAAAACCTATTAAACAAAATAATCTCACCCTGCAACTGCAGCGCCTGTCTGGGCTCGGCTGCCTGCTCCAGGCCTTGTGACCTGGCAACGCCATTCACGTTCAGACTGGCCACGCCTCCATCGCGACGGGGACAGCCAGGCCAGATCTGAGCCAGTGGCATTGTAACCTGGCACACGAGGTCGCAGCACCGCCCGCTCACATTTGGTCTGGCCGTCCCTTGGATATCATGACGGAGGGGCAGCTGGGCCAAACCCGAAACTCTGCTTCCACCCTCTCCACATGGAACAAAGCAACAAAATTCCCAGAAAATTATGAAAAATAAAAGTGATTTCATGGGGCTCTACCTACAACTAGACTGTACAAACCATCAGGAAAAAAACAGGGAAGAGGAAGTTACATGCCACACCCAAGAGCTGCTTAAACAGAGAAGCATCTGCCGAATTAGGGCAGAAATGCCTGCTGCTTGGAGTCGGATTCTGTAATGCTCTACCCCTCACATAGAGCTTTACCCCAGAGTACAGTGGGAGGAACATTTATTATTTGTACTGAGACAGCCCCTGCCCAAAGAACTCTCACTCCAAATGGGCAAGGCAAAGGGTAGGGAGATTATCTCCATTTCACAGCTAGGGAACAGAGACCCAGAGAAGTGAAGAGACTTGCTCCAGGCCCCCCTGGCGGAGCTAGGAATTGAACCCGGGTTTCTCAAGCTCCAGTCTAGTGTCTTAACCACACTGAAGTTGCGAGCTTCACGGGTGCCTTCGCATAGCGATCAGAATCCTCATGCTCTGAGCTGGAAGGGGGGGGAAGCTTGCAATGGTCAGACACTTCAAAGTGGACTTTGTAGGAGGAAGTTAGCTACTCTACGGAAGTCAGCTCCCATTTTTATATCCCCAACCCCATTTGGACTTATTTCAAAGGCAGCCTTGCTGCGCTCTGCCCAAGGGATGGAGAAGTCCTGCCGGAGGTCAGGCAAGCCTTGTGCTGCAGCAGCACCAGACAGCTGATGTTATACCATGAACTGTCCTGGGCTTCCAGTGACCACAGCTCGCCCTCCCCAGTCGTTTGACCGTGGCCCTGTGCAACCCACACTCCAGTTCTCTCGGTTACTATGTCAGGGGGAAACCGCGCCCACCACACCCATAAGCATCCCTCGAGAGTCAACAGCATCCAAGCCGGATCCCTACAAAACAGGAAGAATAGCCTGCGTAACTCAAATGCTACCCACTCAGAGTTACCAGGCAGACTGCGCCATGGAGATGCTGCCAAATGCCCTCTTGAGCCAATGCTTAAGTGCTATCCAGGACACCAGCCAAGGTGTACTATCCTCTGCCTCCCCGCAACCGCACACACAGGAAAACAAGGCGGGGTGTGGGGGGGGGCAGGGGGGAAGGGGAGGGGAGGGAATCAGACAGGCACTAAGAGAATCAAGTAACTGCACAAGGGGGAAGATAAGAATTTGCTTTTGTCCTTGGCTAGAGTTACTGGCACCCGGCTGAAGTAAGTCTTGAGTGATAAGCAGCCCAGATTATTCCTGGTATTTGGACTGCGCACAGAAGCATGCAGGGCTTGAGGAGCGTAACGGGGAGGGATGCGCTCGCAGCAAGCTCAAGCCAGGAGGCTGCGTCCCCAGCTCTGGCAAGGACTCAGTGCAAGTCACGGCTGACCCAGTTTTAGGAAGTGCTGCAGCACCGGCTACCCTGCCGCCGAGCTCGGGAGCAGCGCCTATGAAAAGCGGGTATCAGACCGTGAACCTCCGATCCTCTTGGGGGAGGGACAGCAACCTCTCAGGCGTTTGAGGCTTCGTTCTCTATGGGGCAGGGACCGGCTTTTGGTTCTGTCTGTACAGCACCTAGCGCACTGGGGGCCTGGTCCATGCCCAGGGCTCCTAGGTGCAGCAGCGATTCATTAGCCTCTGTGATGCTGGTAGGTCTCCCAACCATGAAGGAATTGTCAAAAAAGGATTAAGTTACATTTAAAAAAACAACAACAAAAACACCCTGTAACTTAAATCTCAAGGGGGAAAAATAAACAAACTCAAGCTGGTGTGGAGAACTGGAGAGCAGGGGCAAAGGAAGTCATAAAGTACTCGCTGTCAATAACTCCTCCGGGGACAGCACCTCCAGTAGCGCGGCAGAAACTGCACCACACATCCTGCTAACAATCATTGTTTACATTCCTTCTGCTCCTTCCCAGCGAGCAGCGCTGCTCCCCATCAGCTGGGGCTGGAGCCCAGTCAAAAGCCTGCGCTGGAGGGAGGCCAAGCGGAGCTCCCGGCCAAAGGCTTCGCTGAGAAACCTCTGGCGGAGGTCCAGAGGCCAACACGTTTGCTTTCTGACATGCTCAGCTGCGGGGGGGAAAAAAGGGCTTTCCCCAAACCAGGCGGGTCTGCAGCGCTCTCCTCCGCCCACAGCGCGGGCACGCCAGGGCCGAAAGCTTCAGAACAGGGATGCCGGGGAGCTCCCGGAATTAGTGCTCTGAAGAACAGAGCTCGCCGTGCCCAGCCCAGACAGGAAAGCAGGGGCTGCAGCAGAGAGCTTCTGGCTAGGATGGGCAAACGAGCCCAAGGGAATGCCTTAAGTCCCTTGGGGGCTCTTGAAATATCCTAACCTCTGCTCCCTGGATCTGGTTTTGCCACTGCTGGCCAGACCAGTGCCCTGGCATGTCCAGCAGCCCTGTTCTCATGCACAGTTAGGTGGCATCTGCACCAGCTCATGCCCCTTAAGGCCCGGCACTGGAGCAGCACCCGGGGGGGGCAGTTTTAATTTGGAATGCTCTCTGGCATTTTAAAGTCATGGTGCTACCTTGACTTGCTCGAAGCAGGATTACGCAACACAGTGCTAAAGTGGCCGGCAGCCTGTCTACACTAGCGTTCCCACACCTGCCACCACTGGTAGAGCTGGACATTCCTACAACAATGGCGGCATTGCCCCCAACTGAGTCAGCTCCCCGCTCCCCCAAAAGAAAACAAACAAAAAGCACCAACACAGCCCGAGGTAAGATTTAAAAAAAAAAGAGGGTTTTTTTTATTTGTGAGTCTCTCAGAGTCACGTCTTCCAGCTTTCGTCTGCAACCACAAAGGCTAGAAACATACTTTACTGTAAAACGAAAACAGAGTCTCACTCTAATCACATGACTCCAGGTGCTGCATCTCGAAGAGAAACGCCAAATATTACAAGACTTGGGTGACAAAAAGCCACAAGCACTGGCAAGCTCCGTCGACCTAAACAGAGTCACAGAGATTTTCTGGCCCAGCATAGCGTTAAATTAAGAACCACAAACTTTCAACCTATTAACAAAACACCATCAAACACACACCCCAGGTAACAAGCTGCCATGTTCGTCACTTTCAGTTTAACATTAGCTTCCAAAACTGAATCCTTTTCTTAAAGCTGTGAGAGGCGCACCAGACTATGTGATCTTGCTCTCCCAAGAACCCACAGAGCGCAGGGTTTTGGCAGTAACCGGGTGACAAAACAGGAAGATCACAGCTGCTGTATTTAAAAGCTTTTTCCACAGATAAAAAGATTCCGCTCCCCCCACTCTCCATTTACAGGAAGTACAAAAGAAGCCACATTAAGAAGATACATATCAGCCGGAGGAAGATGTAAACAAGAGCTCAAGAAGACAACACAAGAATTAATATATTAAAAAACAAAAACAAAAAACCACATGTACGTTAGAGAGATGAAAGGATCAGCAGCGTTTTGGAAAGGGAGCGTGTAGACCGACTGTAACCATGCTCATAGTAACGCTGCAAGGAGGCAGTGTGGGCTAGCGGATAGAGTGCTAGACAGACTCCGACAATAGACGGTTTTTAAACCCCAGCACTGTCCCTGACCTGTTGTGTGACCCTTAAGAGAAGTCACTTCCCTCTCTCTGTGCCTCAGGAGTTTCCCCTCCCCACTCTGACCATTTTCTCTTTTTAATCTGCAGACTCATTGGGGCCAAAAAATGTCTTATGTGCATGTACAGCACCTTGCACAGGGGGACCCAGACCTCAGCTGGGGCCTCTAGATGTTACTGGGACACAAATAGTAAGAGACCATCTAGGTCAGAGGAAGTGGAAAGAAAGGAAGACTCCATTTAAGCCAGTCTCAAGGAGTTTTTTTTCCTAGGCTCTAACTATCAGATCAGAGCCTGGAAAAAAGAGTTAGTTGCACCAAAAATGTTAAGCTACGGGAGGATGAAAATGCTATACAATAGCTAAAACGAACAGACACACAGGACCAATCAGCAGCCCTGTTATTTTTTTTAAGTCGGAAAGCGGCATTGTACCGTTACGGAAATAGAGACACCAGGGCTCCTGATCCTTCTAGCAAACACTTTCTCTGGCTGACGCAAGCGCGCCCACTCGCAGTGCCCTGCAGTGATCTCAAACCCCGGGCGCCCTTGCCAGCTGTTCCCCTGGAGCAGTTTCTCTTCCCTTGGCCAGGGACCCCAAAATAAAAGGTCACAGCCAATAATAATAATAATAATAATAATAATAATAAAAAAATAATCACCACCCCAAAAGCAGCACAAGCCTCCTTTTGCTCCCCGCACCCCACTCCATCTGGATTCCATCTGCTGCTACTGTCTGTGTAGCATCCCCTCCCCCCAGCCCTAAACTCAGATGGTACTTAAACACATACATCAAAGGGGCCTCTGAGTGTCTGGGGAGCCCTGCTTTAAGCACATTTCCTTCTATTAGCCAAAGGCTTACGGATTCAGTACCCAGCTCTGGCCAATCACCAAAGGGGAAGAGGGGGGGGGGGAAAATGAATGAGAGGAGAGAGGATCTTTGCTTCCCCAGAGCGAGGCTTGGCAAACAAGGAGGCAGGGGACCCAGAAAGGAAGGAAAGGCAGGGGCTGAGTGAAACCCAGGAGAAATCTAGTTTATGATCTCCAATCCGGTATATGGGACTTGCATAGGCCTGCCCTTAGAGTTAGGCCCATGTTTAAATCGCATACTTAATCAGGGCTGAAAGGACCATGATTCAAATAGCCAGTGCCTCTGCCTCCACAGATCTTTGCAGAAAGACGCCAGGAGGTCAGATCTGCCTCAGAAACCAATGGTTCCCGGGATGGGGCGCACCACACGGGCTAGCTTTTCAAAAAGCCTAAAGCCAACACAAGGGAATCCCAATGGCGAGTTTGGAGTGCCGTGTAGATGTCTACACGGATTCCCTACAGCATTTGCAAGCCAAACATTGCAGAGTTGTGCTAGTGCACGAGAACCCGACCAGAATATCCCCCTCGAGAGACACACACCCCAGCCAAGCAGACGGACACATGAAGAGCAGAGTTTTAAATAAATAAATAAAATCGGATTATTAAAGCCAGAAAAAAACAGAAGCATTATTGACACAAGTAAAAACGTTTGGTTTGAAGACACATGCACCCAGATACTCCATTTAGACTGCACACAATGGAGTCATTCACACCAACGCAAGACACCTGCATTAGCACTGGTGTGAATGACTGACCAAGATATCTGAGTTCCCTGGTTCTTTGACTTGGCCACCTTCCTCTGAAGTGGTACCAAACTGTTCCCGGTGGCTCAGGGCCAAGATCTTAACCGGAGGTTGGCAGCATGTGAACTACAAGGACAAAACAAGGAACCAGTTGAAAGAGCGCCTCCCTGCAAGGAGAGGCAAAATTTCCAAACTATAAAATCCGTCTAAGCCCCTGAAGCACAAACTAACAGAGGTTTGAGCTCTCCAGTCTCTATCCTGGAGAGTTCATTCACACACAGCGTCAGACCCGCCTGCCACCCTTCAAAATCCCTTCCAAGCTACTCCAGCCATTCCAAACAGGTCCACGGATGGCTCAGCCTCTTGGCCCGAGCAGCTCTCAATACACCAGCATTCCCAGCTTAGCCAGGCATGCAACACACCTCTTGACATCTTAATTCTGGCAATGAGGAGGCAATTTCCCCGTGCATCAATGGGGAAGAACTCCTTGACCCGGCTCAAGGTCCCCAAGGGATTAAGTACTGGAGATGTAGCATTAAAAGTAACCGGCTTATAAACTCAATGCCAGCAAGTCATTTAAAGGGACATATGCCTTTATGGGTACCTACTTGCTTGAACTGCTCCTCGTAAGTCCAGTCTCCGTGGTCTGGAGCCTGCTGCTGTAGCTGCAAGTGCCCCTGATGGCTCAATCCAGACGACAGCCGCTCCTGGCCCCCCGGCAGCCTCTGTGGCTCACCTCGGTATGGCTGGGGGGCCTGCGGCTTGCGAAGAAGCAGAGATCCCGGCCCAGATCTCACCGCTTCTGCGGAGCCCAGCCCTTCCTCCTCCCCCATTTCTTCATCCTCTTCATAATCTTCCTCCTCCTCTTCTTCCTCTTCCTCCTCCTCCTCCCCCATGTCCTCTTCGAAGTCATCTTCATCCCACTTGCGCTTCCTAGAGTTAAAAAAAAAAAAAAAAAAAGGGGGGGGGGTGGGGGGGGAGAGAGAGAGAAGAGAATGTTCACGATGTAGCATTTGGAGAGAGCTTGCTAAAAATCAACACGCAAACAGACGACGCCAGCTGATTTTACGTACCCCACCTCCACACCAAGAATCCTCCCCACCCCCAGTGGAGAAGGCGCCAGATTCAATGCAATCAAGATTATTAGAGGGACACTCAATGAAACCAAAAAGGGGGCAAATTGAGAACTGGTAGAGGAAATGCTTTTTCCCCCCACACTGTCCACCCCACGGCCTGTGGAACTCCTTCCCACAAGATACGAGAAAGGGTTTAGGAGGGCGTATAAATCCTCCTACTCCAAGGCTTCAGCAGGAAACTTCTCCTGGGGAAAGTGATCCCATAATCGCCTACTGCAGGGCTCCTCTAGCTGCTGGTAAATACTGGACCCTTGGTCTGATCCAGACCAGCTCTGTTCTACATAGGTTCTTATACCATGCCCATCGCCGCAGCATCTGAGGCCCAGATCCCCAAAAGGTATTTCGGCTCTTAACTTCCATGGATTTCAATGGAAGTAGGGTGCCTAAATCGGAGCATTAAGCAACACGACTACCATAGGTCACATGTGGTTTGAGTGCACAGGAACACAGGCATTACCCATGCCCGGGCACCACCTTTCCCTTGCGCCATCTGGAGCATTAGTATCTTACATCTGGCCAGCAACACACTGCGGGGTTAAGAGGTCACTAGACGAGGCAGCTCCTCACCCACTTCCAGTGCTGCATGGTCAATGGCGCCTTTGCAGAGGATAGTAGAGAAGCCAAGGGTTGATCCCTTGCTCTCGTATAAACACTTATCAGCAGAGCTCAGAGCACTCCATTAAGCTGCTCAATATTGTGTTCCATTGTACAGATGGGAAGAGACTTGCCCTAGGAACACACAGCAGGCCAGTGGCAAGAATAGAACCCAGTCCTCCCGAGTCCCAGTCCAATGCGCTAACCTGTAGGAACCGTTGCCTCCCAATTTAACGGCTACCCGGTGCCCACTTTTGGCTGCAGAAGACTTGGGCGTTCTTGGATGTAAACAAGAAGGAGTCTTATTTTATCTCCTACTAGCTTACTACCCTGGAGCAACGGTCAGGAAAGCCTGAGACAGGCTATATATTGAGAGGAGCATCAGGGCAGGATAAAACCAAGAAGTCTCATTACACAGCCCTTAGTGGCCTAATCTAAATCTCTCTGATCCAGCAAGCCAGGCAACTGTTCCAAACTCCACAGCGCAATCATGCAGGATTGCAAGTCCTCCAGAGCTAGTCTTCCCAGGTTGCCTTTTGAACTATTCATTCTCTCTTGTAAGCTTTTGGGGGCAAGGGCTGTCTCTCACTAGGTGGCTGTGCCCAGATCTCAGTTGGGGCCTCTCCGTGCTGTTTGCATTGCAAACAAGAACTAATTTATTCCACACACTAGGCAATAGAAGCACGGAACTTTTCACATTTTCCAGTTTCCCTGAATAACTGGGGCAGTTCTGTCCACTCTCCACCCCAGCCCAGTTCACTTCCTCCATGCAACCATACTGGCCAAAGGGAGATGGGCAGCCTTAGCACAAAGCAGTCCTATGGCGCAGCTGCAAACCTTTTTCCTTCTTAATAATAATAAAAAAAAAAAAGGGTCACAATATTTTACATACACCCTCGGAAGACCGTCTCCTTAAACCGGCTTCTGCTCTCATTGACAGTGGTGTGAATTCACAGTAACCGCATAGATTCCTCTGCTACATTAGATCATCACTGGTCCCCCGAATGTACCCATCCAGATGGAGTCAAAGTCCAGTCTCTCTTCCATCACGGCGACCCATCCTCTCTGGAAGTAGCAGCACACCCTTTAACTGGGAGCTGCGCCCAAGGCTTTGGGATTTAGATTTGCTGCCACATCGCCGAGGGACCCGTTTCTACTGGAGACATTTTCTAACTGGTTTCAAAAGTGGCTCAGATAAGCCAGTCAGAGCTGTGGCACTGACCCAGTTTGAGGTGATCTAAGACAGCCTGGTTCCCCCCCTGCCCCAAACAGGTCAGACCATCTTAGAAACAAAAAACAGGCCTCCACTAGGACTCCAGCCAGCTTAGCTGAACCAGTTTGAGAACCGATTAGAAGTTTTTCCCTTAGGCTAGGTCTACACTACCCGCCTGAATCGGCGGGTAGAAATCGATCTCTCGGGGATCGAATTATCACGTCTCGTCGGGACGCGACAATCGATCCCCGAATCGACGCTCTTACTCCACCAGCGGAGGTGGGAGTAAGCGCCGTCGACGGGGAGCCGCGGAGGTCGATTTTGCCGCCGTCCTCACAGCGGGGTAAGTCGGCACCGATACGTCGAATTCAGCTACGCTATTCGCGTAGCTGAATTTGCGTATCTTAAATCGACCCCGCCCTGTAGTGAGGACCTGCCCTTAGTGTCGACAGCCCTGGATCAGAGCCCACGTGACTGCTGGCGAGGAAGCTCTCCTCTCCTGGAGCAGGAAAAACCAACCAACCAGTTGGGCTGGTTATCGACAGACCCCCAACATCAGGGTGGGGACACCTCGGGAATGCATGAAATAGGGATGGGGAGGCCCAGCCGTAGCCCTTCAGTGCAGACACTCGTGATAGCGCTGGGAGGGGTTCTGCCGTCAGGGCCGTAGCAACAAAGAACGTGGCCCCCTCCGAACATATGTCCGGGCGGGGCCCCTTACAATGCAGAAACTGGAATGCGGTATTTATTTTGCCACTTTTAGGGGGCCCCTTCCTTGCGGGGCCCCCTCCAGTCGGAGGGTATGGAGGGCGCTCGCTACACCTCTGTCTGCCGTTGCGGTAGTTAATCCGCTTCCTCCAGCGGCGGCAGCTAAGTCGACAGAAGAATTCTTCCCTCAGCCTAGCGCTGCCTACGCAGGAACTTAGCTCAGCTTGACTCTGTGATCAGGAATGTGGATTTTTCACACCTCTGAGGGAGGTAGCTGGGGTGACCTAGTTTTTTAAGTGCAGACCCAGCTTTAGTGGCAGGCAGGATTAGCACCTCCTGAAGAAAGCCCTAAGCTGATCTTAGTTCCTTCCTGCTCCTTCAAGGGGCAAAGGGGAGAACCCGTCTGTAATAAAGGCAGCAACCCAGTTCTTCCTTGCCAGCATTTCAGCTCCCACCCTCCCCACCTCGCTGTACCCGGGTTTCTCGTCACAGCTGAGTGCAGATCGGGATGGAGACGAGTGAGCATGTGCATGCAGGGGGAGGGGCGCGGGGGGGGGGGGGGGAAATAGGGATCTCAGCTCTCCAGGTGCCAGGCGAGAGTCGGGACTCAGAACAAGAGATGGTGCTGGCCCCTGAGAAGCAAGGGAGCAAGCGCCATCACTGGGCCCTCATGGCTGCCTGAAAAGGAGATTAGAGTGTCATTCTGTGGGAAGGAGAAGCCTTAAGCTCACACCTCTGTCCCATATACATTTTTGGTTGGGCAGGGGAGGACAAAGGGTTTATTAGCTCTGGGTCCTGCTGAATTTCCATTCTCCCAAGCGCGAGTGGGAAGGTTGCCTGGCACTAGAGTAGCCCTACACGGTTCTGTTCCTCTGTGCAGAGAAGTGTTTATTTTGGTGGGCCGTGCTGAAATCTCACTTGGGATGCTCCAGGGGAGTGGCTGGCAAGTTGACCCCATGGGACACACTTTACAGTAACAGATTCCACGTAGAGATGGTTTATGAAGGAATAACAACGGATTAGAGGATACAGGCCTGTAAGGAGACAGGTTGCGCCTGTCATAGGGGGCTGTTAGTGTGAACGCCGCCGTTCCACAGACTGGCCGGGACCTCCAGAGCGAAACGCATGAGCTGCTATAGCATGTGCTGAAGAGTTAAGATTCCCTAACTGACCGGGTAACGGGCTTGTCCGCTGCAGATCAGGTGCAGAGGATCTCCAACGCACTCACCAGTGGTTTACATGAGCACATCAGTACCAGGTGTTTATAAGTGGCTGTCAGCTATGGTTATAAGCCACCTATTCGATTGTTTTAATAAATGGTTAATCAATCATTTATACACTGACCCTTGGTAAGGAGTAGAAGTCCTTGTGGCACCTTAGAGACTAACAAATTTATTTGAGCATAAGCTTTTGTGGGCTAAAGCCCACTTCATTGGATGCATAGACTGGAACATACAGTAAGAAGATATTTATACATACAGAGAACATGAAAAGGTGGAAGTAGCCATACCAACTGTAAGAGGCTAATCAATTGAGATGAGCTATCATCAGCGGGGGGGGGGGGGGGGGGGGGGGGGGGGAACCACGGCTGCTACTCTGAAACTTGGTAAGGAGTGTCACTGTTCTGGGTCTACGCCGGTGAGTTTCCTGAGAGGTTTGCAAGTCTGCTCTGATCAAAATGGTCCAACCCCGGAAGGCTGCTGCCAGACCCTGGTTGCATCAAAAAAAGTCATCCCACATGAAAGAGAGGCTTGCAACAGAGCTGGGCACAGATTGCCCATGAGGACTGAAGCGGACACATTCAGCTCTAAAGGCAGGAGCCTCCACTAACTGATCTAGAAGAGTGACAATTAGCTGGCAGCAGTAGTAGGCACTTGTCTCCTTACATGGCCCCCGCCACTAGAACAGGACACACCTTGAACTGGTAGGTTACAGGTGCCCTATGGCGGATTTCTCATCATTGCACAACGGGTATCTGTTGGGCAAAGAGCAATTAGAGACTGTCGCTCTTCACTCCGGCAGAGTCTGAGTTTTTGGGAACATACAGCCCTATCCCCAAGAAGGTGTGAATGGGCCCCACCTCTCTGCCTGGTGAGATCGAGATCCGCTCTGCCAAATGTTTGCTCCAGGTGAACACTCTGCCAGGATGCAACGGTGTAGTCGTCTTTCGGGTTAGACAGATATTAAAGGGAAAGGTGGGCCCATGCACTGAGCCAGGCCCCTGGAGAACCCCCAGCACTGCCGCTTGGCTCCTGCCACTTGCAAATAGAGCGGAAAAGAAAAAAGGGGGAATAAAATCCAGTGCATCCGTTTAACTTGAAAGGTGGCTAGTCGTGCTATGGGTGTGAACTTGCCTTAAGCAAACCGGCTTGCGCAGAGGAAGGTGTGTCACCAGCTCGACTTTTAAAAAAGAAGGCAGATTTACACTTCAGGTTTCCAGTCCCGTTCCCCCTCCCCAGCCAACAGTATAATTGTACCAGATGCGTCATCGTTACCATACTTTATGCCACTTGTAACTTCACCGCGACAGCAGAGACCAAACTTCGATCCCTCTCCCACAAAAAAGTCTCAGCCCCCCTCCCACCCATACTTGAGCTAAAACGAGAATCTCCATAAGCTGTTTGCACTATAGGGCATGTGACACACACATCTGAAAAGTTCCGATTCCATCCTGTGGAGGGCAATGGTGGACACACATTTAACCAATTTATTACAGTACAGCGATTCCCTCTCTACTCCCAACTCCACAAGCTAGGCAGAGATATAGGCAGAATCCAAGCCCAACATTCTGTTTTCATGGCCCAAGCCAAACCAAAAAACAGCAGAAGTGACTCAAAATAATGGCTTTTTTTTTTTTAATATTTAATTTTCAATTTTAAATGATCTAACGTATTAGTGACACAGGGAATTTTATCCATCAGAAATATGGATTTAATTGGACAGCGACCCTTTAACTGAACTGGAAAAAGGGCCCCTATTGCTATCCCAGTGAAAAATACTGAGACGGCACTTCCAAAAGCAGACAGCTGTTGACAGACAGTTCCCGCGGCTGTCCAAAGGGCCCTGTCCTATATGGGGCAGCAGGGGACAGGTGGTCTGGCACCAGCCAGAGGCAACAGAACAACCTGTTGCCTGGGTAATTTAAGACTAGACCAGGCTGCTTTAAGGACCCTGCGCTGGCTGCCAGAGAAGATGAGGACCAAATTACCCTGCAATTCCTACAATTGTAAAGGAAAGCCACACCTGAGTACGGCATTTGTGTCCCAGCATGCTCCGGAACGACCACAATAGGCATGGTATAGAGATGTAGACAGAAAAGTATCCCACCCCCTCTTCCCAACCCCCAATTGCCTCCCCCAGGCTGAGTCCATGGGATTCTCTCCCAGGCAGGAACCAGGGCTGCCCCCGAACAGGTTCTTCCCACCAGCCGCCAAAGGTCGAACCTGCCTCTTGCACAGAGTTAAGGTGCTATCAGAGACTCAGCAAAAAGCTATGGCATTGCAACATTCTGACTGTACGTGGGCACTTTTCTTAAATCAAGAGGAGTCTCCGTGCAATCTAAGAACGCTCCTATGTTAATTTCCATAAAACCAAGCTACTTTACCTAATTAGGATGTTATACACACACACACACACACACACACACACACACACATCAATGTAACATACCGGCCAAGCGTTCTAGTATCCCCATTCAGTGGCTGGGCCAGAAGATAAAAGCCCACTACTGTTAAACATTAAGGGATGTACTCTTGTAGAAAAGGTGGTATTTTCAGCAGTGAAGGTCCCAAGTTCAACCAGTGCTTACAACCCAGGGTGGAGATAGAACTGCATTAATGTACACGCCGCTGCATTAATTCAAGTCAGTATGCAAGGCCTATGCCACAGGTGTTAATTTATGCAAATTTATACATCCATACTCACAGCTCCTCCTCTTCCTCCGAGCCCATCTCCTGCTGGTACCCGCCATCCTCCTCCTCCTCCTCCCCCTGCTCTTCCTCCTCTTCCTCCTCTGAGGCCTGGCTCTCATCTGACATTCCCGGGCTGGGCGAGTGGCTGAGTCCAGCTGCTGCTGCCCGCATAGCGGCCAGGGCAGCCATCTGGGCACGCTGGATGCGGGCGCTCTCAAGCTCCACCCCCTCCTCAGGTGGGGCGGGGTCCTGGCTGCGGCCACGGGCCAACAGCGCGGCCCCAGCAGGGAGGGCAACGTTCTGTCCGGAGGGCGGCGGAGGGGGCAGTGCTGGCGGGGGAGGCGTGGAGCGCTGCTGCTCCTGCTGCCGCGCCTCCAGCTCCTGCTGCAGCCGCGCCCGCTGCTGCCGCTGCAGGTTCTCCATCACCGCCTGCAGCTTCATGGCTCTGCCAGCCAGGGGCAGCTCCCTGGGGGAGTTGGCGGGCAATGCACCTGGGGTGCAATGCCCTGGAGTTGAGGATGCAATGTCCTGGAGGGGAGGGGTATCTGGAGGACAACGCCCTGTGGGGTGCAGTGCCCCAGGGGAGCTGGCCAGCAAGTTCCTAAGAGGGTAGAAAGCCCTGGACTGGGAGGTATCTGAGGTGTCCAGTACCCTGGGAGGAGGGGGGTTATAATGCCCCCGAGGGAGTACGGTGCAATGCCTTGGGGGAAATGCACAGACACGCTGCACTGGGGGATGCGGGCACCCAGGCGTTACACTAGGGGCTGCTTTGCATCGAGGGGCCAACACCCTGATGACACCAGAACGTCTGAGCAATCAGCTGGTTGCAAGCCCCCGCTCCAGGGCCGTTCGTCTCTGCCAACGGCACACCTCAGGGCCAACGCCCCTCTGGCTCAGCAGGCAGCCAGCGCAGTCCTGGACATTGCACGCCCCTTAGCTCGACGGGCACTCCCCAGACTGGACTGCAGCTTCCTTCCTTTGGCTCTGCTGCAGTGGTAGGGCTGGGTCCCGCTAGTCCTTGGCCAATTCGGCTTCATCCAGGTGTCTGTGCAAACCTGGGGGGGCGGGGGAGAAGAGAGAGAAAGCAGGGTTAGTGCGGACTGGGTTGGGGTTACCTTCTTGTGGGTGACTGCCGGGAGGAAAGAGTTAACCAGGAGCCTCATTAATCCAGAATTAATGCAAGAGGGGAAGGAGGCTGGGCCCTGCCTGGCCAGGAGGGAGGAAGAAGCGGGGAATGAAGCTGGGGGTGGGGAGGGACAGTCCTTCAGCTTGATCTACAAGCCTGTTGCTTTGCAATCCGAGAGCTCCCAAGCAGGGGCAGGGCGGTCTGGTCATTAGACACCCGCCTCCCACCACCTCCAAGCAGCCCTGGTGTCGCTGACCCACAGATAATGGGCTCCCTCCCCCCACACCTACCAGGTGATCCTTCACCCCAGGCCCCACCTGCTCCTCCAAGGCCAGCCACTACTGGGAGAGCCAGACGCAGACCCTCCTCCTCCTACGCCCTGCCCCGGCAAGGACGCAGAGCTGAGACTGCCCTGACCTTGGAGACAGAGTCAGGGAAACTGGCTAGTGGCAATTGCATGGAGGAAGGTTCCCCGCTGTCTGCACTAGGACTACCTCCCCCCATCCTCCCCTACAGCGTCCTCAGGACCTAACCGTGCGCCTCGACCTGCTCAGTCCGAGGTCAGGGGACCAGACAGCAAGTGTGAAAAGTCGGGAAGGGGGTGGGGTGTGGGGGGAGTGTAATAGGTGCCTATATACATGGCCATTGCAAGGAAGTTTCGCACCCTAGGCGAAACTTCCACCTTGCGCTCCCCCCCCCGCCCCCCAGCCCTGTGGCAGCTCCCCGCCCCCCGTCCGCCCCGAGGCGCCTCCCCCCACGGCAGCTCCCCCCACTGCCCTGAGGCGCCCCCCCTGCGGCAGCTCTCCCCTCCAGCTCACCTCTGCTCCGCCTCCTCCCCGAGCACACCACCCCCGCTCTAATTCTCCTCCCCTCCCAGGCTTGCGGCGCCAAACAGCTGATTGGTGCTGCAAGCCTGGGAGGCGGGAGAAGTGGAGCAGCGACCGCGCGCTCGGGGAGGGGGCGTAGGAACGCTGTAAAAAAAAGATTGGGGGCACCGCTTTTTGGCACCCCCAAATCTTGGCGCCCTCGGCAACCGCCTAGTTTGCCTTAATGGTAGCACCGGCCCTGCCTATATAAGACAAAACCCCGAATACTGGGACTATCCCTATAAAATCAGGACATCTGGTCACCCTAGTCCGAGGCGGCAGAGGAGGGGAAAACACCCTCAAGGACACAGTTCGGTCCAGTCTGTACCACACAGCGGCTCAGAGCTGGGGGACAACTGTGTACCTCAGCCTCCCGGTACAGTGGTTATAGCACAGATGAGCCCACAGAATCCACATTAGGAGCCAGACCGATTCCTTCCCGGGGTGCACAAGTCAGGCCCTGGACCGGGACCCAGGTAACCTAGGATCTGGCCCCACCTCAGCCACTAGTTTGCTGCATGGTACTTCTGTGCCTCTGTTTCCCTGTAACGTCAAGCGTATCGGACAGCCATACTGATCCGCCTTCGCAAAGCGTCTCAGACCCTCACACACTGAATATCGGCCAGCCCCCACCTCGTCTGGGGCGGAATATGGCTTGTCCAGTGGCATGGGGGGGGAGAAGAGAGCCATTTACCTCCCATTAGCAGCTAGGCCACCTGTTTAGAGACTGGACCAGCGAAAACCAGTTTCTAACAACGTGAGGCAGCCAGCATGGATGGGGCCCAGACGGGGCGGGGGGGGGGGAGGGGCGGGAAGAGATCTAGGCGAGAACATGTCCTGCAAATCTGGGGCTATCCGCTTTATAGCCGCAAACCATGTTTGCGGATCAGAGGCGGATACAAAATTTTGTATCCGCGCGGGGCTCTTCACGTCCGTACCACCGTCCTGCTGGCGGATGGAATTAGTTTACCTGGAACGGAGTTTACACGCAGACTTGGTTTGAGCTCCACTGTCAACAGGTTCCGAAGAAGGGTCCCTCCCCCCAACCCCAATACTCCCACTCATGGGGTGTCAGCATGCTGCACCGCAGGGGTTCCCAGACTTGGGTGGCCCAGGAGGCCACTTTAACAAATTGCCAGGCGCACAAGAGCTACATGTAGTTTGCCCACACATTTACGCACTTAAGGAAAACAAACGCTTGAAAAGTCTGTCTGCCCTTTTCTTGAAAGAGAGAAGTTCCTTGCTGAGTTCATCAGCTGTGAAAACAAGAGCCCACTTCCCCTCCACCCCTCAGGTTTCCCAGTACTATTAAAAAAAAAAAAAAAAAAAAATCTGCCTACACTAGTCTGTAAGATTTCCCAACACTGGGCTTTTATTACAGTAATATCCAGCCATGATCAGGGCCCCCTTGGGCTGGGAGCTGCACAGACACATAGCGAAAGAGTCCCTGCCCCAAAGAGCCCAGGCGAAAGAGACAAGGGGGGGGGGGGGAAGAGAAGACGCACAGAATAGGGAAGTGACATGCCCACAAGTCACGTAGCGCAGAGCTGGGAACAGACGGCACGTCTCCTGACTCCCAGTCCAGTGCCCTATCCACTAGGCCACGTTCCCAGCGGTTCAGCTCCCCTGGCAGCCGGGAAGCAAAGACTGCGTCTAACCCGGTTCAGGACAGGTCTAGAGGACACCAGAGACTTATTAACACGGGCACTCCCATTGTCGCTGGCACTGAGGGAAGCATAACCAAAGCTCCTGAGAGGACTAACGGGGCTGGATTCTGGTCTGGTAAAGTCATTAGCCCCCCATGGGCTGGACTGCCAGATCTAAGATCGAGTACAACAGAAGGCAGCTGCCGAGCTAATTTGTCCCTTGGGCTTCACTGCTGAGAGGGCCAATCCACACCCTAAGTGCCACCATTTTGAGGCCAACCCGGCTGCAACACGGTAGTTCCAACGCAGTTAAAAATACACTGGGGGCTTGAGGGCCAGAGGGGATCAAGCTGCATTTTAAACAGCGTTCCTGGAGTGGGCAAGAGATGGGGGGGAAATGTGGCAAACAAACAACAACCACACCACACACACACACGCTAATTTTTTATTTTAAGTCTCCACCAATATTGTTCTAGTTCTTAGACAAGGAATCTCACTTCCATCCCTTCTGCATTGGTTTCCCTGTAATCGTTCAGGGAATTCAGTTTTCCTGCTGGGAATGAGGACAGGGAGCAATTTAACTCCGCTTTAAACTCAGCAGCAATGACCCGCAGTGTAACCATGCCGGGGGAACCATCAGGCTGTAACAGAGTTCCTCAAGGTGGTAGAAATCACAGTGTAATTGGACCTTAGGCCTGGTCCAGTTTAACTGAAAGTGTGATTAAGCTGGTTTTAAACCAGCGCAGGATGTATGTATGTGTGTGTGTGCCTATACTGCTTTAAGACTGGTTTAGATCAGTCACAAGAGAGCTGAACTGATAGAACCATTTTAAAAACCGGTCTCATCCACACACTGGTTTGCATCAGTTTAACAAAATCAATTTAAAAAAAAAAAAAAACCCACACAGATTTAAAATGCTAACCTGGTGCCCCTTTCACATTTCTAGCCCTGCCCATCCACAGAGAAATCTGCAGACAAATCCAGGCCTAAGCAGGACAGTGACCCATTTCATGGACGGCTTTGAGCGCTTCAAAGACACAGTTTATTCTGAACCAGTTGGAGCAGGTGCAGAAATCTAGTCCCCTTTGAAGAGAACGCATTACAGGGAAATCAGTAGGTGGAGCAGGACACATGATTTCCAGAGGCAGGGACAGCTAGAGCAGCTGGGTTGGACTTGTATGATTTACAAAGGGAAAAAAAAAAAAAAAAAAAAAAAAAAAAAAAAAAGAGAGAAGGAGGGAAATGTTTCTAGACTATCTCGTGTGTGTGTTTAAGCCAGAGTGACTGTTTATGTTTGCAAAATGCAGGCTATGGACTATACACTAGGGGCTTGTCGATGCAATTTTTGCACCACTTTAATTATAATCTGTTCAGAAGCTGGCATACAGAAAGCAGTAGAATCCCCTGGCAGAGATCTAGTTATGTCCGTACACAGGCGATTATATATCTGTGTAGTAAATATGCAGAATTAAGCTGTACCTTAAAGCACCTTCATCCAGACATAACTGCATCCGTGCTGTTGGCATTGGGCATTGTACCAATTTACCTAACCACTGAAGCAGTACAACTTGCGTATTTAACTCTAAACGGGTCTCTGTGTTAATGGCTGGAGGTTTAAGACCCTCTTGAGTCTCGGCATGTTAAATGAAATGGAATTAGGTGGAGAGAGGCAAGAAGAGGGTTATGAATGGGATTTAGAATATTTGTGCGCAGGTGTGAATTTACCAGCGTAAGGATTGAAAGTCGTATCTGAAGGATTATGCTAGTCCATGTAGATTAATAGTGACAAAATAAGGTTTTGTTTTTTGTTTTTTTTAAATAAAGTGAATAAAGCCCGAGCTCTGTTCTTAGCTATCACAGCCAGGAGTAAGGAGTTCATTCATTGCTGAAGACGAGGCAATCGGATTTTTTGGGATCCTGGCAGCTCACAGGTGGTTATAAACAATTCAGAGACAGGTCGGGCTGAAAGAGTCCTGGAGAAGTTATCAAGTCCAGCCCCCCTGCACTGAGACAGGACCAAGTAAACCCTAGACCAGGGGTCGGCAACCTTTTAGAAGTGGTGTGCCGAGTCTTCATTTATTCACTCTAATTTAAGGTTTTGCGTGCCGGTAATACATTTTAACGTTTTTAGAAGGTCTCTTTCTATAAGTCTATAATATATAACTAAACTATTGTTGTATGTAGATTAAATAAGGTTTTTAAAATATTTAGGAAGCTTCATTTAAAATTAAATTAAAATGCAGAGCCCCCCGGACCGGTGGCCAGGACCCGGGCAGTGTGAGTGCCACTGAAAATCAGCTCACGTGCCGCCTTCGGCACGCGTGCCATAGGTTGCCTACCCCTGCCCTAGACTATACCTGACAGGTGTTTGTCCAACCTGTTCTTAAAAAATAATAATTTCACAACCTCTCTTGGAAGCCTGTTCCAGAGCTGAACTATCTTAGAGTCAGAAAGATTTCCTAATATCGAACCTAAATCTCCCTTGCTACAAATTAAGCCCATTACTTCTTGTCCTACCTTCCGAGGAGAACAACTGATCTCAAACCAGTTCTCCAAGAGGTTACAGCTGGGGGAAAAACAGAGCCAAGAAAAAGCTGAGCAAGCATCTTAGCAGGAAAGGCATTCTGAGCCCCCGCCCCATACTGGAGACATTAGTTGTTTAATGATGTCGTAGGCAGCAGAGGGGACAGGAGACAAAAGCAGGTTTATAAAAGGCCGGTAGTTAGCTATGAAAAGACACAATGGCTGGCTTTTCCTCCTCCACCAAGATGTAAACCCTCAAAGGGAGGTGTGAGGAATCTGTGTGGCATCCAGCACTGCCCTGGTCTACACAAGGAAGTTGCATGGCCTTAACTAAACCCCTATCATTACAGCAGTACAAACCCCAGTGCTGATGCAGCTATGTTGGTATAGAGAGGTTTATACCAGTGTAGCTGCTTCCCCAAGTGCAAAGGGGCCTTCTACCACTGCAACTGTGTCCACGTTAGGAGTTGCGCTAATTTAAAAAAAAAAAAAAAAAAAAAAAAAAAAAAAAAACAGAAGTCATACCCCGAACCAAAAGTTACACCAGTACAAAAACGGTGTTTAGACCAGGCCCATCTCGTGTTGGTGTTTAATACAGAGTGTACCCACCTGTTGTCTCTTCTTATACTTGCTCTTTGGGGCAGACACAGTCTTTGTTCTGTGTCTGTACAGCACCTAGCACACTGTGGTCCTGGTCCGGGACTGAGGCTCCTAGGTGTTACCACAAATAAATACAACACGTACCGTGGTCTTGCCTGCATGGGGCATTTCAGCGTCGCTGCGCCAGTGAGGCCTACCAGAGTTGGAAGTTAGGCCTCCAGCGTACACACCTCTTACGTTTGTACAGCCCCCAGCACAGTGGCTGGGGCTCTCACATACTACTGTAATACACAATAGACTAGGACATGGTGGATTCCACTTATAAAGGGAGGGTCTCTCCCCCTGACACACACACCACAACTGGTGCCTCCAGGCTGTTCTAGTAACAGTCCCTTACTGAACAGGGACAGGTAGCAGCTGGAGCGGACGCAGGGTGAAGGAGAAAGGGCCTTTCCTGAAAGCATCTACTGCCTTCTCCAGCGTTCAGCAAGGACCTTGGCATCTGGAGAAAGGGTGCCCCGTGCGGTCGGTCTGGCTAGGGCAGATGCAGCCTGCCCATGCCGCGGGGTTATCCATCCAAGTCTCAGGAGTTACCAGCCATGTTGTGGCACAAGGCTGGAGTCGACACTCTTACTGTCTTGTCTGTACCGCCAAAGGACTCATCTGGAGACCAGTGACATCACCCCAGCGAGCCCGGTGCAAAGGCCTGGTCTGTGGCTTCTCCTCTAAGCAGAGGCTGGAGGGGGGCACAAATCTATGCTAATCTGGTGAAAGGTCAGCCCCAACCCCCAGAATCCCCACAACCCCTCCCGGCTGCAAAGCAAACAGCAGGATCAACTGGCTTTTAAGATACTTCCTAGAAAGTCTGATTCAGAGCCAGGGCACCCAAGAGCGAACAAGATGCTGGGTCTAGGGAGCAGCATCGAGAACGCCGCAGTTCGTTATCCCAGGTGGACAGGAATCCTGTTTAAACACTATTGGTATCCCAGTAGCACCTGGAGGCTTAGACTCAGCTCAGGGTCCCGCTGCGCTCGATGCGGTATAGACACATAGTAAGAGACTTACAGTGTAAACAGACAGACAAGGTGGGAGGGAAAACAGAATCACTGACAGGTGAAGTGACTTGTGCAGGGTGACACAACAGGGCTGGGAATGGAACCCAGGTGTCCTGAGTCTCAGGACAGTGCTCTATCCACTAGCCCATGCTGCCACTAAACACAGATTCTCTTACCTATATGAGCCAAGCTTTCCTGCCTGCCATGCCATAAAACAAGGTCCCAGCTGGACTGTGGCTGGGACATTAATTGTGTCCACGTACCCAGATTTCTTGCACCTTCCTATGAAGCACCAGTGCTGTCAGAATATTGGACTAGCCGGACCATTGGCCCAGCCCCATATGTCAGCTCCTGTGTTCCTAATTATACAGCGGAGGTGGGGAAGGGGTTGCTCCCATATGGTCTGACAAGCACAGTTCTCAGAATAGAAGATTCCCATGCACACCAAATCAGGAAGCCAGGCGAGACCCCTGGTTTCAAAACCCAGTTCTGGGCAGAGCTCAAAGTACAAGTCCAGCAAGGAGGGACCGGCTCACCCAGCACTTATCCGCCGACGGCTGCAAATGTGGTTCTGTCTCGCAGTGCACGTGGGCCTAAACAGTCTTAACTTTGTCCTCACATTGCCCTGCTAAAGCCAGACGCTGCAGCACCAATGGAACACAACCTGGATGTCGCTTTCTCCCTTCCATGCTGCAAGAGGAGAAAGCATTTCAAAGGCATGAGGTGGGGACTGCTTTATATAACCGGGTCCCATAACCTCACAGCTGTTGTGGCAGAGAAACAAGCTAGCCCACTGGGGGCCTTAACCAGGAATATTTTGGGCCCCCTTTCCCACCCCTTAAAAACACTAATTGCATTATTTTCACAAACCAGATATATTTTTCACACACACACACACACACACACACACACACACACACACACACGTTAAAAAGTCCACATTAAATAAGATGCATGGTATTTTGGGGGTAACACTAAATCAGGGCCCCAAAAAAATTGCTTGGTCTGCTTATGCCTCATGCCACCACAGGAAACACATTAGATTTCGTAGCAGTCCCGTGCAGTAAGGGACATCCTCAAACCCTGACCGCAGCAGGTGTACGAGACAGGACGGCTCGAACACCAGCAGCACTGGCCCATACTAGGGCTCCCACCATGGTCTGGAGGACAGGGCAATGGAAACAGGAGTGAGGAGAGCAGAATTCTTATTCCCATCTCTGCCACTGACCCGCTGGGACACCTTGGGCAAGTCACTTCGTCTGTTACTGCTCCTGCATTTTATCATAAGCGCTTAGAGCAGGGACGGTCTTATCGGTTTGTGCAGCACCTGGCCCAATGGGGCCCCCCCGATCTCAGCCCAGGCCTCTAGGCACCACTGCAACATAAACAACAACAGCAGTTACCAATGGGGGAGGGGGGGGGCGTGATCGCAACGGCGGGAAAGGCACAAACAAGGCTGAGAAGTCTCTGCTCATTCCTCCGCCCTCTCCGTTTACAAGAAAAGGGTGGTGAGCTCCGTTCATAGAGAGACAGATCACAACTGGAACACGAGTCATTACAGTAACCATGAGCTTGTAAGTCACACTTCTCTGGTGGTTGGCTCTCTTCTTTTGCTATGAGTTGCCAACTTTGATCAAGGCACGGATCAAAAACCAGAGCAACTAGAAGTCTCTTTTGTACGATTAGCTTAATTTCACCCAACACCTTCTGGCAATACAAAGGATCTTGTAGTAAGAAGTTGCTCATTGAGGGACTGAGGGTGGGGGGGAAATCCATTGCCTTCTAATAAAGCTAAAGCAGAGGTGTACTGTATTCTTTGGGGGTGGGAAGGTATTTTGGGGGGCCTACATCAAGTGATCTCTTGTACGGGTTTCCACTATATTCCCGTGCAATTGTACCCTGGGCAAAATGAATTTCTAACCACGCTTATGAAAGCGGGCAAGGGGGCTTGGGAAGCCAGTGTGGAAATTTGTTCTTGTGGATTGGACAAACGTACCCAGTGAAAAACTGCTTTCCAAAGAGGCCCCCCCACCTATGCAATGGGTAGAGGCGCAGGTCTCGAGACAATTCACACACACACACACACACACACACACACACACACACACACACACACACACTTTTCATCCCTGGCTGCGGTGCATCAAGTGAAAGGGGTGTTGCCACAGGCTGCCTGCCGTTTGACCTCCATGGATCATTTTCTTAATGGAGATGGACGTAGCGTCAAAATAAATATTTTCTAAGTAAGGGGTTCCCTCCTGAACCCCCAGCCCGAACAGATCCATTTAATGGATCTTGAAAGCCACATCAGAATGTAAGGGGGAAGGGGCCTTGAATTAAATGAGAGTCAGAGGCAAAGGCCTGGTGATATCTGTGGAAGCCAATTAAAACCACACCCTATGCAAGGCAGTGTTGTCTAGTGGATAGGGATTCCAGAGATTAGCCGCTGACCTACTGTGTGACTTTGGGTAAGCCACTTCCCCTCCCACCCGTTAGCTGTCATGTCCCTTTAGACTGTAAGTGCTTCAGAGACTATCTTATGACGTGTCTGTACAGCACCTGACACACTGGGGCCTGGATCTCAGGCACTGCTGGACTCATTTTAAAAATAGTTTCAGAAGTCTGATGTGCTAGAAGCAAGCATGTTGGCACTTCAGCTGCTAACCCCACTGACTTCCCACGAGAGCAGGTGCTCAAAAGAAAAAAAAAAAAAATGGTGTCAGTTGAATTCAGCTAAAAATAAGCCATAGCAGGCAGTTAGGGTTTTGCAAGTCGATGGACAGCTCTGTTGTGTCACGCTGCCTAGCCACATAGCACATGCACAGACACGGCGTAATGACCTGGAGTGGACAACTGGTTTCAGTTTACCTTGAATCCATTTAAGGAACAATCAGAAGATCAACAACGCTGGGGGGAGGGGTTTTCTTGCAAGTATACTGCCGTGGTTTAAAAATTACATCAGGTGAGGAAAAAAAGAAATCAAAAGCCAGAACAGGGGGGAAAATCTGCCTTGATCTCCCTCTCATGGAGCAAGACACCCTGCATCAGGCCATGGGGAAAATAGGACAGCTGTCTGGTTTTAAAGAGACGCTGCAGATCCTCCTTTAGCATAGACAGGTTGCTTTGCCTTTTTGTTTTTAAATGTATTTTTTTTGCCCACTGTGTCCGTTCCCCTCCCCTTTCGGTCTTCCCACACATTAAAGCAAGAGAAGCCATTTCCTCCCTCCCAGAATTTGTTTGTTGCTATGGCACGGTTGAGCGAGCTGCAGGAGAGAACAGAGAACTCCATCGATAGCCCGAGTGTTAGAAAGTGGCTTTTGGTCTTGCCTGTACGGATGTCGCCCGCCTGAGGTGTCCAAAAACCTGAGAGTCAGGCCCCACAAAAATCATGGGATTTACACCTACATAAGGGTTGGGGTCTTCTGGTTTTTTTTAGCCTTTAGAATTCATGTTTTCAATCTTGTCGGTGCAACCATGAGGGCTAGAAACTTAATTTAAAAAAAAAAAAAAAAAAAAAGAAATAAATCCGAGATTCACACATAGTCTGGGAGCTGAAGCTCTAAGAGAAAGAGCAAATACCGCAAGCCTCACAAACACATGCACACCCTGACACCAAACAAGGGAGTGTGGTGTCTGTCCTGTGTCTATTGTCATCATTGACACCAGTGCAGAATACTACCATCCCGATGGTGTCAGAAATCAACCCACCCACACACCAGCGACAGGAGGCAGTGGGGAAGTAGCCCAGGGATCTCAAAAAAAATACAATTCGAACAATTAAAGCCATTTGTATTGCCGTGGTGCCTCAAGGCACAGTCATGGACCAGAAACCATGGAACGAATGGAAATGCAGAATGAAAGATGGCCCCAGGGCCTACTTAAAATTGTAACCCCACCTTCTTGAATGGATATTATCCCCATTTCACAGATACAAAAACTGAGGCCCAGAGAGAAGCGACTTCCCTAGGATCACACAGCAAATGACTAGCAGTGACTCTTAGAACCCTGCCCTAGCCACTAAACTGTATTCCCTTTCATTCCAAGTTCTGAAGGGTGCATGTACCGTCAGTTTATTCATTAGATACACACACACACACAATTACAAAATGTTGGAAAGTATCCTTTTGAATGCTAAAGTTTTGTTGTTGTTGAAGATACAAGGGGAAATAAATATCTGTCAGAACAGATTTTAAACAAGCTGCTTACAACGTTAGCTTGTAGTTAAAATAATTTGAGTTCAGGGGAAAACTGCACCTGCTCAGCTTTTGGTGAAAGAAAAATTGCTACGAGCTGGAAGACCAGCCAAACCACAGAAATTAGGACTATGAATACAAACTAAAATACAGAACGTATCATTACATCCATCCGTGTAGGGCAGCCACCTCTGGAGCAGCTTTCTAACTACACACAGCAACTCTAAGCTACAGTCGAGGACAGGAAAAGAAGAAAAACACCATGGTCATTTGAATTGCTAGAGCCTCCAGGTCAGTAAGTTATTTATATTACAGTAACAACCAAGGGCCTTAATTGGGAATCAGGGCCCCGTTGTGCTAGGCACTGCCAAAATAAATCTTAAAGAGAATGTGCCTGTCAATAAATTCCATTTAATATTCCCACCAGCTGCCCTGATTAGAAGTTTGTGGTCTCATTAACAGGACGGACTAATATTAGCCACGAAGCAGCACAGTAACAACTCTGCAATCCTGACACACAATCGCCTTCCTGCGTCAGACCTCTGCCTCTCAAGAAGCAACCTCCAGCAAAGGTTTTGAGTTTGCAGAGGACAAGTCGAGACCAACCACAGAACTGAGATGCGGTGGGGGGCGACCATAAAGCTGGGGAGCAAAGGATTTTGCAGTTGCGGGGTGTTGAAAGCGAGCCTTGCTTATTCCATGCTTGGCTCCAGACAGCGCGACTTGTTCTTCAGTTTCATGAACCCTAAATTCTCCCATTTCTTTTTGGATTGCGATATTGACCCCATTGTTTTAATAAGATGGATCTTAGTGAGGCAAACTGACAGGCAATGCAGGCTAACACTGGAGACGCCAGAGACTGCAGAAACCTGCGTTCTATTCCCAGATCTGTCACAGACCTGCTGCCTGACCTCAGACAAGTCTCAGCTTCCCCTCCAATACTGTCTTGTCCATTTAAATTAAGCTCTTCAGGGCAGGGATGGGTCCTCATTATATATACACACACACATATACACAGCTCCTAGCACAATAGGTCTCTAGGTGCTACTGTAATAAACTAATTAACAGTAATAAGTCATTTAGAGTCTAGCAAGCACAGGGTTTTTAATTTTTTTTGACAGACACCTGGCCTAAATGGAGATTGAGGGATGGGGGAAAAAGTTGTTACATGACAGGGTTAAATATGCTCCCTTACCACCCCCATTTTCATACAAGTCAAGCTGTCCCAAGCTTTTATATTTTGGAGGGTAGGTGGACATCAGACTTCAGTCACTCTGCTTGAAAAACACATGCAACAATTTACACAACTGGAAATGGCGTGGAGGCAGAATAGAGAGAGAGACACACACACACCAGCAATCAGGGAAGGGGGTTACATTTAAAAAGCCAGGAGTAACAAAGGTTAAGTTCAGACATAGCAAGAAACAAGGCAAACAAAAAGACTGATCTAAAAAGCCCAAGAGTTTTGTAAATCAAAAAGAAAAAGAAAAAAAAAACCTAAAGGCAATTCTAAGGGCTTCCTTAGAGAATTTCTGCGGCAGCATTCATATCCATCCCCCCCTCCCTTTTTTCTCCCACCCCAATATAGATTTGTATTTGCAAGTCAGCCCTGTAGAATCAATAGACCCTGATCCCCAACCATGTAAGCAACCTGGGTGGTGTGGGGGGGGAAATAATCACACCATCGACGTGGTCAGTTTTACCGGGTTCTTTCTTTAAACTGCTAAATGAGGAGGGTTCCTCTAAAAATCAAATACACCGGGAGGGAGAGGAGGGGGGGGGGGGGTCAGCCCAAGCAAAACTCAGGATTTGAATGGGGAATAGCCTGTGTGTGCCTGGAACTATCCAGGGCCTCTCTAGCTGCTGGGGGAACGGAGGGGGAGGGTGTTTGAAGTGCTTTGCCATGCACGGAAAAAGGTCAGTGTCCAACTCTTGCTGCTGCTGCGAAAGAGGAAAAAAAATGGAGCCTTTTGCAAAGACAGAGACAAGCCCTTTACAAATAAAACAGGCGGAGAGCTTGCATGTAGCCCTCCCCGGGTGCATATCCCCTCTCCCCCGGGGAAAGGCTCCACTGCTTTCAACTGCGCTACACGAGCTTCTCTGCTTTGGGGTGGGGGAGAAGCCCCCCCCCCCCAAAAAGGGGGTCCGATCTGCTATTTGCCAAGAGGATTTCCTCCCAGAAACAAACAAATTTAATCTTTGAATTCCAGACCCCTCCCCCCCACAAACCGGCTAGATTTCTTTGGAAGTTACACATAATTTAAAGGGGGCAAAAAAAAGGGGGTGGTGTGTGTGTGTGGGGGGGGTTGTCGGGTGATCATGCTAATAAAGGCTCGACATGGGGGAAGTCGATAAAAGTTGCAGCCAGGCTCAGCTGCCGGAAAGCCCCCCCGCGGGCGCCCCCATTCATCCTGCAACTTTGTTTAGCGGTAGGGTGACCAGACAGCAAGTGTGAAAAATCGGGACCGGGTTGGGGGGGTAATAGGAGCCTATATAAGAAAAAAGCTCCAAAAATCGGGACTGTCCCTATAAAATCGGGACATCTGGTCACCCTATTTAGCGGGGACCCCACTCCGCGCCCCCTCTCCCCCTTGTGATAATGCAAAAATAAAAGCCGGCGGCAAACCTTCCCCTCTCCCCAGCGCTTTAGGTTTCAGCCGGCAGGCTGGCCCTATGGCTTTGAACCCACTTTACAGGGAAGAAGAAAGGAGATTTGCTTACCCAGGGCTGGCTCTCTGCTGGGGAGCTTCGTAGCAGCCCGCGAGCCCCCAGGCAGCTGGTCCACCTTGCTGTAGAGCAACTTGGCCGCTCCTGGTTTCTTTTTCTTTTTTCGGTATCTCTCTTTTAATTGTGTTTGTTTTAATGCACCCCTATCTGGCCTGATTGGTAAATTTCTCATTGCAGGCAATGCAAGCCCTGGCCCCTTCCCCTCCCCCTTCTGCCTAAGGCGTGCTCATGGCTGGATGTAGACAAATCATTGGGTGACAAATAGCAATCAGATGCAAATTCCTAACCTCTGAATCAGAGACCTGCCATAGGAGTGGGCTGCCCAGCCAGGGACCATCTCCCATTTCCCCAGCTGCTCCCGAAAACGCGCAGAGTTTAGGGGCGGCCCAGATGTTGGGAGATTTAAAATCCCAGAAGCCCCTTTTGAGCCTCATGGCCATCCCATTACCTGGTGGTGGTTGTTTTTTTTAATATAATTTATTATCTTTGCAGGCACGATCCTTGTTCTAAGTGGGTGGTGTCATTTTGGTGTAAGCTGTTGAACTGTAGATTATTATTTTTTTTTAATGACATCCTTGCAAAATGTAAAATGAAGACCTTGATCCTGCAACCACCACTCAAGCCCCTTTAAAGCTGATGCGGAGGGGAGCTGTGTCCATGAATACTAGTTATTTGCCTAAACGTTTGCAGAATTAGGATTGTAAAGCTCTGAAAGGCTGTTCAAACCCATGCAGAGCTCCACTGACGTCAGTGCAGGTCTATGCCTCGGTTTCCCCATCTGGAAAATGGGGGCGGAAAGATACCAAGTGCTTTGAGAGTCTTCTTTTGAGTAGTCTTATTATAATTTGAAGTTTCCCATAAAGATTATACCCCAAAGCATCAGAAATCATCCCCTAGACTCCTGACTCTGCATTTGTTTAGAAAATAAATACCTGTTTCTATTCTGGCCGATGGGGTTGGCTTTGCTGTCCACAGGCACAAACCTATATAGACGTGGCTCCTTTAAATTAAAAAAAAAAAAAGGGGCTGACGCGTAACTGCCTTTAGGTTGGTGGTGTTGCACATTAGGAAGCGTCTCAAAAGAGCCCGGAAGGTAGAATTTAAAGGGGCACTGTCCATTTGATTTTTTGTTTTTGCAAATACTCAGAGCACGTGTGTAATAACTTTACTCGCAGGAGTAGTTCCATGTACGGCAATGGGGGCTACTCAAATTACCCACTGGTGCTTAAATCTTTGCAGAATCAGACCCTCTTTCTTTTTTAAATCTAGCTCTGGACTGATCATTCTCTAAATAGTATGTCCTGGATTTGATTACTTTTCGTGAAGTTTTTAGCGCCTTTGAAGATATTCAGAAGGATGTTTCAGTAAAGGAAAAACTGAATAAATCTTAACATTGACAGGAGGTCAGACCATATGATCATCATGTTTCCCTTGATCTCCTGTACAATTCCTGCATCAAGCCTGTAATTTCTGTTTGAGCTCCAGCCTCTCTTTGATTTGGTCTTTGGGCCCGCAAAGGCTCCCACACAGCTGAATTGTTTCTGCTAGGCTACCAGGAGTAAAGACTACTTTGGGAAGTCAAATCAGCAGTTGTGACTAGAAAACACTCAGGGAGCAGAGGGGAGGGCATAAAAAGGTGTCATTTTTATAAGAAAATAACAATACACAGCTCTCCTTTGTGGCTCTCAAAGCACTTTACAAAGATCGGTCTCACTGTCTTCATTTCACAGGGAGGGAAACTGAGGCATGGAAAGCTTACAGCCAAAGGCTCACAGGCGTGCCCACTGATTTGGGGTGTCTAACTTCAGACATAACAGACTATCATGAATCTGTGACTCTGGTACCCCCAGTTTTCAGAAGTGCTGAGAACTCACTACTCTAGTTGAATTCAGTACAAATGGTAGGTGCTCCGCACGAGTGAGAATCAGGCACAAAGAGTCTGCTGTGTGGCCCCCAAGAACTGGGTCACTCAACATTTCTGCCTTGTGTTCACGAGGAAGAGAAGTGTGTTTTTAACACATCGGCTGACACATGGTAAAATCGTATTGGGGACAAGGCAGCTGTAGTTTTAACACGTGTTAGCTGGTCAGGTACCTTGACCCCAACACGTATTAACCAGCCAGCTCTCGGGGTTCCTGAGAGTTGACAACACGGGTTTAAGCATGTTCATTCAAGAGAAACTTTCACAGCAGTACTGTTGCATTTTGTACAGCTCCATGCACATTGCTGGCGCTAAATAAATAGTAAATCCTACTTATTTCCCAGCTGCAACCTCAATCACTAGAAGATCACGGTGTCCTCAGACTCCGTATTATTGTTTGGATTCCCCTAAGGATGTTATCCTTGCAACTATTTAATTTCTTGCAGGAAATTAGTTTATTTCAAACAATCAAGTCAATACCAGGGGACTTGAATTTTATTTTTATAAACACAAGTTATTTCCTGCTATAAAATTGCAACACAGCAGTTTAATATTAGGTCAAGAAGGCTATGAAGATCAACCCAGAAAGGTTCAAATAGATGCTTTTGTTAGGGACACAAGCCTCTGTTAACACAACCTGGTGGTTGCAATTTTAATTACACAAAAAGTCAAGAAATTCAAAGTTATAGTGTACAGCTACCTTGATTGGCAAACTGACACATCTGAAGAAGTGAGATTTTTTTACCCACGAAAGCTTACGCCCAAATAAATCTGTTAGTCTTTAAGGTGCCACTGGACTCCTTGTTGTTTTTGTGGATACAGACTAACACGGCTACCCCCGATACTATGCTTCACTTGACATTTACTGTATGTGTAAAGTTGAGCGCACTCCATTGTCACAGGGCATATACAAATGAGTCAGCATGGTCTTATGGTTAGTGCTATGGAATGGGAGTCAGGACTCCTGCCTTCTTCAGAGCATTGGACTGGGACTCAGGAGACCTGCATGCAGTCTGGGTTGTGCCACTTACCTGCTGGGCAGGTCACTTTCTTGCTCTGTGCCTCAGTTTCCCCATCTAGAAAATCTGACCCGTCAAGCGCTTTGAGATCTACAGGTGAAGAGGGCTATATAAGAGTTAGGGGTTATTGTTTTATGTTATGGCTTGTGATGTTAACGTTAGTACAGTATGTGCATGTCTCAGTTACAGCTGCCATGAGAATGCTAGATCTTTCTCAATCAGAACGGTGCATTAAGAACAATTATTTAACCTTACATTTTGTTTCACTGTTGACAATAAAAACAAATTTACCAGTGCACAGGTAAGGAAAAGTGCATTTCCTAAACTAGGAAAGAATCCAGCAGGTCTTAATAATTAGCACTTAATATCCCCAAAGCTCACTAAAACCCCAATCAGTCCTCACGGATACATTGCAGCACAGTCAAGTATTATCACACACACCCATTTTACAGATGAGCAAATTGAGGCACACAGTGGGTAAGGCCAAAAGTTCCAGAAGTGGATACTAATTTTAGGGACCCATGCTGGGCCTGATTTTAAGAGGTGCGGGGCACCCAAAACGCCCCTCAAAATCAGTCCCAGCGTGTGTCAAGTTGGGGACCCCAACCACTTTTGTAAAGTTGGGCCTAAGTGACTTGCAAAGCCGCAGACGGAAGGAGAAGCAGAGCTAGGAATCGAATGCAGCAGTTCCTGGCTCCCAGTCCAATGTTCTGACTACGCTGCCTCTCCTGCAAGCTTTCGTGCCAGGCCCTGCTGCATAGCTGAGGATGCAGGACACACAATGCACAAAACCAGAGGCAGTGGGGGCCCAACAGAGAGAGTGAAAGACCTTCTGGTCCCCATTGTAGGGGATTTAAGTTGCAGCAGGAGGCTAAAGGGGAGAAATGATGGGCTGGGTGCTGGGAGATCCTGCGGATGAAGATCCAGATGCAGCTAATCATCTGCACAGCTGCTGTTTAGGATGACCTGCCCTCCGTATACACTGAAACCGGGAGAGGAAAAAGCACCCTGGGCGTTTGCCCTGAAATTTCCTAGTTCAGAACTTTATTATGAGCTTTCAGAGCTCACCCTGTAGTCCCCTTAGGATCTTCAAGAGGGCGTGGTGAGAAGATGGAACATTTCCTGTGATGCAAGGGGTTGCTCACACCTGATGTACCTATGAAGCGTCACCTGAATCCTAAATGTGAGCTGAGATGCAGCTAACTGCTCTAAGCTGCTCTCCGTTACCAGCTGCATCAGAAGAAGGGGGAAGGCTCTTGTTATGCCTTTGTCTAGATCCAATGTCTGAAAGCTGAAGTTGGTCAGATAAAACTGGTCCCCCAAGTCTAGAATTCTCTCTGCCAGTGGCCAGTATCTAATGCTGTAGAGAGGGACATACGTGCAGTGACCTGGACAATTGTGCAATGCTGGAAATGGATGGGGCAAATTCCTTCCTGACCCCTGCAGGCAAACTCCTTATGCCCTGAAGCATGACATTTGATGATTACCCTTATCATAGCATGCATAATTACTGGTGTGATTTTGGATCACTACGTCACACACCCTTTCCTTCGGGTTCCTGCTGTGATGAGCAACGCAAGGATGGACGGCACAAAACTAAACAAAATCCTGATTTTCAAGTAAGGTTAACTTTGTAAGGCAGAAAAATATCACAATTTTGTCTCATTTCCTTGTACTCTCCTGCCTGTCTGTATCGCTCTGTTGTCTCTTGTCTTATAGTTAGATGTAAGCTCCTTGGGGCAGTGCCTAGTGCAACGGGGTCTTGGTCCATGAACAGGACTCCTAGGCGTTATGGTAATACAAAGAAATAACAACGATGCAGGGAAGGTTGTGTAGTGGCTAAAGGAGACGAGGAGGAGTCAGGACTCCTGGGTTCAATTCTCAGATATGGGAGAGAGTATGGTCTAGTAGTTAAAGCTGGGGGTGGGGGGGGCGGGACTTCTAGAGCCAAATGAATTCCTGGTATACCCACCATGATCTGATTTTCTTGTCTTTGCCACATGACATTGGGCAAGTCAACTGATCTCTCTGGCCCAGATCCTCCAAGGTATTTAGGCTCCTAACTTCCACATCTGGGGCTCAGCATTTCTGGGGATAACATCCTATACAAGGGCCTGCGTGAGAAAGTAAACAAAGCACTATTCTGCAAATGGCGCTGAGCTCCTCAGATGAAAAGTGCCACAGAAATGCAAGTGGCTATTGGCAGGGGCAGCTCTAGCTTTTTTGCCGCTCCAAGCATGGCAGGCAGGCTGCCTTCGGCGGCCTGCCTGCGGGAGGTCCGCCGGTCCCGTGGCTTCGGCGTACCCGCCGCCGAATTGCCGCCGAAGCCGCGGGACCGGCGGACCTCCCGCAGGCATACCGCCGAAGGCTGCCTGACTGCCACCCTCGTAGGGACTGGCAGGGCGCCCCCCCGCAGCTTGCCACCCCAGGCACGCGCTTGGAGCGCTGGTGCCTGGAGCCGCCGCTGGCTATCAGCAAACGTTTAACCCTCCACCCCCAGCAACTGGATTGGCAGGGCGGTTCAGAAACGACCCATCGGGCCCAGCAGGGGCAGATCCCTGGTGCAGTTACTGGCTTTTTCTTCACCAGGAAAAAAAAGGTGTTTCCGCATGTGTCTGCTACCACAAATCCTATTCCAGCTCTACACTCCAAAACCAGGTGTGTCTTTTCAGCGAGAGAGCTCCGATCCCATTAAAGACAAGGCTCCATAGTTTTCACCTTGATATAGTCGGTCCAAGTCAACCCCAGGTGCGAGACGGATCGACCTTGACTAGCTACATCGAGGTAAAAACTACCTGTGCCTCGTCTCCACTAGGATTTTCCCAAGAGAGAACTAGCTAGACATCAAATCCCACCTGTTTTTGCAGTGAAGACGCAGTGTGGGCAAGCCAATAGCAGTTTTAACACGTGTTAGCAGCTCAATATAAACACCGGGCTGGTGTTTAACGGCTAATGCATGTCAATGCTGCAACTGCCTTGTCCACATGGATTTTACCATGGTAGTTTCCATGTATTAGCTCCCATGTGGTTTAACTCCCCCCTCCCCCCATGCCTTTGTTCCTAACGTGGGTGCATCCCATGTCGGACAGAGCAAACCTTTGCAATGTGGAATGTGACTCCCTGGAAACATCTTATCTCCGTGTGGTGGGGTGAGCCTCTCCCCAAATGCAGCGTTCCTCATGACGCTAGATCAGAACTCGCATGGAAAAAGAGAACATAAAACCAAACAAAGGCGTGCTGAGCTGGGGGACAGAACACAGCAATGTGTTTGAAAATCAGGATCTCTCTGGCTGGGTCATCACTCGGCTTGTTTAGCCGAGGAAGCCGGTGGGACCTGGATTTGGTAGGTTGTTATTGAGAAAGGGCCGGATCAGCATTTTAAAATAACCTGTTTCAATATTACATGATTGTCCTTTATTATTTGTATTGCTGGAGCGCTCTGCAGCCCCGGTCGTGCACCGTGTCCCCGTTGTGTTAGGCGCTATACAGACACAAAACAAACTGTTCTACTGTAGAGGCCCCAACTGAGATCAGGTCCCCCACTGTGATAGAGAGATAGTAGGAAGCAGTCCCTGCCTGGAGAATTATTTGGATGGGAACATGTCTGGAAATTACTTATTGGTGTCAGGAGGGTTTCTTAATAAAATATTAATACCCCAGTGTAGTCTGATGAATAGGATACTGGTATGGCAGTCAGGAGACCTGGCTTCTACTCTCAGCTCAGCCGTCAGCATAGGCGTCCCTTCTCCATGCCTCGGTTTCCTCAATTGGGGCTCATGATACTTACCTTGGTAAAGTGCTGTGGGATCTAGGGATGAAATTTACTCGACATTGGGGTTTTTCCATAGTAACTGTCGTATTTGGAAGTGTCTCCTCTAATTTATCACCTCAACTACACAACCCTTATCGCCGCTGGCTGGACTGAACTGTTCGATTCAGAAGGGGGGAGAGCCCTGCTTGCTTTCCTCCTGGGAGCAGGCGTGCTGAAGTCAATCAACCTGTTTGTCTTGCTCCCTACCCTGCCTTAACCTGGTGCCTTCAGGTTTGGAACTTGAGGTCTTTCCCTCTGCAAAGCACACCGGGCAGCGAGACATCCTGGGTCTGATTCTCCATCAGACTGCGTCTCAGGCAGCAAAGTGAGTGCAAACAGCCACGGGACCAGAATGGTGCAGCAGCTAAGTGGGAGTCCATTGCTCCAAGCTGTGTGCTGCTGTCAAGGCAATCTCCATTTCTGGATCCTGTTGAGTTAGGCACCTCGAGACCACTAAATCAGCCTCTCTTGGCCGCTGGCCTGTCGAGGGGAACTGAATCGCACCAGCCCCAGATGGGCATGCAGGTTAAAGGCCCACAGGGAGCCAGTGTACGGAAAACAATCACCTGCATTCGAAGGAAGTGGAAAGAAAATGTCTCACTTTGGGGACGCTCCCTAAAGCAGATCAAGGCTTGTAGTAAACAAACCAGAGTGGCTGTAACTATATCCTGCCTGCTAGGCGGAATAGTAGCCCTTAGGGCCTCTCGGGGAGGGTAGAATTACAAGCAAGGCTAGTGAGGGGAGTGGCTACTGGAAAGGGCTTCTGGGCAAATAAAGGAGAAGGAGGAACCAGGGTTGCTTTGGTTATCAGCTCCCATATTCATTATAATATAGGTTGTGCCCAAAGCATATGCCTTGCAGAAGGGGGTTTACAGGGCAAAAGTGATTTCACGTCAAAACCAACTTCTCCTCCCCAGCAGGAGATCTGAGCTTGGGCAAATCATAGAAAAATCTGCTCTCGGGTTCTTCAAATCCCACTGGCTCAGGTGGGAAGCGTGTTATGAATCTCACAGTGGGGGCATGGCCCCCAAAGGATCCTGGATACAAGAACCGGATTCACTTGGGAGCGGGGGTGGCTGCTGCTTTCCAATAGCCTGCACAGGCCAGCAACGTAGTAAAAACGTTTGTTTGGATCAGATGTTCCAGAGCACTCAGCGGCTCCCAATTCTGGGTGCTGAGCACTTGGGAAAACCCACCTTTCCAAGGCTTTCGCGCATCTACCAAGGAGCCTTTCAAGCTGAATTCACATGGGGACGGACCTGAGCGTGCACACACACGCTGGCTGCCCCTTAAAAGGAGGCATCTGCCCGATCTAGGATGAAGCGGTACATGACAAACACCCGGCAGGGCTGGTCTAGGTATACTTAATCCCATAGTTCCCTACACCTAGGGGCCTCTAACTAACCCAGATCTGACCTTCCGTTGCCGCCTGCTCCGGTCCGCAGCCTGAGACTGCCCACATCCCGCCGGTGCGCCCCTGCGGAATAGGAGCAGGCACCTTCAATCCTCTGGGAAAAGGGTCTTCAGAACGGGAGTCAGGAGTCCTGGGTTCTATTCCCAGCCTGACTCACTATGCGACCTGGAGCAACTCACGTCCGCCTCTCTGTGCCTCAGTTTCCCTCTCTTTA